>NW_019720168.1:470067-623621 GCF_002891405.2 Cryptotermes secundus
TATATATATATAAATATAAATATATATAAAAGACATAACTTCTGTACAGTAAATAACGTCGAATGCAACAGGTGTCATTGAAAACAAAGAGTGTACAGTTTTTGCAGCTGCCACGATAAGGAAACAAATTGGGAGCTGGCTTTGTTATTAGCAGTGAGTTTTTTTTTATTGCTAGTGGGGTGGGACTAAGTCCCTTGTACTGCGGCCACTTCTGGCCTATTTTACCAGCCCCAGATGATAGGTGAAGGTGATTGTGGAGCAATTGGTGGAATGAAGATTGGCAAGGGAAACCGAAGTACTCGAAGAAAACCTGACCTAGCGCCACTTTGTCCATCACAAATCCCACTTGACCAGACCCGGGATCGAACTCTAGCCGCCACGGTTGGAAGCCAGCGACTAACCGCTTGAGCTATGGCGAGGCCTTAGCAGTGAGTTAAGCACACTGTAATGCATTTTGAAACAGGGAAACCAAGACTTTGATGGCTAAGAATGAAAGGATAATTGAACTACAGTGTTACAAATTTACACCCACTTACAGAGGACAAGTCATAAGACGGGAAAGAGGCACTCTATGATGATCTAAGAAGACTATGATAGTTGTCCGAAACATGACATAAATTTTAGTAGGAGATATGAATGCACGAACAGGAAGGGAGCACAGCCTACAATTAGTAAGCAAGGGTTCCATCAAGAAACTAACGATAATGGAAGAAGGCTTCTAAAAACATGGGTATTTGTGGTACAATGTTGGAACACAAAAATATTCATAAAATGACGTGGAGACCGCCAGATGGACAGTACTTTAATCGGCTTTAGTAATATCCTGATTGATTCCAGGCACCTATCAACTCAGGCCACTTATTGTTTGACAAATACAATGCAGAACATCTAACGTTAGAAAGATGAAAGTGGTAAAAGTGACTAGATACAATTGTGGAAAATTAGAAATACCAGTGATAGAATGGGAGTATAGAACTCATTGGAGGAGAATCTAAGAGGATTGGCCTTCAAGCCACATTACTTCATTGAGGATAAATGGGATAAGATATCCCAAGGAATACATAAAATAGCAAGTGAAGTGCTAGGAAATTATCCGTAGAACATCATAATGACTAGTACGATGAAGAATGCCAGCGTGCAACTGAAAAGAAGGAATGAAGCGTGTCCTGTAATGCAACAGAGATGTTATACCAGAGGAATATCAGGAAGTAAGAAGAAATGCAAAGAAGGTACTTAGGAGGAAAAAGCCGCAGTATGAGAATAATGAATTTCGAGAAACAGAACATCTAATGAACCAAAATCATATCAGGAAATTTTGGTAAGGAAATTAATATAATTCGGAAGAACTACAAACCAAGAATAACGTTACGCAAAGGAGAGGATGAACAAATTATTAGTGAGAAGGAAGAAATATTGAAGAGATGGCAGGAGTACTTCTGAGTCAGAGTTAAGCACAGACAACACTATGCAGAGGTGGAGCTGTGGTAAAGAAACAATATAGCCACAACCAACAGTGGAAGAGGTTGAAAATGCAATAGAAAAACTGAAGAGTAATAAATCTCCAGGGTTAGATGGTCTGCAGGCAGAACTGTTAAAATATGGTGATAAAGAAATGGCCAGTGAATTGCATGACACCCTTCTTCAGATAGCGATAGTGGAAGAGGCCTCTGTAGAAGTCTGTAGGTTTGAATGTGCTGGTCGTGTTGTTCGAATGGACGTGCAACTTAATGCAGACCAGAAGGCAGCAGGAGAAGAGGAAGAAGGCATAAACTGAGAGGGGAAGATGGAGTGGACAATGACGTTAAACCTCTTGGAGAAAGAAACTGGCTTAACCTAGCCAAGAATAGACAAATTTGGCAGAATCTTCCAAGGAAGGCTGTGACCATAAAAAGGACTGTTCTGCCAATTATTATAATCATCTTCATCATTATTCATAAAGTGAATTAAAATTAATACAGCTATAGTGTTTATGTGAAGGTGAGTGTTTTCTGCGATGTAACACCATGCAGTCTGGTAGGTCATTACCAATGTTTCAGAGAACTCCATCTTCCGGATTAAAGGTGAATGCCTACATTTTTTCGAAACGTCAGCAGAGAAACCCGAAAATCCGTAAGACAGTAACGTGACAGCCATTTGCTCTGAGGACTTTGTATCTCACATAGTGCTCATTTGTAACGCTGATCTCACAGCGTAACGTTAGGAGCTGAGCGGAAAAGATTTGATCCCTAGCATGAACTTTGCTAGTTTTGCCTGCGTAACAATTCCAAGACTAGCTATAATACCCAGCCATGAGTAAAGGTGGCTAGAGCATGGGGCTGAAAACTCTGTTGTACGCTGTCGAATGTGGAGCTCTGAGTGTGTAAGGTAGCCGTTATTGTTGAATAAGTACGTTACTTTTATTCAGAGAGACTGAGATTTAGGAGAAGTGACTTGTGACAGGATAGTTTCAACTCCAGCTGCTGTTTTCTAATTTTACTGTTCTGGTCGGTGTGTGTGTGTGTCTCGCCTTCTCATCAGCCGTTGCTGAAATACGCGTACAGGAACATGTAGAATGTTTATTTTTATCGTTTTATACCATTGTATACACTTGGAAGTTTAGTACTGTATCCTATATTTGACATGCAATTCAATAAGGAAAGGTTTAATGTATTTGCCTGATGATGGCCTTTTGAAGGCCGAAACATGTAGCAAAAGTATCTCCTAGAGCTACACGTTGTGACGGTTTTAAATAAGAAATAATCAAGAATGATTATGAAGTTCTGGAGAGTCTGTGATTCAGTGACGATTCGAGTATTCGATTAGAAAGAGAAAGCATTTTTGTAAGCAATGAAAGATCTTTGATTCGCGTTTAGAGTGCCGACGTCATCCCCAGATCACTTAAGATCGAACGTTTTGGTGTGGAGGCTCTTCTGGTTTATATGTGGCAGGATTTCCCCATCTTTTAATAGAGTTCCGAAGAAATAGCGTCGTGATATGAACTAGTGCCATCAGTTGATCAGTAGCTAAACCTACATACTTTATTATCATAATCATTACGGTGGGACAGATCAGTAAATAAATTATTATTTTTTATTAAACTGCAGATGGGATTTTACCGGGTGGCAGTGGTACTACAATAAGACAAAACACAAATAACACACACCACACTCAAACAAAGCATAGCACACAAAACTACACAAACAATAAAGAACACCCTACACACAAAAAATCCAATGCAAATACAATTACAACTACAATTAAATAAATTAATGAGGATATACAAAAAAGACTTAACGAATCCTCCCTTACAGAATATACTGGTAGAGACAGATGCAAAATACATTTGCAAAGAATGTGAAGACTCGCGTTCCACTTCAAGCCTGTGATTACCCTTCGTCTGGTGGGCGAGCAGTAGGAAAATCGGGGAGAAGGTAGAGAGGGATACATAACAATATTAGAGGCCGGAAGAGCCATTTCGGCGACCGGAATAACTTGTGGCCGGGATTGGATAGTATTTTTTTTTTATTTGGACCATTTTTGGCCTCGCGAAAGCTGAATATCTGGCCATGGCTCGAACCTTAAACAGTAAATATCAATGAAAGCTTAGGTAAGGGGTCACATGTTGCACCTTGTCTACAAGCACTACCTCGCATTTCTCCACCAGTTTACTGCAATGGCCTGAGTAACTTGGAACAAACGTGCCTTGCTTGTAGTCGACCGAGATAACGTAGTGTGTCAGACTTTCGATCTGTAGATCTTGATGGAAGTTCAGAATTACTGGGCCCTTTTACTTTGTCCATCGTTCGGTGTTATAAAAACTAGAAAACATAACGTTTCGGAAATTGAATCTGTTTCCGTCCAGGTGAAGATACCTTCTCTGTTGGGTCACTTAGAAAGACCTATCTTCAGTCTACTTGATGGAAGTTGCTTGAGTTCGCTCGTGGTGCAGGATCTGCAAAATAGAAGGCGTAGGGTTCATTCATCTGGCTCAGGCTGTGTTGATCACGTTATTGAACCAGCTGAGCGAGCATGATGACGTGTCTATTCCTGAGATGGTAACATTCAAATTAGACTCAGTAACTCGCCGAATTCTTGTGTAGAATTGAGAGATCAAAAACGGGGACGTTTTTTCCGGGATGGTCGGTAGGAGGCGGTGTTAAACTAGCTCATAGTGAATATAATCAAATTTTAGCTCTCTTAACTGTTTTTGGTGCGCCATATGCACGTAATCCGAGAAGAATATATTGATCGAATGAGGTTATTGTGTGCCCTTCTGATGGCAAATGTTCCAGGGAACCGGTGAATGATTTGCAATGTGCTTCGATTTACGGACGAACGTAAGTTCTTGCGCCAGAATAAATGTGAATCATTGCAATTATCTTTATACCCTTTTATAGGCGTTGTAATTACGAGTAACTTATCTTCCTAGCCTTTTAGAATTACTCTTTATGTATTGTTTGTTTAAGGACGCCGAAGTATATAATTAGTCTGTAATGAACTGGAAAGTATGTGCAAGGAATCGGTAGTATTCTGATCTGAGGTAGGCATTTTACTAGCGAGACTGAGGAAAACCACGAAATACCTCTGGGCTATCTCTCTTTCTAAGTTTGTTGTTAGTATCGAGATTGTGTAGCGTCACTGACGCCATATTGGTTGCTGCGTTGTTGTTGGTGATGAAGTTGAAGTTGTCTGTGTGCTAAATTAATTAAGCATTGAAGACGTGTAGGGGAGTGGAGGGATAGCTCAGTCATTCTTGACTTCAGTACGAGATGGGAGTGGTAACCTTCATGCCCCGGCCGCCTTACCCTCGGAAACGAGCCCCTCTGTGTCCACTGGGCAGGACGCTGTGTGGGTCCCAGAATCTTTCCCGATATTGTGGAGTAGGGAATCTCTTGCATATGTCTGGAATCGAGCCCGGACTGTTCAGCCCGTAACCCTTCGCTATACTGACTAAGCCATCCCGGCTCCTGTTGTTCGTACTTGTTGGAATATTATATCGGGCAGTGTTCTGTAACTTGGGTGTAGTATGTTAGATATATAGACAGAGTTCGAAAACTGGATAAGTTTACATTATTAAGCGTAGGAGGTGAAGAGACCCGACTCAGTGGGGCCCGTTGGGAGGAGCTGATCGCAAATGCCGTATCTCTTAACAGACCCGACTGGGACGGATCCCTTCTGTCTGTAATCTGGATGAACGAAACCGATCCATCTTGCGAAACGTGCAACAGAGTTCGAAGTAGTGGCCAGTGCCCAACACAGAATTCATATTATGACTCAACCATTGGCAGGTAGAGAATTATTGTAGCGTCTGATTACGAGCTGGACGGCCGACGGTTCGGAGTTCGATTCCAGTAAGGGAGGAGATTCCTCTCAACGGCTTCAAGGCCAGTTCTGGGGCCCATCCATCCTCCTATCCGATGAGTACCAGGAGCTCTTTCTCCGGAGGTAAAGCGGCAGGGGCGTGAAGCTGACCGCTCACCTCCAGCTAGAGCAGAGATCAAGAAAAATGAATCTATACATCCACTCCCCATACGCCTTCATGGCGTGGTGATTAAATAGTTAAGCACAGGGACAGCTTACTTCTGACACCAGCTGTCACGTATAAGGGGTTTGCGTGACTAATAATAATGGATTCTGGACTTGATGCTTGGATTTATCGGCACTTCTTTACAATTACAATTGATTATAACAGCTCCTTCTGCCCGACGCCTGTCTGACGAATCTCGGACTGATCTCTCACTAATCTCTCGCCACTAAAATCTCCTAGTCTGAACTAACTTCCTTGCGGACCTAACACAGATCACCAAGTCGAACAGTTAATTGTCCCTTGTTGCTCTCAGTTTCATCCGATGCCACGAAACGTGTCAGTCTGGGGCAACGCTTTGATTTCTCCAATCGTATTGCCACGGAAACGTGTTTTAGCTAGCCGTTTTCCAGCAATGGACGACTCTGTCGTGTTATTCTGACTGCACACTTCTGGCGTTCAGGCGTCATGTCACATTATATTCGTGGTACCAATATCCATCCACACTGCTGAAAATCGTACGAGACTTCAGTCTTTCTCAGATACCTGATTTATACCTGCGACGTGATAGACGTGTGGAAATGTAACAATAGGAAACCCCGTTATTCCTTAGCAGCTGATATCGGTACAAATTTGTATTCTATGCTACAAGGCGGAAGGTCGCGGGTTAAAGTTCCGATGAGGTCATTTAATTTTTTTCCATTGACCTAACCCTTCCAGCAGCACTATGGCCCTGGGGTCGACTTAGCCTCTAACAGAAATGAATACCAGGAATTAATTAAATAATTTTCCTGGGGCGTAAAGCGCGGCCGGTGAGTAAGGCTGACAACCTCACCGCCATCTTTGAACCGATTGTCTAGATAATGTGGGACCCTCAACGTCTCACAACCCTATGGGCCTTCACGGCCTGTTACAGGGATAGCTTTACTTTACTTTTACTAATAATAGTTCAGAAAAGGTTCATTAATTTAGTTTAATTTTTTCCCACGCTCGATTTATAAGTTGAACTTGACTCAAGATAATTCAGATTGAAGATCAAAATGACCTCTTTCATTCATTCATCAGTGCCTCTACAGTCCTCTGTTGAACCCTGGCCGCTTTCTTAAGTTTCTTAATCCACAGTCAGTATGACTCCTTGTACGTGAGATCAGCCCTTCGCACGGTCGCTTCCTACACACAAACGCAGAATAAACGCACGCAGACATCCATGCCTCGAGTGAGATTCGAAACGACGATCCCAGTATTCGAGTGGGCGAAGACAGTTCATGCCTTAGACCGCGCGGCCACTGTAAACGGCTCTAAATGTCCTCAGAAGTTAATAATTTAGAATTGTTGCTGTACGTCAGAGCCCAGAGTGGATTCAGACAGATTTCCTTGCAAGAACATGGCTTCATTCCTTGAGAAACTCAAATCAAAGCCGTCGTACTCAGAGCAAAGACTCTTCTGTAATTGAGTCGTTTTAACAGACCAGAGTAATCACGTATTTATGCATACTCCAGTCACGTAACTTTGTTCAGCAAAAGTCACTCTTTTAAAAACGTAACTGCAGTTACACACGTTTCACACAGTGTCAGCTGCTTCCAGGGCGCTTGTATATAGCGTACCCGGAGACAAATCGCTAGCAATAGCTGTCGGAGTTGCAGAATTCAGTCCCGTTCTACGTCCGATAACTAAAACAAAACGCAATCGCATGCCTGTTAATTAACATTAGACAGCCGAGTAACATGTCAAATCTATCTTTGGATATACAGCCCTTGTGGACCTTGGCCGCTTTTTGAGTTCTTAATCTATAAACAGTCGATATGACTCCTTGGACTGGGAATCAGCCTGTCGCAAGGCCGCTGCTTACACACAGATATTCATGCCTCGAGTGGGATTCAAACCCATGATCCCAGTGTTCCAGCGGGCGAATACGGTTCATTCCTTACACCGCGTGGCCACTGTGATCGGCAGCATATCAATAAATGTTTGTAAGATGACGGCCTATAAGCCACACTTTCTTGTTGCTTCATACTGGACGGCACCATTCACCGATGTTGGAAGTCGCTGGTGAACATATATCGTTTGTTCAACAACACAGGATCTCTCGATGCAGCAAAATGTGTCAATAAGGCCGCGCCATAGCTCAAGCGGATAGTCGCTGGCTTCGCACTGCGGCGGCCCGGGTTCGATCGGTCTGGTCAGGCGGGATTTGTGATGGACAAAGTGGCGCGGGGACGGATTTTCTCCCAGTACTTCGCTTTCTCCTGCCAATCTTTTTTTTTTCCTTGGCACTACAGCCCCAGTGGGCCTAGGCCTGCCTCCATGAACTTCTCCGTTCACTTCGGTTTTTCTAGATCTTACACATTCGGTAGGACTCCTTGGGCGGGTGATCAGCTCGTCACAAGGCCTCTACCTGTACACAAACACAGAAAAACACACACAAACTAAACATCCATGCCCTGAGTGGGATTCGAACCCACGATCCCGGTTTCCAAGCGAGCGAAGACAGTACATGCCTTAGACCGCTCGGCTACCGTGACCGGCCCTGCCAATCTTCATTCCACCGAATTCTCCATCATAATCACCCGGGGCAGGCTACAATAGGCCAATCAGTGGCGGCCGTGCCGAGTGGACCCAATTGGACTCCACCCCCCACTAAGCGAATTAAGAAAAATTAAAAATGTGTCAGTATAAAGCGATTAATTATCTGGGACCCCATCTTAAAGAAGGGACGGGTGCAATATACAAGTATTTTGAGAGGCTCGACATCAACAGCCACTTCCCAGTGAGTATGGGCACTCGTTACACGTTACTTGGAATAAGGAAGGAATTAAGTAAATTATTTTGAGAATACCAGATCTCCCTCTATACGTTCGANTACTCGTTACACCTTACTTTGGAATAAGGAAGGAATTACCGTATTTACGCATGTATAGGCCGCACATTTTTTGCCANAACAGTATTGTACAGTGATGTGATATATAAGAGCTGTGGGAACAGTGCGGAGCCATGTCAGATGTTCTCTCTTGTTAACCAAAGAGAGAAATGTGTGTGCGTTAAAGAATTTAGTTTACTTGAAAATTCAGTAGTTTAGATCTACGGTCACTGCAGTGCGTCAGCTCAGCGACTTCGACCGCATGTTTCTGTATACGTACGTAGCTATCTACGAATATGTGTCATAGAGGTATTATACAAGTCGTGCGTTGAGTTATAATATATGTACAGTGAAATCTCACTAATTCGGAATTCGGATAACTATATTTGCCGATCACAATGACCTCGCGGTCTAAGGCATGAACTGTCTTCGCCCGCTGGAACGCGGGGATCGTGGGTTCGAATCCCACTTGAGACTTGTGTGCGGCTATTCTGTGTGTAGGTAGCGGCTTTATGACGGGCTGGTCCCCAATTCAAGGAGACCTATAGATAGTATGTAGATGAAGAAACAGAAAAAAAGCGGTCAGGGTCCTCAAGGACCGTAGAGCCATAGATAGATCTTTTTGCTCATTACGGCCTTGATGATCACGTCGCCTGTACCTAAAACCTGTTAAAACTTACATTTTTACATAAAGTTCATCTGATATGGGTGCCATGTCATGAGGGTATTGTAGGAAATGAAACCGCAGATCTGCGGGCAAGAACAGGACCTGAACACCTGAACCAGCTTGTGGCATCTCAGTAGGAGTTGCCAAAAAGGCGGTCAGGGACTGGACGAAGAGAAATCGCATAAAACAATGGGAATCCAAAACTGGACTCAAACAGGCAGAAGGACTTATATCAGGACCCTCTGCCAGAAGAGCGAACGATCTGTTTGAATTAAACAGAGATCAGTTAAGATGGGTGGTAGGACTGTTCACTGGACACTGCCACTTAAAGGGACACCTTTTCAAACTGGGATTGACAGACGATTCCACTGAAAGAAGACGAATCAGCCACACATTACATATGTAATAGTGAGGCCATAGCTCATTTAACGTATCGTCACTTGTGCCGGTTCTTCATGGAACCAAGTTACATATGACGCCCTCATAAATAAAGTCCTGCATTTTATTCAAAGTGTAGGATTTTTTTTCCTTGGCACTACAGCCCCAGTGGGCCTAGGCCTACCTCCATGAACTTCTCCCTTCGCTTCGGAAAGTGTAGGATTAATAAGGGGTTAATTAAAGGGGAAGCACAATAGATCATTGTTGGTTGCCGTGCAGGGGCCGGATTGTGGCCCGCCCTCATACTTACACATACAGACACGCACGCACACACACACACACATACATGCATACGTACGTACATTTTATGACTATTTTGTGATGTGCAACGTAAGTTTCAGAATGAAGTTGTGTTGCCTAAAAGACACGCGAAGTTAATTTTATAGCTCCCGTGAATGCATTTTAAGTAGCACTTATAGAATTATGACTTTTACTGATTTGGGCAACGGTTTTTGCTGTATTTTCTTCCCCAGTGTCGTTTCATATAGAAGTCAGTTTCAGATCAAATGTCGATCACATTCTTTACAAGACTGTACCTGGAGTGCAACATGTGCATACCCTTCGCATCCAGAATACGCTATAAGGAGTACTTCTGATACTCATTACAGCGTATGAATTTGTACGTGTACCAGGCCGTGAAGGTCCATAGAGTTGTGAGTCGACGAGGCTCCCATGTTCTGTACGCAGTCGGCTCAACGGATGGCGGTGAGGTTTTCAGCCTCACGCGCCGGCCGCGCTTTACTACGCAGGAAAATTCCTGGTACTCATTTCTGTTAGAGGCTGAGTCGACCCCAGGGCCATAGTGCGGCTGCAAGGATTAGGTCAATTGAAAAATCCAGTGACCTCATAGGGAATCGAACCCGCAACCTTCTGGCTTGTAGCATAGTTCCTCAACCAACTACACTACCGCGTGTCCCCTCCTGTTTATGTACTAAGGTAAAAGTAAAGTTTTTGCCATGCTTTATTAAGCACCGCTCAATTAAGATGTAGGGGACGTGGAGGTATAGCTTCACGCATAAAAATCTCGGTACAAGATGGGGGCGAGGGATCAGTTTTACACATCAGCTAGTTTACCCAGTTACCCCCTGGACAGGAGGCTGAATAGCCACACAGCCGATCTGGACGTTCTGAAGAATAGAATGGAACTGTCATTCATCCAGTTACCGACTGAGCTGTGCCTACTTCTTTATCGACTGAAATACGCTTTTCCTTCTAATGTCCCCTATGTTAACCGTGTGACTGGAAGCATGTGACTCCCTGAACCAGTCCTGTGGTGGTGGCTTCAGAAATGCGCCACATGGCAGGCAAGGCAGGCGAGACTGTAAATGCATGCAGTAAGCAGTTTGTCAGAGAAGTATTTGTAGGCTTTTCTTCATGTCATTCCTTGTGTTGTCAGAATGCGCCGCCCCTTGTGGTCTCGAGGGAAATTAATGAAAACACGACTTTTTCATAATCTGTTTGAGTGGATTTGGTTTGTACGGGCACCACTGTCCCTATCCACAGAGCTGCATTTGCAGATCGAGACTGAGTGAACTTCACTTATTGAAGAATGTTAACATGCTTTTAGTGAGGAATGGATTACTCTCGCTCATCCCACCGTGTAACGAAGCCTCTGTTTCTATATGGATATGAATGTGGTCGGAAAATATTACTGTTCAAAAATTTCTGACACGGTCGTAACAAACTCTGGGGCCAGCCTGTCTTATATTCTGCTAATGTGGGTGACTTAACCGATCACACTGGCCGCGCTGTCTAAGGCGTGAACCGCCTTCGTCCTCTCGAACGCTGGGATCGTGGGTTTGAATCCCACCTGAGGCATAGATGTCTGTGTTCGCTTATTCTGTGTGTAGGTAGCGGCCTTGCGACGGGCTGATCACTCGTACAAGAAATCCTACCAGCTATGTATAAGATTAAGAAACTGAAAACCCGGCCAAGGTCCAAAGGGCGACCGCCTCTGTGGTCCAGTGCTCAGTGTTCCTGGATACAGATCCAGAGGTCCAGGGTTCGATTCCCGGCGCCACCAGATTTTCTGAGTAGCAGTGGGTCTGAAACGGGCTCCACTCAACCTCGTGAGGATAATTGAGGAGCTACCTGAATGGAAATATAGCGTCTCCGGTCTAGAAGACCGAGTTTAACGGCTGTGGGAATCCGTTGCGTAGACCACGCGACACCATCTGTCCGCAAAAAGTTGGCATTAACTTCGCCGACAAGCGGCGGTTGCTCGGTCGGTATAGTTCGCTTGCGGACTAAAAGACACGGAGTTTGCTTTGTGTTTTGTTCTTGGTCCAGAGTGCTGTAGAACCACAGAGAGAGAGAAAGAGAGAATGTGCCTGGATTACTGACCTATTGATTTTACATACAGGACACGCGCAATAGTCCGGATTAGTGTTTCTTAAGCTTACAGACGGCCAGTACTACTTCGAGAGTTCTTTTTCTTTTTAACAGACAAGCTATGATTGAATTCATGTCTTTAAGGTAGCCTGTAGCCCGAACAAAAAGCGGAAATAAGTGAAAGAGACTACAGAAAAGCAATAAGGGAATCACAAAATGTTATTTAAATCACCTTTCGTCGTCAGAAGTTAAACGGCAGATTTTGCCTCTGCACGTTTTGTTGAACTTCCGCCCGTTTCGATTGTCGCTCCTATGAACACATCAGTCATTTGCAGTCTGCTAGGGATGTCCAGGTTTCACCTGAGCCTCATTCTACAAAGTCGCGTGTTTGAGACAGTTTGTCAAAATGGCATGTACATTATTGCCTTAATGTAGGCTGTTGGGCAGCGCCCTAGCTCAAGCGGTTAGTCGCTGGCTTCCCACCGCGGCGGCCCGAGTTCGATCCCCGGGTCTGGTCAAGTGGGATTTGTGGTGGACAAAGTGGCGCTGAGGCAGGTTTTCTCCTAGTATTTCGGTTTCCCCTGCCAATCTTCATTCCACCAATTGCTCCACAATCACCCTCACCTATCATCTGGGGCTGGTACAATAGACCAGACTTAGACCCACCCCACTAGCAAAAAAAAATGAAACAAAGCTGTCACGTTGCCACAGTTCTTCATTGTCAGTAAGAAACAAGATGTGTGCATGTATTTTTCGTTCAATGAAACAGCGACTTGCCGATCGCACTGAAAAAGCTACCAAGGTCCAATAGAGGGATGTAGAGCCATATAGATAGATGGATAGATATTACAATTCTATCAGTGCTTCACTATCCGCATGCCTGGATGGCTCACTCGGTATAGCGACGGACTGCTTGCTGGACGCCTGGGGAATCGAGCTTCGATTATCTACAAGGACGAAAGATTTTTCACTTCTCCGTAGTGTTCAGACCGGCTGTGGGGCCCACACTACCAATGTGCGCCGGGAACCCTTTCCCAGGGAGTTATAGGGGCTTGGGCGTGAAACTGACCACTAATCTTCATGTACTCCGAGACGAAGAGTACACGGATCTGTAATTCCACTCCTCTATCTTCCTGGCATGGCACTTTAATTAATTAAGCACAGACTTTAATATTATTGACTTCTGGACATTACCCATCGTATTTTTATTTGAAAGAACGGTTCGGAGACTGGCCTCTGCTTGCACGTTTGGACTGAATCCATAGAGCTAGCCCTTATGGCCGGAGATACGAACTAACGCTGTCTATCGGGTCCATCTGAGTAGGCTTTTTTCCTGTGGATGGAGGCAGAATCTAGCCTCAGAAACATTTTAATATAAACAGGACGATGGGTAATGTCCAGAAAGGCATTTGATTCTATTAATATACCACTGTCACGAACTTTTAGATCTTATTTTAGTAGAAGCCATTCTGGTCCGTCACATTATTAGGTGTTAGGGGAGTGACACGGCCATTGTTTGCGACGCAGAAACCTCAGAAGGTGCTCAACATTTGAGTGAGTGTTCTGGTCAACTGTTCACCGATTCTGCCCTCGCAGAGTTAAGTACATTTTACATTTACAACCACGAAAGTTACTAAGCACATCAGGGTTAAAATGTGTTGGTAGTGATGTGTTAAAAACCCTTAAAATATTTTAAAAATAATTTTACAAATATGTTCATGCTAGAAGCTGTATGTGGAGTGTTCGTATATTAATCCCCGGAATATTGGTAGCACATCCTTGGTCTGCAAATATAATAGGGTTTCATATTTAGAACAGTGCTTCCTTATATATACAACACAAGTAATTAATAATGAAACAAAGGACAAACGAAGATAATCATACAAATATCTTATTCGATAACTCTCACAGACACTCCCACGTAAAGCATCGCGCACGCGCACGCGCACACCCCCGAAACCTGTTACACCAGTTCATGACACTCTGTACAAGCCACAACCGGTCACTACACACGCTGTACTCGTATGAAAGTAAGATAACTTCATAACGAACTGTAGTTAACAATCCATTTGTAAATAAGCACCCACAATTTATTTGCAGACCAAACGAAGTATTCTTCCATCAGTATTCGAGGAATTAACCTGCGAAGACTCCACACACAGCTTCTATATGTAAAAGGTAAAGGAAAAGAATAGGGTAAAGCTATCCTTGTAACAGGCCGTGAAGGCCCCCATGAAGATTCCCGGTGCTCATTTCTGTTAGAGGCTGACTTGACCCCAGGGCCATAGTGTGGCTGGAAGGATTAGGTCAATTGGAAAAAAAATCATCTGATCGGTACTCGAACCCGCGACCTTACGGCTTGTAGCATTGTGCCTCAACCAACTACGCTACCGCGTGCACCACCTGTATTTGTATATAATTAAGAAATCTTTTAAAGACATTTAAAACACCAGCAGTTCGTTTAAACACTGATGTGTTGAATGGCCTTGGTAATTGTAAACGTAATAAATTAACTCTACGAGGGTGGAATTGCTGGGATTTTGGACTTTATTCATCGTCAAATATTCTAGAAACCAGAAAACGCAACGTTTCGGGATATTGGTCTGTTTCCATTCTCATTTGTGTTTTATAGTTTCCAGAATACTGGACGATGGGAGAAGCCTGAAAACCCAATAATTTTGAGTGTTATACATCATCGTCAGATACCTTTAGAATCTACTGTACTTGTAAAGCACTTCCTCTCGTGTTGAGCACCTCTGATGAACGTCTCCTACGAACGAAACATGTAAAGGTATCTGTGTAATTGATCAGATTGGTCGCACCAGATGGTCGTGGTGTTCACTTGACTATAACCTACCTATTATTTACACATACTTTTTTGTGCTTTTTTTTTCTTCTTTTTTCCTTGGCACTACAACCCCAGTGGGCCTAGGCTTACCTCCATGAACTTCTCCGTTCACTTCGATTTTTCTAGATCTTACACAATCGGTAGGCCTCCTTGGGCGGGTGATCAGCTCGTCGCAAGGCCTCTACCTGTGCGCACACGAACTAAACATCCATGTCCTGAGCGGGATTCGAACCCACGATCCCGGTTTCGAAGCGAGCGAAGACAGTACATGCCTTAGACCGCTCGGCTACCGTGACCGGCAGTGTATAAGAATAATATATAAGAATTCAGTTCGTACCTCACAGAAAACAGATTCGAACCCACGATCCCGGTTTCCAAGCGAGCGAAGACAGTACATGCCTTAGACCGCTCGGCTACCGTGACCGGCAGTGTATAAGAATAATATATAAGAATTCAGTTCGTACCTCACAGGAAACAGATCCGAACCCACGATCCCGGTTTCCAAGCGAGCGAAGACAGTACATGCCTTAGACCGCTCGGCTACCGTGACTGACTTTTTGTGCTTTTATCCCGGGCTAATTAAGGTCCTGAAATTTGCGAAGGGTTTCAGGCATAATGTGGGAAATCTTGCCTGTCACGGCCGTCACTGTTCGCATATTGGATGTATTTATTGTTACGTTTCCGGAGTGCCATGACTGATACTGCAATAGTGGGTTCTGGGTTGGATTTATTGACACTTCTGTTACAATTACAATCATTTGTAACAGCTCGCAATCAGTGATTAAGACTCGCTCCATTCCTTACTGGACTGCGAGTGTCTTCTCTTCTACTGTGAATGACTGGGTTCTGATTTACGAATCGGTCTTTTATGTCGTAACATAACATGTGATGAAACGTGGATCCACCACTTCGTTCCTGGTGGTAGACATTTCAGTGTGTAGTGGAGACGCTCAAATTCAGCTCCGCCTAAAAGAAAGGATAGCATCAGACGTACACACTGATGGCCACCGTATCTTTGATTTTTATAGATTACTATCGTGTGGATTTACTGCAACAAGGGCAAGCACAATATGCATTCCGGGAATTGTGTTTCCGTCCCTCAAAATATTGTTTTCGAAACTGGATTACACTTTTGAACAAGAGTAGTTATTCTGAAAGTGCCTGTAGTATTTTGCTGTATTGTATAATGCTAATTAAAAGAATATAATAATAGGTAAATTTTTATCGTCCTTGGTATATTCCGTGGTAGACCTGTATTCAGATCCGCCGATGTGTTGTGTAGGCGTACTTCACTCGCTTCATTCATCAGTGGCTCTACAGCCCTTTCTTGGGCCCTGGCCTCTTCTTCAGTTTCGTAATCTTTTTTACACAGTCGGTAGGACTCCTTGGACGAGTGATCAGTCCGTAGCAAGGCCGCTACCTACGCACAAAACAACACGAACGCAAATAAACGCACACACACATCCATACCTTGTGGGATTCGAACCCAAGATCCCAGCGTTCGAGCGAGCGAAGACAGTTAATGCCTTAAGGGGTCCATACACGTAGGAGTCTGGCTCGCGAGTCCGACTCGGCTCGGGTTCCAATGAGCCAAACTCGTCCGTGTGTGGGTCTCAAAGTTGGAAGTCAGGTCATGCGTTTGTGGTGAAGTTAATCCGAGCCCGGCTCCCGAGTCAAGCTCGCCGAGCTGGACTCGCGAGCCAGACTCGTACGTGTATGGGCCACTTTAGACCGCGTTGCCACTCTGCTCGGCACGTAGGCATACTTACATTACGATAATTGCTCTGAGGTACCCGAAATCGCTTTATGTTAGGTCCGGTGGACATGGGGGCCGTTTCGTCGTTACCTATATGATAACGTCCTGGCTAGTTTTGAGCGTGAGCGCCGTATGTGATGTTGGTAGAGGTTTCATTTTCGCTCTCCGGTTTGAACCTAACTTCTGCATATTCTGCGAGTTTCTGTCGATTGCAGACGACTCTCGAGCGTTGTCACAGTAGTACGGCAGCAACCCGGTTGGCCTAGCGGAGCTTCGTCAGAACCTTGGCCAGGGCACCTGCTATCTTCACTGAGGATTTTCGTGTTTTTCATAAAGTCCCTCCAGTGTAAAATGCCGAGATGATATCCCGATTAGGCTACAGCCACTTCTTTCCAAATGCTTTCTGATTCATCCCTTATCCTACCATACGCAGCCCTGTAGTCTCCATTCTAACAAACAAACAAAAAAGAACTCCGTGGTTTTAGTCCGCAAGGGAGCATTCCCGTATTTAACGTGTTTTAAATTATTTTCGTTAATGCAATTTTGATATATTTGAATGAATTCCACGTGCCATGATCTAGAACGATTACGAAGAGTAAGCCCATATTAAAAAAAACCCTTTTCTGTAATTTTGTACGCATGACAGCTTCTTTCCCAACCCCCTCTACTGAAAGAGCAGTTTGCCACGGTGATGATTGTACATCAGAGAGGCGTTCATGTGTTTGATATAGGGTAAAGCTGGCTCTCTGATTACTTAGCCTCTACTCCAGGAAGATTTGGTGGTGGAGGCAAAGCTCCACACATTCACATAACAATTTGGCTCAAGCGGAGGCGTTCCTCACTTCGGAGGGAGGGTGCTCTATTTCTCTACTTGAATTTCGGACGTGGACTATCCTAACGAAAGTGTTTCTGGTTTTCCTTACTCTAGCCAGGTAAATGTCATTCACCAATAAACCTCCCAGTACCCCAAGCTACTGACAGTGTCAGGGTCCGGGTTAATGTAGTCGGTATAGCGACTGGCAGGGGGCTAGACGACCGAATTGTCGGAGCTCGAGTCCCGTTAGGGTCAAGATTTTTTTCCACGTCGTGACCGGTTCAGGGGTCCACCCAACCTCGTATCTATCTAATGTGTACCGGGATCTTTCCCCCGGGGGTAGAGCGGCCGGCGCGTGAAGCTGACCACTCATCTCCAGCTGGTGCCGATGTCAAGAAAATGTGGATCTTTACATCCACTCTCCCATACTCCTTCAAGGCGTAGTGCTTAATTATTTAAGCACAAGGACAACTTTACTTTTTTTTTACTGAATATCGTTAAGTAAACAGTAAATGAATAAATTCAGTAAATCTTCGCTTTACGTTGTCCCGTTTAGCTTTCTTTCGTTATTACGTTGATATTGTTTTTATACGAAGGTTCCCCTCAGCTTCATGTTAACTCATAATTACGTCGTTGTTCATCTCAGGAAACGGTCGAAGGGGAAGGTTACTCGTCCAGACAAGTGTTTTATGCTAACGAGACCGGGCGGACATGCAGCCACCCTTTCACTTCACTTTTGGCCATCGGTGAATATGATGTGTCATACTGAACATTATTTGTTCGCCCGCTCAAACATTGGGTTGGAATCCCACTCGAGGCATTGATGTCTCTCTGCGTTTATTCCGATAGGTAGCGGCCTATGGAGTCGTGTAGACTCTGTAAGATTAAAGAAAGTGAAATGAAACGGCATTTCACGGATGCCACAGGCTCCAAAGGGAGCAGCAGGAAATACAGTACAGTATAATAGAGAGGAGCCGGTCACAGTAGCCGAGCGGTCTAAGGCATGCACTGTCTTCGCTCGCTCGGAAGCCGGGATTGTGGGTTCGAATCCCATTCATTGTATGGATGTTTGTGTGCGTTTTTCTGTGTTTGTCTACATGTAGAGGCCTTGCGACTAGCTGATCACTCGCCCAAGGAGTCCTACCGAATGTGTAAGACCTAGAAAAACCGAAGTGAGCGGAGTTCATGGAGGTAGGCCCAGGCCTACTGGGGCTGTAGTGCCAAGGGGGAAAAATAGAGAGGAATATACAATTATTTATAGTAGTGTTCTTATTATGTATATTGTAATGAATGTTACGGGGGTGAAGAAAGCCTGAGGAAGGAACGTAACCTTATTTCCTGAGTTTCTTATGATAAAAATAGACCCACTTAACGGCGTTCCGCATAACGTCGCTGTATACTAGCAAATATCCACGACGATAAACGAGTACGTCCTCATCCACGTGGGGCATATTATTAACGTCAGCACTTTATGGAGGTGTGAGAAGATATTGGCTTTCCGGACGCCTGAATACCTTGAAGGATCCCGCGGAATCCATTAAACGGGAGGCTGCATACGCCCTAAGATACGGTCTGAAGTTAGTAGCAAAGAGGAATTCTCAGCCCTGCCGGAAAGAAATTAAATTCAGCCTGTAGCCATGTGTTTTGGTATGAATATACATTTCAGTATATTGCTGTATAAAGTAGTTTGTCTCATGATGGAAGATCTCGGCCTTATCCAAAAGAAAGTACTCTCATAGCAGTTGATATTTTGATGGTAAGGTTATATCATCCGGTTAGATAGAAAGGCATGAGCCGTTCATAATCTTCTGCTCTGTGGATTGCCAACCACAGTGCCCGCAGCGGCCTAAGGCATGAACGCTGGGATCGTGGGTTCTTATTCACTCAAGACATGGATGTTCCTGTGCGTTTATTCTGTGTTTTTGTGGTGTCCTGTGTGTAGTTAATGTCCTTGCGTCGGGCTGATCCCCCTTCCAGGGAGTCATACCAGCTGTCTGAGATAAGAAACTGAAGTGAAACGAAGTGTTTCACGGATGCCCTATCCTCCAAGCGGGAGCAACAGGAATATAGATAGATAGAGAGACAGATAGGTACGTAATTAATTAAGTAGAAGTGGGATTTGAGGTACACTTGGAAATCATAGTACAATACAGAAGAAAAACGTAAGCAGTTGGTGAGTTTATGCCGACGATGTGAATCTGCTGGGTGATATTATAGATACCATAAAGAGAAACACAAACTTTAATTGACGCAAGCAAGGAGGTTGATCTAGAAGTGAAGACAGAGAAAACAAGTATATGTTGCTGTCTCGTCGCCAAAATTCGGGGCAAAATCATGGCATAACGATAGGAAACGGATGTTTTGGAAATGTGGCGCAGTTAAGATATTTGAGAACAACGATAACAGATCGAAACCTGATAGAGGAGGAAATTAAGAGGCGATGGAACTCGGGTAATGCTTGCTACCATTCAGTCCAGAACCTTTTGTCTTCTCGTCTGCTGTCCAAAAACATAAAAATTAGAATATTCAAAAGTATAATTTTTCGTGTGGTTCTGTGAGGGCGTGAAACTTGGTCTGTGACATTAAGGGAGGAACATAGACTGAGGGTGTTTGAGAACAGGGTATTGAGGAGAATATTTGGACCGAAGAAGGATGAAGTGACAGGAGGTTGGAGAAAACTGCATACTGAGGAGCTTCATAACTTGTACTCTTCTCAAGCATAAATCTGGCTCAGGATTCAAGGAGAATGAGGTGGACAGGGAATGTAGCACGAATGAGGGAGAAGAGGAATATGCATATAGGATATTGGTGAGAAAGTCAGAAGGAAAGAGCCCACTGGAAAGACCAAGGCGTGGGCGGGTGGACCATTAAAATGGATCTTAGAGGGATGGGATGGTATGGATTGGATTGATCTGGCTCAGGATAGGGACGAGTGGAGGGCTCTTGTGAGCACGGTAATAAACCTTCTGGTTGCATAAGATTCTGGGAAATTCTTGAGTAGCTGCAGATTTGACTTCTCAAGAAGGGCTAAGCTCCGTAAGTAAGTAAGTTTGTGAGTTTTTTTTTTTTTAGTCTCCTGCTGCGTGGATTTGGAATGCAAGTTTACCTTTCTGCTCTTAACACTGTTTAAGTGTAGAAGAAGACGCAACTGTTGTGTAGAATAGGGTGTTTTGCATTAGGGCTCCACCGATGTGCGGATTTCGCGTTCCACGGAAAAGTCCTCTGTTGATCAACACTTGGCACGTGTAACTCGAATTTGAGTTTCCTTTCTGATGGCTCTCGTGGGTGTAGGCATACTTAATCCCTCCAAATGACGCTTTATCACAAGATGGAAGGCCTAAACCAAAACATGAGATAATAAGGAATAGTTCTCTTGTGAGGGAATAATTACTTAATACAATTTAGAAGTGGTTTGAAGGTGTTAATATCATTGAAACGGTTTCATCTTCCATCACTATATCAGGTGATTCTTTTGCCAAATATCCACGCATGCGTAGTTGGAATTTTTCATGTGGAAATAACATAATTCGAAAATATTTGAGAAACGCGTTCAGTTTTCGTATACTGCGGTCTTCGTGAGTATACCACATCCAAGAAGATGGTGTTGTGTTATTATTTAACGTCTTGGAAACCCCAAATCTCGTACAGTGTATCAAGGATTATGTGTATTTTAAAAGTAAAATATGCTTCGTACGTCGCTGACCCCACACTTGGAGCTGCTAGGACGGCATTTGTTTGCAGTTGTTTTCCTTGACTCACCCCCCCCCCCTGCACTCCCAGATCCTTCCTCTTCCGTGATATCTCAGTGGGCGGGGCGTGCATTCACAAGACCTTGCTCAACAGAACAGGAAGAATACCGACTTCTTTAAGAGTTTATAACTGATTTTACATTTTTTTACGAAAAATGAAAGCGATATTTGTACGTGTTAACTGAAGTGTCATGGTAAGCATGACTAAACAGTCCCGTTTTCAGTACAAGCATGTTTTGACGGCGGGTGGGGGTGTGGGAATTGAACTGAAGTTCCACGCATTCGTCACGTTGGTAACAATGAAAGTAGAGTGGGAAAACTGTATGCTCTGGCCACATTATTTCAGTATGCATTGGCATAGTTGGTTGAGGGGCTATGCTACAAGCCGGAAGGTCTCGGGTTCAAGTCCCGATGAGGTAATTGGATTTTTTTTCTCAATTGACCTAATCCTTCCAGCCGCACTATGGCCCTGGGGTTCACCCAGTCTCTAACAGATATGAGTACCAGGAATTAATTAAATAATTTTCCTGGGGAGTAAAGCGCGGCCGGCGCGTAAGGCTGACAACCTTACCGCCATCTTTGAGCCGATTGTCTAGATAATGTGGGACCCTCAACGTCTCACAACCCTATGGTCCTTCACTGCCCGGTACAGGGATAGCTTTACTTTTTACTTTGGCCAGGAAGCTGAGTGGGCCTTAAGNAATGAGAATTGGCAAGGAAAACCGAAGTAGTCGGAGAAAAAAACTACCCCAGTGCCCCTTTTCCACCACATCCCATATGACCTGACTTGGGGGTCGAACCCTGGGGGCCGCAGTTTGAAGCCGGCTGCTAATCAGTTTAGCTGTGGCAGGGCCTTCACGTCACATATCAAATATATCGTTGCCTGAAGATGAATGTTGAAGGAAAGATCAGTGAAAAACCTGGCTTTTCCGGGAATGGAATGAATGCCTATCGTACTCTCCTTGTCAGTTACATTACCGACTGGGCAACTCAGGGTCCACAGTCCGTTTCAACCGTCTTCCTGGACCTTATGTTGACCACAGAAATGAAAGCTCTTTAGTTTGGAATTGTAGGCCTAGAGCTGTGGTGCTTAGGCAGCGTTACCTCTGCCTCTATGTAAACATTTCGACAGTGACACTACTAGCTTTCTTGCTTCGTATTTTTAAGACCCTGGGTTCGAATCTTGGGACGGAGACCGAATATTTTGACTGCGTTTTGTCCTTTCATTTTTTTTTTCAGTCCCTTCAGGCAAATGCCGGGATATTACCTCAAAATAGGCAGCCACGGTTCGTTTCTCGTTTTCTCCAGTCCATTTTAGCTGATTCAGCCCGACGTTCCAGGCTGTGAAGAAAGCAGTCTTCTGGGATTTGGCACCGTGTATATGTGGTGTTATGTGGCTGTGTTATTAACGTGTCGCTAAATACACACTAAACAACATATCCAGTCTGTGGGTTTATTCAGCGCCAGAAACAACTTGATATTACGTAATTTTATTTCAGATGTCTTATTTTAAAATCTTCCTCGCTTTTAGACATATTCAGAAGCCCATGTTTGATATATAATGGGCCTACGGGGTGGGTAAGGTAAAAAAGGAAGATAAAACTATCCCTATAACAGGCCGTGGAAGCCCATAGGATTGTGAAACATCGAGGCTCCCACATTTTCTAGACAATCGGCTCATATATGGCAGTGAGGTTGTCAGCCTTACGCCCCGGTCCCGCTTTACCCCCAGGAAGATTCATGGTATTCATTTCTGTTAGAGGCTGAGTCTACTCCAGGGACATAGTGCGGCTGGAAGGATTAAGTTAATTGAAAAGTCCAACGACCTCATCGGGATTTGATCCCGCAACCTTCCTGCTTGTAGCATAGTGCCTCAACCAACTGCTCTACCTCGTGAACCGGATAGATGGAAGTTAATTAAAGAAATCGTACACTTGTAATCTAACTATTTTTTTCTTGGCACTACAGCCCCGGTGAGCCTAGGCCTACCTCCATGAACTTCTCCGTTCACTTCGGTTTTTCTAGATCTTACACATTCGGTAGGACTCCTTGGGCAGGTGATCAGCTCGTCGCAAGGCCTCTACCTGTATACAAACACAGAAAAACGCGCACACAGAAACTAAACATCCATGCCCTGAGTGGGATTCGAACCCACGATCCCGGTTTCCAAGCGAGCGAAGACAGTGCATGCCTTAGACCGCTCGGCTACCGTGACCGGCAGTGTAGAAGAATAATACGTGTATATAAGAATTCAGTTCGTACCTCACAGGAAACAGATCCGAACCCACGATCCCGGTTTCCAAGCAAGCGAAGACATTACATGCCTTAGACCGCTGGGCTACCGTGACCGGTAATCTAGCCCTTGGCCACCCATTTTACCGAATGCACTGTCCCGGATCGCAGCTCGTTTGCGTTGAACAGACTTGGTGCTTAGACACAGGGACAGCATTATGCTTGTGTGAATGTAAATGCGCTGCCAGATTGCAATGACAGTCTTCTCCATAGCAAACCAGTCTTGGAATGTTGTTATTGAACGCGGAGCCGGAATAGCCCAGTCATTGCAGTAAGTGGCTGCGGGCTGGTTCTCTGGAATTCGATTTCTGGCGGGGTCAGAACTTCTCCACCTCACTCCGTTCAGGCCAACTGTGCAGCTGACCCATTGTGTATTGGGGCTCTTTCCCTGGAGGTCTATCGGCTACAGCATGTAGTTGCCCACTCACATATATCTAGTGTTGGGGTTAGGACTGGTTAGAGCTTTTGTTCTACCCCCGATGGCTTCGTGGCTGAGCCACTGATAAAGACTTTGCATGAAGTAACTGCTTTGCCGCTAGGCCGCGCCGTAGCTCAAGCGGTTAGTCGCTGGCTTCCCACCGCGGCGGCCCGGGTTCGATCCCGGATCTGGTCAGGTGGGATTTGTGGTGGACAAAGTGGCGCTGGAGCGGGTTTTTTCCGAGTACTTCGGTTTTCCCTGCCAATCTTCATTCCACCAAATTCTCCCGGAGCAGGTACAATAGGCCAATCAGTGGCCGCCGTGCCGAGTGGACCCAGTTGGACCCCACCCCCCACTAACTGCTTTGCTGTAGCGTTGCGTTACGGTTGGTGAACCAGAGCTGAGTAACCCCCAAACCAATTTATGCGGTATGATTGTCCATGTAAGACTTGAGCCGTACTGGGATGTAAGGTAAAGAAGCTGCCATCTGGATTGAACCCCATCTCGTTCACTAGCAGAGGGAACGAGAAAATCACCGCTACCAAAATATGCAAATTGAATCCCGAAAGCACACATAAAGGCTCTGAATCCAGCAGGCGGACGGCGGAATAGAATGGAGTCAAGATGGGACGCGGAATAAGCAGAGGAGACGAGGACGACATTAATACATATTTGCACTTGAAGAATACATCTCATCAGGCAGAAGGCTGAAGAGAGTCGCGGCGGCTTGTATGTCGTTTCGAGGTCTGCAGATCGAACCTAGAATTTTATATATCTCATTAGAAGGAACATTCGTGGACCCACGTCAGGGTGTTCTTAAAATTTATCTGTCATTAAAAGGAAGATTTGTGGGCCCACCTCACAGTGTTTTTGGCTTATATCTGTCGTTAGAAGGAAGTTTTGTGGGTCCACCTCAGAGTGTTTTTGACTTATATCTATCGTTAGAAAGAAGTTTTGTGGGCCCACCTTAGAGTGTTTTTGGCTTATATCTATCGTTAGAAGGAAGTTTTGTGGGTCCACCTCAGAGTGTTTTTGTCTTATATCTATCCTTAGAAGTTTTGTGGGCCCACCTCACAGAGTTTTTGTCTTATATCTATCGTTAGAAGGAAGTTTTGTGGGCACACCTCAGAGTGTTTTTATCTTATATCGTTAAAAGGAAGTTTTGTGGGCCCACCTCACAGTGTTTTTGTCTTATATCTATCGTTAGAAGGAAGTTTTGTGGGCCCACCTCAGAGTGTTTTTGTCTTATATCTATCGTTAGAAGGAAGTTTTGTGGGCCCACCTCAGAGTGTTTTTGTCTTAAATCTGTCGTTAGAAAGAAGTTTTGTGGGCCCACCTCAGAGTGTTTTGGGCTTATATCTGTCGTTAGAAGGAAGATTTGTGGGTCCACCTCAGAGCGTTTTTAGCTTATATCTGTCATTAGAAAAAAAAGCGTTGGATGACCTCAGAGTGTTAGTGGCCAACACCAGTCGATACAGGTTTCATTTCTGTGTTAAGCGGTCCATACACGTACGAGTCTGGCTCGGCGAGCTTGACTTGGAAGCCGGGCTCGGATTAATTTCACCACAAACGCATGAGCTGACTCCGAACTTTGCGACCACACACGGACGAGTTTGCCTCATTGGAACCCGAGCCGACCCAGACTCGTACGTGTATGGGCCCCTTTAGGCAGAGCGAATCTGCGATCTGTCAGTACAAAGAGAGATTCACACGTAGTGTATTAGTACTGACAGCCGCCAAAAGCAAAACCGTGCAAACTGCATGATGTATGCAGTGGCGGTAAATTTTTGTTTGGAATGTGGGTAACAACCTTCTCGCGTGTAAACGCAGTTGAGTGGCTACTTCCTGTCTTTGTTCCTGTTCATTCACTTCGACAATTGCAGGGATCATGCATCGTTTAGAAATGGACGGCAGGATGATTTTCGTCTAGAACAGGAAACAGAGGGAAAGAAGAATGTATCACAGCAAACTCTCATTAATTTCAATTCGAAATGGTTTGCCTTTGCAGCATCCGGGTTCGGTTTATGTACAGAAGGGTTTTATCTGCGTACAGGAAATATCTTAGGGCTGTCGTAGAACGTGCTGTAATTTCATACCGAACAAGTCGGCTCTGCCAGCGGCACTTATGACCTTGATCCGGGAGGTGCCCCATTTGAATCTCAGCCGTGGCTCCCACTATTCAGACTGAGTCTTTTCGTGATTTTCCTTTTTCTTTTTTGATTCGCATAGTGGGTGGGGGTGGGGGTGGAGTCCAGCTGGGCCCACTCGGCACGGTGACCACTGATTGGCCTATTGTAGCCTGCCCCAGGTGCTTATGATGATGGAGAATTTGGTGGAATGAAGATTGGCAAGGGAAACCGAAGTACTCGGAGAAAACCCGCCCCAGCGTCACTTTGTCCACCACAAACCCCACTTTACCAGACCCGGGATCGAACCCGGGCCGCCGCGGTGGGAAGCCAGCGACTAATCGCTTGAGCTATGGCGCGGCCGTGATTTTCCTTAGTCCTTAGAGGCAGAAACCCTAAAGTACCTCAAACGCGGCCTTGACCGTTTCCGTCAATACCCTTACCCATCTGTCTATGGTTCTACAGCCCTTTGTTGGGCTTTGACCGCTTTTTCAGTTTCTTAATCCTATACACAGTCGGTAGGACTCCTTGGACGGGAGATCAGCTGTCGCAAGGTCGCTACCTACACACAGACATCCATACCTGGAGTTGGATTCGAACCCACGATCCCAGCGTTTGAGCCTTACACCGCACGGCCATCGTGATCGGCTCAGTCGCTCAGTGCTATACAGTCAGAATTATGGAGACCGTAAGCTACAGAGGTAAATGTAAATACAGATATGCTGTGATTATTTCAGGAGCCCCCTCGTTTTGTTAACAGTGAACCGACCTGCTTTTCATCAGATGATCTGGTTTTAATGTGAAATCGTGTTGCGTGACGTGCCCTTTTCAGCCTTCTTTGTTGTTCATAGCGCCGACTGACAAGTGCAAGAATTGTTATGAAATTTTTTCGCAATTTCCACATTACTGCATCTCTTACGGGTAGGTTCAGATATGGTCATCAACAGGGCCCGGACTTTTGATGACATGTCATCTTTTTTTCCTTGTATCCTGTGCGATTCTCTTAAATATATAAATCTCGGATATGAGCTGCTGGTTACAGAAATGTAAATTTTATAGGTAATTTTTTGACATTTTTAGGTTTAAGGTCTTTTTTTTTTCTTTTCATTTTTGTGGTAATTTTTTGACTTTTAAGGGTATTTCTTGTCATTTTTTGCCATTTTAGGGAATTTTTCTTCATATGTTTTCTGAAATGTGAATAACATGGAAGCGAAGTTTTCTTTCTTTTCTCCTTTAGGTCATTTTTCTTGATTTTTTCGGTCGTTTTATAGGTCATTTTTTAAATAGTTTCAGGCCATCAAAATCCCGGCCCTGCATATTACATTTTGGGTCATATTTTAGGTCATTTTTCTGGATTTTTCGGTCATTTTATAGGTCATTTTTTTAAATATTTTCAGGTCATCAAAATCCGGGCCCTGGTCATCAACATCCATGTCTACTCTTTCCGCAGAGCAATAGGTTGCGCTTGGCATAGCGGCAGAGAACAGTATAATTATTCTAATATTTAGCTTATGGAGAGTACAGGTGAATGTCCTGCATGCATGCATTCACTACCGACTTTATTTTGCTTTTTATGTAACAATGAAAATAGACCTTATAGTTACAGCGCGCATCGTGTGATATCCTCAGAAGACAAATAGGAAATCCCCTTTAAAATATACAGAGGCCTATTATATTTCAGCATCCCGTTGTATTGAGGTATCATCCTTATTATTAAAGAATTCGTCAATAATGCAACACTATTTTAAAACGTAAACGACATTTAGAATATGTTTGTCGCTAAAAGTGTAACTTATACACTAAAAGTGATTATCAGATTACTAAAATGTCTTTAGTTTTTCATATGTTTCTTCTCTTTACAATATGTGGGCCATCATCAGGCAGTTTTTCTATACAGTATACGGGTAGACCGCACTAGTAACACACATAGAAGAGAAATACGGCACACAAAAACTACAATAGCCGCAAAAGTATGCAATGACAGCATTTTAGTCATGAAACAAAAAACAAAACACCGACGTGCATGGAAGCACGCTGGACAAGCGATCAGTGCAGTGGTCTCCCCAAAAACAAGAAAAATTGCTTGATGATGGCCATGTACGGCCAAAACATATGGTAAAAAGAATAAATATATGAAAAACTAAAGACATTTTAGTAATCTGATAAGTGTATAAATTATAATTTTGGCGGCTTAGTGACATTTTATGATTTTAACATAACATGAGAAACATATTCTAAGTATCTTTTATATTTTAAAATATTGTTGCATTATTGACGGATTCTTTAATAATAAGGATGATATACAGGCCTATCTCTGGAAGAGGCTTCTGTATAAGCCCTTATCATAATCTTGCAGGCACAATGTTGATCGCGAGCAGCAGGTTCAAGAATTAAATAAAGGCAGTGCTATTCCTAGTAAAACCTTAATGACTTCACGCTGCTTCAGCAACATTCGAACACATTCCTCAGCGCATAGTGCGTAGGTTTTGTACTAATGCATTTTCCTTGTGTTTGTTATCTGCGCAGTTTACGCATGACAACGCAGCGCTATATTCTGAATTGCTTCATCTAAAAATATGTATGTGTTTGACGGGCTGCCATATGTAAAGTGGAGTAACTGACCACCTCCCTCACGTGAATATCGACTGCATAGAATTTTTATGTTGCTCTCGTTTCTCCAGTACGATAGGCCGGTAATCAAATTGTAAAGGGGGCGAAAAAAATAGGACGGCTTAAGTTGGGTTCTACTATGGGCGTGTAAACGTAATTAGAGCATGGAGAATTTTCCAGAGTGAATGATGTAAAGGAAAATTGAGTTATAGGAAAGTTTTGTTGCTATAATTCTTTCGTCAGATGAGTGGACCGGGGTGCTAGGATGTTATTAAATGGGGAGCACGACGACCGGGGTTGGACGTGGGAGCAGAGGAGTGATTGCATGAGTGCACAGCGCCATGACTCTCCTATGGAGGCAGGATGTTAGCACAGACTGCATTGTTATTGTGATTGCTGCTGCTACTACTACTACTACTACTACTGCTACTACTACTACTACTGCTGCCGCTGCTACTGCTACTGCCACTGCTACTACCGCCACCACTACTACTACCACCACCACCACCACCGCCACCACCGCCACCGCTACTGCTACTACTACTACTACTACTACTACTGCTCCTCCATCTTGAAGACTGAAACTTTTACGGCTGTCGTTGTTTAGATTTTAGACTCATGAGTTTAACGCCGTGTAGTTTTTAGGCGGATAGCGGTGTTTCGGAGGAACATGCTGCCTCCGTCTTTAAGGTTAGAAATCTCGAAATTTGTATAATACGAACTCTTCTCTACAGACACATGTAGGCCTACACGCGCGTACGCACACACATAATGTTGGCACCGTATCTGCTATAGTTTTCCTGTTAGACGTGCATACTTTGTCTCCCTTGTGTTTTGCTGTCTGTGCGATTCATCTTGTAGTGACGCTGCGGTCGACTGCTCGTGTGAAGCGGCCCTCTTGGAAACATTCCGATTATGGGGCAGGGAACCGTCTGTAGCAGTTCGTTTCACGGTTGCTAATTGTTGGTGCCTGATGTGACACGCCGACTGCCGTGACGAACCTAGAAGTTGCGCTCTCGTAGCGTGCTTCTGGACGTGAGTTCTATATGCAGTTACCCTCAGTTTCATTTCCGACTCGATATTATTATGGGAATGCGACATTGTGTCCTCTCCGGACGGCAAGCCGTAATATACAGTTAGGAGTTTGCAATGTTATTTCACTTCCTCTACTTCGAGGATTTAATGGTCATACATGGTTACGTAGCCCGTGCCATAGCTCAGGTGGCAGCCCAGGTCACGTGGGATTTGTGGTGGATAAAGTGGCACTGGGGCAGGTTTTCTCCGAGTACTTCGGTTTCCCCTGCCAATCTTCATTCGACCACCATCTGTCATATGGGGCTGGTACAATAGGCCAGTAGTGGCCGCAGTACCAAGTGGACTCAGTCTCACTACATGGTTACGTAACACATGAGGCCAACTTTCTTATTGAAAAATTAAGAAGAGTAACTGCATGTTATTGCCTAAACGTGCCTGAATTAATTCTGTCGCTTGTGAATTCTATGGAACAGAGCCCTTGTGAAGTGAATAATCGCTCACTTGGACAAATTCGCCACCTTATAAGGAGACCAAAGGTTAATTTCAGTGATCACGAGAGCCTGAAAGTGGTCTCTATACTGAGCCAAATTAATAGCCCCCCCTTCGCCGTATTTATTGAGTATCAGTTTTAATATTGTCCAATTTTCTTCAGAGTGTCACAAATCAGTTATAAAAAAGGTGAAGCTATCCCTGTAACAGGCCATGAAGGCCCATAAGGTTTGTGAGACATCGAGGCTCCCACATTTTCTAGATGGCTCACAGATGGCATTGAGGTTGTCAGCCTTTCGCGCTAGCCGTTCTCTACCCCGCAGGAAGATTCCTGGTACTCGTTTCTGTTAGAGACTGAGTCAACCCGAGGGCCATAGGGCTGCTGGATGAAGATAAATATCTACATGGAGCAGAATTCTTAGGAACAAGACTCGTCCGTTGGTCCCTATCCTAAGCCAGATGGATGCTTTAACCCACACTCTTCTATCCTCTACATCTCTACAGAGTCATCCCATGCCACGCCTTGTATATACTCATACCATCCCAATTGTATTTCTTTAAGATCTCATGCACGCCTACGCCTTGAAGGGAGTTCCTTCCCTTTAGATTTTCAGACTGTAATGGTCTCTCCCATGCATGCGTACATAGAGGGCAAATACAATTACGTTTTGCCCGCTCTCTCCACAAGCCATGCTAGAATGCTGTCCTCAGGAGAGGAATATTTCGTTGTTGCTAAATGTAATTTTGCGTTCAGCTAGCCAGTGAGTGGGCGGCAGCGTGGCTCGAACGTCAGCACACGAATTGTGTGAAGTCACAAAGATATATTTGGCACCCGAAATACAAAAATTACAATTACTCATTTACACGGAACGAAGGGCGTGCTGTGTAACGTGGTATGTAAAGACACTTCCAACAAAATCGACCCTTGAACTAGACAGAGTTCCCACAGGTACATGGAAGGTCCTAGGTTCGTATTACATGTTCGGCCATCGTTTTTGTCTAGGATGATGACTTACATTATGCTGCAGAAGCATCCTCTCCAGACTTCAGTACACACTTCACTTCAAGATCCTTAAATGGAGTACAGTTTAATAGGTCGCCCATCGAACGTAACCATCGGGGTAATACCCCACCCAAGGCCGCGCCATAGCTCAAGCGGTTAGTCGCTGGGTTCCCACCGCGGCGGCCCGGTTTGGATCCCGGGTCTGGTCAAGTGGGATTTGTGGTGGACAAAGTGGCGCTGGGAAGGGGTTTCTCCGAGTACTTCGGTTTCCCCTGCCAATCTTCATTTCACCAAATTCTCCATCATAATCACCCGGAACAGGCTACAATAGGCCAATCAGTGGCCGCCGTGTCGAGTGGACCCAGGTGGATTCCACCCCCCACTAAGCGAATTAAAAAATACCCAGATCTAGGTAAAGGTAAAGGTAAAATTGTCCCTGTGCTTAACTAATTAAGCCCTAAGCCATTAAGGCGTATGGGGGATGGATCTATAAATCACGTTTTCTTGAGCTGGTCACTAGTTGGAGGTGAGTGGTCAGCCTCACGCCCCGACCCCTTTACCCCCGGGAAAGGAGACCCCGGTACCAATTGCATAGGAGATTCGCTGGACCCCAGAGCCAGTCTGGGCGACGTGGTGAAGAGAAAATTCTTTACCCTGCAGGGACTCGAACTCCGACCCCTTGGTCATTCAGCTCGTAGCCAGTCGCCATATCGACTGCGCTATCCCGGCTCCAAGACCCAGATCCAGTCCCACATTAATTGTCCTGGGAATGAACCCTGACCATAAACCGCATGAGGTATAATGATCTCTGACCGAAAGAAGCGTTCTTTTGATTTCTCCATACCTCTGCTACGTCAGTGAATTTTATAAAACATGGAAGTGAAGTTTGAGAGGGAAGTTTTCGTTTTTCTGAACTGTACTGCCGCGGAGATATGTGTATTTCTATTTATCCCGCCTGACTCAGGCAACCGGGTCTGTTGTATAGAGTAGTCTGCCATTTTGTAAACTCTCCGGTGCAGACATACGCGAGGTCTTTGAAGCGTTAACGTTTCCAGGAGTTTACACATGCTGGGGTGGTTATTAATTTTAGGGTGAGCTCGGAATCGTGACCACTTTAGACGCTGAATTTGCCGCACTTGACTCCAAGCAAATGTGACGAATGCCTCGCATCACTAGGCAGTGGACCGAATCACCTCAAAATGGAGGAGGTTGCTAACAGGGCCCGCGTACAGTTGAGGGCCATTCTGCTAGCGAAATTACCAATGTACAGATGTTTGCTTTGTTACGCAGTGAACGCTTTAAGGACTGAGAGTCAGGTGACTGATATTGGTAGCTGTGAAACTGATGGTTGTAAGGAATGGAGTGGAGACCTTGAAGTTTATTGCCATTGCAGTTTATGCCCGTGGTGGGATTAGTAAAATAATCGTTTTACTTTTTTTTCCTCCTTGGCACTACAGCCCCAGTGGGCCTAGGCCTGCCTCCATGAACTTCTCCGTTCACTTCAGATTTCCTAGATCCTACACATTCGGTAGGACTCCTTGGGCGGGTGATTAACTCGTCGCAAGGCCTCTACCTGTACACAAACACAGAACAACGCACACACACAAACTAAACATTCATGCCTGAGTGGGATTCGAACCCACGATCCCGGTTTCCAAGCGAGCGAAAACAGTACATGCCTTAGACCGCTCGGCTACTGTGACCGGCAGTGTATAAGAATAATATATAAGAATTCAGTTCGTACCTCACAGGAAACAGATCCGAACCCACGATCCCGGTTTCCAAGCGAGCGAAGACAGTTCATGCCTTAGACCGCTCGGCTACCGTGACCGGCATCGTTTTACTTTAGGTTACATATATTCTGTGATATTGTGGCGTATGGACCTGTTGCTGAGCAAAGACCTCGAAACAAACAACGAATACAACCGTTGCTATGCATTAGACAGATGAATGCCCGTTTCTAAGCAGAGTTTGCCGTGGCAAAGGACAAACGGAACAATGGAATGGTGTTTTCTGTGCGGTCCGTGCCGAGTTATAAGCAGAACAGTTAGAAGCAACGAGTTCTGGTTAGAGTTGTCAGCAGCTCAGTTGAGTGAAGTGACGCGAAGTAGCTGGTTAGTGAGTGAGTTCAGTTGAGAACCAGCCTGTGGAGAGAAGACAAGGAAGTTGGTGTGAAATGGCCGCCTTACTGGGACCCAGTTAGTTGTCAGAGTACAAGAATTCTTCACGGGCAGCTGTGACAAGAGGACCTCAGCATGGGAAGCTGAAGAATCTTTCAGAAGCCGTTGCCAGGAAACGGCTAGTGTAGACTTAAATATACTGTCGCGTTACTGTGTCAGTGATCTGTAAAGTGTATTTCCGAGTGATTTATACAAGTGGTCAAATCCTTCACAAATCGATACCCCCTTCCATAGTCACTCACGCCAGATACGTGACAGTATACTTATTGTACATGTGCACGATTTTGCTGTTAATTAACACGGTAGACTTGGAGAATAATCTGTCAATGGAAAACGTGTTCCGTATATGGACCACCGGCATCCAAGCGTATTTGTAGTGGTTGCAGAAAATTGGCAGATGCTGTTCGTAAATTGTCTGCAGTCATTCTGGTGACAACGGGTGGTGGTTCTTTCAGTTAACGAACTGTGGGGAGGTTGTTTATGTACACGTGGTCTTTTGGATACCCCAACTAAAATAGGTTGTGCGAGTTGAGATCGGGAAAAAATGGTGACCAAAGAACATCCATAAGCGAAACGTCCTAGGGAGCAATTTTTGATAACGTGATTGCGAAAATGCTCGTTGAAGGCGACCAGAATTGCTTTATTGAACTACAGTACCAGCAGAATAGTATGTTGTTGCTGTAAAAACACGGTATTATAGCGGATCCTAGCCACTTTTTAAGGATATGTCGGGACTGTTTCATTCATACTGATTGCTGTCCTGTGGAACCAATCTGTGCAACTGGTCAGACACGATAACTTCATTGCAGTAAGTGACCTGTTGTCACCACGCGCTATACAGTATTTCTTGAAATTGTCATATGTGTGTTTTACAACTTATTATATATCTGATGGACCGCCTCTGTGGTCTACTGATCAAGGGTTCCTGGCTACAAACTAAGAAGTCCCGGGTTCAATTCCCGGCGCCACCAGATTTTCTGGTAAGTAGTGGGTCTGGAACGGGGTCCACTCAGCCTTTCGAGGATAATTGAAGAGCTGTTTCAAGGAAATCGCGGCTCCGGTCTAGAAAATCGAAATTATCGGCCGTGGGGATTCCTTGCGCTGACCACGCGACACCTATCCGCTAAAGTTGGCACTAACTTCGCCGACAAGCGGCGGTCGCTCCGTCGGTATAGTTCGTTTGCGGGCTAAAGCCACGGAGTTTTGTTTTTATTTATATATCTGAGGCACCAGGTTCAGTTAGGTAAACACCGAGATAAGCTGATACTGTAGTGCGTATACCGTTAACATTAATTTAGTACATAAAGACCAATATATGTGTGAATCATTCTGACGAGATAGCGCGCACATCTCATCGAGTCTCCTTAGTACTGCAGTTGGGCCGCGCCATAGCTCAGGCGGTTAGTCGCTGGTTTCCCACCGCGGCGGCCCGGGTTCGATCCCTGGTCTGGTCAAGTGGGATTTGTGGTGGACAAAGTGGCGCTGGGGCAGGTTTTCTCCGAGTACTTCGGTTTCCCCTGCCAATCTTCATTCCACCAATTGCTCCGCAATCACCCTCACCTATCGTCTGGGGCTGGTACAGTAGGCCAGTAGTGGCATCAAGTGGACTAGTCTCACCCGACTAGGAATAATAATAAAAAAATAATAATGGCAGTACTGCAGTTACTCAATTGAAATTCAGTGATACGGGACAGTTTTGGTCACGTGTCTGCAAACTGTGTAATCCGTGACTGAATCCTCGTCTGTTTTGGATAGTCAGAACACAAAAGGAAGGGCACATGCAGTCTCTGGACAGAGTGTTGCTCGGGGTAATGAGGCGAAATGCAAGTATTTGAGGGTCAGCGTTGTTCAGAATTGCCAAGTAGTAGCCTTCAAGCACTCGTTGAAACCTAACCGTTTCAAAATACGGAGAAAAATCGAAACTGAGACTTTGGTCACCTAAAAGTTTCCCGTGACACAGAAGAGAAGCGCTTGTACATTAAGGGACTTGCCGAGAAGAAGTTTTGGCTTCACTGCATATCGGTTCGTAGGGCATCATTGATATCTACAGAAATGTGAATTATGAAACATTCCCGGGGAAATAAAAGAAAATAATGATAAAGACTTATTCACTCCATCTTAAAGAGGAATGCATGTTTTTCTCGCAGAGTTGAGGACGGAAGGAATGGATGGGAATGTTGTAGAAAGGTACTTTGACCTACTCGAGGATGTTACGGAATAATTAGTAATTCAAGAGTATTCTGAGAAGTTGTTCAGCGTGGATAAAACTGGACTTCCTGCCATTTCTCTGAAGAAATCGTTGTTGAAGAGGAGGAAATTGCAGAGAACGGCCATACCGTGTTGAAAACGGCCGTTCTTGTCCGATGACCGAAATGAAGCATGACATTTGTTGGCTGCTGTATTTCTGCCGGTGTGTGTATTCCTCACATGCTGGTTTTTGAGGGCGCGAAAGTTAAAGCGAAGGTACAGTTGTGCCTGTGGTTAATTAAGCATCACGCCATAAAGGCGCATTCATCTAGGCAGTAGATAGATATGAGTGATCACCTTTACGCTTCGGCCGGTTTCCCCCCGGGAGGCAGTCCCCGGAGGTTGGTGGCGGCGCAGAGCCGGTCTGGTTACTGTGGAGGAGACAAAATGTCTTACCCATACCGGGAATCTAACCCTGGCCATCCATCCAGCTATACCGACTGACCTGTCCGGGTTCATTTTCGAGGGCGTAACGATTCAGAAACCGCCTTGCTTGTCAGCAGAATCTGCCTGTTGCGTAAACTGTACAAATGACAGAATTGGTTACTTTTTTCTTTATTTCTAGTGGGGTGGGACTAAGTCCCTTGTACTGCGGCCAATTCTTGCCTATTGTACCAGCCCCAGATGATAGGTGAGGGTGATTGTGGAGCAGTTGGTGGAATGAAGATTGGCAAGGGAAACCGAAGTACTCGGAGAAAACCTGCCCCAGCGCCACTTTGTCCTCCACAAATCCTACTTGAACAGACCCGGGCCGCCGCGGTGGGAAGCCAGCGACTAACCGCTTGAGCTATGGCGCGGCCTTTTTCAGCCTAACATTCTGATGTTTCAGTCAGCTCCGACTTACCATAACGATTTCTGATTTACGTATCCATCCAACCTGTCAGTCTGAAGGATTTTTTTGTGGTATCCCCAGGTTAAATACGAGCATTTCCTCTTCACGGGAGAATGTAATCGCCCAAGACGAAGAGCATGTAGCATAAACGTGAATACTCTTGCTGGGGCAGTCGCGGCCCTTTTTATAAGCCTAATTTCACTTTCATTTTTATTTTATTTTATTTCGAGCACAACTGTGTAATATTTGTAATTTGTTATGTGTTTTTAACCAGAAAAGTGAAGGTTTCTAGCCTTTGGCAAACCGATCACAGTGACTGCGCGGTCTAACGCATGAACTGTCTTCGCTCTCTCGAACACTGCGGTCGTGGATTCGAATCCCACTCGAGGCACGGATGTCTGTCTATATTGTCCTCTGTGTAGGTAGTCGCCTTTCAGTGGGCTTATCCTCCGTCCAAGGAGTCCTGTCGATTGCGTATAGGATGAGGGAACTGTAAAAGCGGCCAGGATCCAACAAAAGGACTGTAGAGCGGTAGACAGACAGACAGACAGATATGTAGATAGGTAGGTAGTGGGTGGGTGGAAGGGTGGAGTGTTTGGTTCGAGAAGAAACGTGTAGCTAGACCTCTTGGAAAACAAGACCAAAGTAATTAATTAGGTCCACTATACCCTAAAGGTAAAGGCCGCACCATAGCTCAAGCGGTTAGTCGCTGGCTTCCCATCGCGGTCGCCCTGGTTCGATCCCGGGTCTGGTCAAGTGGGATTTGTGGGAAGCCAGCGACTAACCGCTTGAGTTATGGTGATCGTACGAGACCCAGTGTTATCCATGTGGTGTGGCCGTTGGCGTCGTTATATTAACAGAAATAACTGTCGTTAGTATTGGAAATGTAATGATTATTATTACTGTTTCTTCTGTTCGTAGTGCTTTTCATATAGGGCACGGAAATTTGTTATGTAATACTGCAAAACAAGGGCATTAAGTTATACTTACTTATGGAGCTGAGCCCTTCTTGAGGAGAAGCCAAATCTGCAGCTACTCAAGAATTTCCCAGCATTTTATGGAACCCGAAGGTTGATTACCGTGTTCACAAGAGCCCACCACTGGTCCCTATCCTGATCCAGATCAATCCAATCCATACCATCCCATCGTATCTCTCTAAAATCCATTTTAATATTGTCCACCCATCTACGCCTTGATCTTCCCAGTGGGCTCTTCCCTTCTGGCTTTCACCGATATCCTATATGCATTCCTTTTCTCCCCAATTCGTGCTACATGTCCTGTCCACTTCATGCACCTTAACTTGGTCATTATAATTATACTTGGAGAAGAGTGCAAGTTATGAAGCTCCTCATTATGCAGTTTGTATTAGTTTTTTTTCCCCCATGCCACTACAGCCCCAGTGGGCCTAGGCCAACCTCCATGAACTTCTCCGTTCACTTCGGTTTTTCTAGATCTTACACGTTCGATAGGACTCCTTGGGCGGGTGATCAGCTCATCGCAAGGCCTCTACCTGTACACAAACACAGAAAAACGCACACAAACGTCCATGCTCTGAGTGGGATTCGAACCTACGATTCCGGTTTCCGAACAAGCGAAGACAGTGCATGCCTTAGACAGCTCGGCTACCGTGACCGGCCTTGTATTCCGTTATAAAGGAACAAATTTCTGCCGATTGCCGTTATCCTTTTGGACATACGGAGGTGGAAAATGTTCGCAGGCGCCCGGTGAGTCTTGTCGGATACTGGCAGATAAGGGCTGCTTAACACTTTTTTGTAATTTAGCCTGCCGCATGAATTAATTGTATGTTTCATGTTGCTGATAGTTCTATAGTATTGTGAGATCCGCGACATGTCGGCGTCCCCGTGCTGCTTGGGATTAATGAACAGATATTCTCAGTTATTATAATGTCAAGAACAAGAGATGATCGAAGGCCGCAGTGCAAGGGCCGGGTAATTTTGGTCCACTCCTTATGCATATATTCATTATTATAATGCCATGTAATTTGTTTGTTTCAGTTGGAACTGGTGATAGACAACTTACCGACGCTGTCTGGACAGTTCCTCTGCGCCTTCACAGCCCTGGATAAAACGCTGATAACAAACGCCACTCGAAAATCGTACGGAGTGAACTGCACAACCCCCCGGACGGATGTGCTGCCGTCCATTCCACAAGGACAGCGTAAGTAGACATACCTTCGCATTGTGCACTCTCTCTCCATTACGCCGTATGCGTGCGTGTGTTGATCACAAACGGGGCATTGCAGGTACGAGGTCTGACAGCAGCACCGCTTGAAATTTTGTTCTGGACTGCAGTGATCACCTTCCAGAGTTGTCACCAACTGTCGAAGCATTTCCAAAGCTATTTTCTTGGAAAGGGGCACAAGTTGGTTGAGGCACTATGTTAGTAGCTATGGCTGTCGGGTCCATTAAGCCTCTGACAGATATAAAAGTACCAGGAATCTTCCTAAGGGTAAAGAGTGGCCGGCGTGTAAAACTGACAGCCTTCCCGCAATCTATGAGTCCATTGTCTATAGAAAATATTGGAGCCTCGACGTCTCACAACCCTGTGGGCTTTCGCTGCCTGTTGCATGGATAGCTTTTATTTTCATGGGAGTTATTTAGAACTGTCGTAACTTTATGAATCTGTTCCACGGTTTCAAAATATGTTCATTTGATATGACTCTTAATTGTAGCAGCCACAGGGAGCTAGATTTGGCGATTAAACAGTTTGTTCCGGAACAAGATCTGTTTTTCGCCCTCCGTCTCCTTGAAGGAAAGCGCTGTGTATGTGAGGTTCTTGCCATTACTTACTCAAGAAGCTGAGCCATTTTGGGGAGCCGCCAATTCTGCAGCTACTCAAGAATTTCCCAGCATTTTATTGAACCCTAAAGATCAATACCGTGTTCACATTCCTATCCTGAGCCAGAACAATCCAATCCATACCATCCTATCCTATCTCTCTGAAATCCATTTTAATATTGTCCACCCACCTACGCCTTGGTCTTCCCAGTGGTCTCTTTCCTTCTGGCTTTCCCGATCTTCACCGTTATATAAGACAGGTGGAGGAGGCATTTTTTGTAATTCTTTATTGTGACCGTGTTGTATATTTGAGATACTACAGTGAGTTTGCTAGACATCACTTAGTGAAGCGAACAACCGTTACGTGGCTGCAAGTGATGTCTGGGTGTTCCGCCTGAGTGCGCAGTCGCAGAATTCTGATGACTTCTAGGTGTATATATTACTTGCATTGTATTCTTCTTAAAAAGTAAACATGCAAAATAAATGGCTCTGTTATCTGTTTCTCGTATTTTGTCACGTATTTAATATATAGGCCTGTCACGGTAGCCGAGCGGTCTAAGGCATGCACTGTCTTCGCTCGCTCGGAAGCCGGGATCGTGGGTTCGAATCCCACTCAGGGCGTGGATGTTTAGTTTGTGTGCGTTTTTCTGTGTTTGTGTACAGGTAGAGGCCTTGCGACGAGCTGATCACCCGCCCAAGGAGTCCTACCGAATGTGTAAGATCTAGAAAAACCGAAGTGAACGGAGAAGTTCATGGAGGTAGGCCTAGGCCCACTGGGGCTGTAGTGCCAGGGGGGGGGAAGAAAATTTAGTATTTAGGGAGCGTCATGCTATATTTATGGAGTGTGAACTAAATGCGCCAATCACAGTGGTCTCCCTGTGTAAGCCATGAACTGTCTTAGCTCACTTGAACGCTGGGATCGTGGGTTCGAATCCCACTCAAAGCATGGATGTCTCTGTATGTATTTATTGTGTTTATGTTGTTTTGTGTGTAGGTAGCGGCCTTGCGACGGGCTGATCACTCGCCCAAGTAGTCCTACCGTGTGTGTAAAAAAGATTACGAAACTGAAGAGGATGCCACGGCCCAACAAAGGGCTTTAGAGCCATTGATGACTCAATGAATGATTTATTGAACTAAATGCGTTTTTTTAACAAGTAGTTACTTTGAAATTCAGAATTGTGGGTTCACAGTGAAACAGTTTCACGACTGGTTCCACCCTGAACGAATTTTGCTCGGAATTTTTCGTTTAGTTCCTGTCCCGTCATCCAATTTAGTTCAGAGCTGATTTCTTTTTTGGGGCCACGGTCTCATCTTCTTTGAGCCCTCTTTGCTCTATCTACTCCGTCAGGTTCTATTTACGGTTCGTAGCTTCGACTGATACAGCGTCGTTGAAATCGACCATACTTAACCTGCGTAAACATAGATTATAAACGTGGGATGTAGAAATGACGGGTTCTGCACTTGGTGCATGACTGAATTTTGGAACTGGACTCCGCTGTGTTTGTAAGGCTACAGTGGCCCGACGGCTCCACGGTGTTGATTTCCCTGACGAGAACATGAGTCGAACGTGGGCCAGGCCGTTCATGGCAGCTTGTGCCGGACACTCCGTCGGTTATTAACAGTGATAACTATTTCAATCAGATATTTGTATTGGGACGCTCATGGCAGTTTGCGCATCCGTCGTAGTCACTACTTGACGGAATACATTATTGGCAATAATTACAATTTCAGTGAAATGTTGGTTATTTGTACCATCTGTCCCCTATTTGTATTAAATGTTGTAGACTAATTTATAATTTTTATTTTTAAAAAATGTAACTGAGATCATGGGATGTTTCGCATCCTTTATAGTAGACTTTTATCAGTTTATTTATTCATATTTTAAATAATGGTTCTTGACACAGCCCTTTGCACTAGACAACATGGATTTCACGTGCAGTATGTCATCCTGTAAGCGCAGGTAGTATTATGACGCGGTTATGACATTGTTAACGAAAACGAACATTCTGTTATAGACTGTGGCCAGAACTTCGTTGACAGGGTGTACAATACTCGTGGCACCACGCTCTGCATATGCCCTCTATGTAACTCTCAGTACGAGCAGCATTCTCGGTGTCCGAAATTCACTTTCAGTTTCGCAATGTAGGGTCAGTTGGTGTTGTCTGCCCATTCTATATTTTCCATGGTACCACACGTATTTTCATTTGGCCGCAACAGGGGTCCTTGCGTCCCGCCACGGTTTCCGCGGTTACGTGTCTGATTGGAGAGTTTATTGTAATCGCTGCCCCCCCCCGCACCAAATTCCTGTTTTATTTATAAACGTCAGAGTCATTTATATTCCAGATTATTATTGTTACGGATTGGTACGCTGGAGAACTGTGTGTGCGCTTCCCACCGCGGCTGCCAGGGTTCGAGCCCTGGTCTGGTTATGTGGGATTTATGGTGCACAAAGATGCATTGGAGGATATTTCTTCGGGCACTTCGGTTCTCCCTTGCCAATTCTCATTCCACCGTCTGCTCCACATTCATCACTATCATCCAGGGCTGGTGCAGTAGGCGAATTAGTGGCCGACGTATCAAGTGGACTCAGTCTAACCCTACCCCAAGAAATAAATAAAAAAAACTTAATTCTTGTTCCGAAGTGTAGAGTCTCACTAACGGTGTTTGATGTTGCGTCATAGGTGTAGCACTGTAAATGGGTGTACGTAACGTTGTATTGCTTTCCTTTGTTTAAAAATATTGACACAATTGCGTGCTAATTTGTAGAATTGTAATTAATGTTAATTTGTGCTGAACCCGCTGACTGAAAAGAAGATATTTAACTTTCAAATTAAATATCTGTACTTTTAAATCCGGGGGCACGCGGTAGCGTAATTGGTTGAGACACTATGTTACAAGCCGGAAGGTCGCGGGTTCAAGTCCCGATGAGGTCATCGGATTTTTTTTTCAATTGACCAAATCCTTCCAGCCGCACTATGGCCCTGGGGTCGACTCAGACTCTAACAGAAATGAGTAAATAATAATTTTTCTGGGGAGTAAAGCGCGGCCGGCGCGTAAGGCTGACAACCTTACCGCCATCTTTGAGCAGATTGTCTAGATAATGTGGGACCCTCAACGTCTCACAACCCTATGGGCCTTCACGGCCTGGTACAGGGATAGCTTTACTTTACTGACTTTACTTTTAAATCCAGTTCTCGCCAATCATCGACGGCGTCTGATACATCGCGAGTGTAAAAGCAAAGTTTTTTCAAAAGAATCTTAATTACTCAGCAAGTTGAAAAATATGAATGGCGAGAGATGCCAATAATTTGGGATAAAGAAGAGTCTGAACTTTCTTGTTACTACTAGCAGCAAGTCACAACAAGAAGCAATAAACTTAGAATTGTCTTCTTTGTTGTGGTTTAATGTCATTTTTGAGGGTTGAAAACTGTCGACTAAAGGCCAAAAGTATTCCGTGATGTAAATGTACTAGAGTTCTGTGTAGCTTAACAGAGTCGCTTTTTGATCGGTGATTTCTTCTGTGAAGTTTTGTCTGTAACATTTATCACGAGGTATAAGCAAAACTGAAATCTTGAGATAAATCTTTTGCATTTTAAACAGATAACAGAGTTCACTTAATCATGTAATCTTGCTGGGTGCTTCCGTCTAAGAGCGCGGACACGGTATGTAAACTGAAGAGATGTCTGCATTACTGTTCCATGAGACAGCAGCAATACCTTTGTGAAGTTGCCTTCATTCTTGCAGTGCGAAACACCTTTAATTTATCTATATCGCTATGGGAGGATCTTTTTAAACTTTTTAAGAACTACTGATGGCGTGCAAAAATCGGCCACGACCACTTTCCATCCCGTATCTCTTGTGTGAGTATTCGTAGTCCTCTGTGCATCTGTCAGTTAACGTCACGTGACGGCCGCGCCATAGCTCAAGCGGTTAGTCGCTGGCTTCCCACCGCGGCGGCCTGGGTTCGATCCCGGGTCTGGTCAAGTGGGATTTGTGGTGGACAAAGTGGCGCTGGGGCCGGTTTTCTCCGAGCACTTCGGTTTCCCCTGCCAATCTTCATTCCACCAAATTCTCCATCATCATAATCACCCGGGGCAGGCTACAATAGGCCAATCACTGGCCGACGTGCCGAGTGGACACAGTTGGACTCCACCCCCCACTAAGCGAATTAACGTTACGTGACGTGTATGAGTGATATAACGTTCCTGAGTGGCACAGAAATGTAATTTAATAAATACTGAAGGACACCGGCCATCTGTCTAATTCTGCGAATCAAACTCCCGGTTCCACACGTGTTTTGCTTAATAGCAGTTCAGCTATCCGGGAGGCCGAAGCTGTTTGTAACTTCCAGTGGGACATACAGGTAAGACATGAACTTTATGCGCTGAGGTGTAGGGACGGATTCCTCTCCCGTCTGTATCTCGTTAAGCCGCAGTCTCTACCGCCAGCCAGTCAGCCTGCCTGCGTTTACGTTTCCTTAGGAAATGTGGTGTCATGCCTTGCCCGTAAAGACAGTTGGCGTTCTCTTATTAAAAAGGATAGTGATGCGCTGCTTGTCCCTGAGGTCGGATCTGTTGCAAAAGGTTTAAAAAATTGACAAATATACGACATTTTTAATGCTCATAAAATGCAGTTGGCCTTCAGGAATAATTTATTTTTCCCATTTCTTGTCTTTTACATTTTTTCTTTTTTCTTTTTCACATAACTTTCGTTAGTTCTGCCCTTAGCGTTTGCCCAGAAGAGGTGTTTTCAACCTGTTTGGTTATGCGATCCACATTTCCTTAAGCACTAGCCGTTTAAGCTGTGCGATGTTGCCAGATGGTTTTGATTAGCGGAGAAAGAAGTGGATCTTAAACACATTTTCCTCTTGTTTTGAAAATTCACAAATTTCACAAAATATATCCATTAATACCTCGCGACCCTTCCGACCCTTAGGCTGGATAGCAGCTACCGAGAGGACCCAAGTACTTCCGAATGCGGCCTAAGGCGATCGAGTTGCGCAGGTAGTAGGTGTGTCAGGCGCTCACAACTTACCCGATGCAGTGCGGGTTGACGATACTCGTATATCTGTGTAGGAGTTAACGTTGGGTCATGTTATCTTTACTGCAATTTACAGAATAGTACGATTGTGACTCGGAAGGGAATTCACCACTTACGACCGGTTTAGTCTGTATTAATAATTACTGTTTTCTCTTACACTGTCACCGCTCTCTCGAACGCTTGGATCGTGGGTTCGAATCTCACTCTACGCATGAATGTTTGTGTATGTGTTTATTCTGTGTAGGTAGCGGCCTTGCGACGGGCTGATCGCTAGTCCAGGGAGTCCTACCGACTGTGTAAAAAGGATTAGGAAACCGAAAAAGAGGTCAGGGCCCAACAAAGGGCTGTTGAACGATTGATGAATGAATTAATACCCTTATGCCGATCACAGTGGCCGCGCGGTCTAAGGCATGAACTGTTTTCGTTGGCTCAAAGATTGTGAGGTCGTGCGTTCGAATCCCACTCAATACATGAATGTGTTTGTGTTGTCCTGTGTGTAGGTAGCGGCCTTGCGACGGGCCGATCACTAGTCCAGGGAGTCCTACCGACTGTGTAAAAAGGATTAGGAAACCGAAAAAGAGGTCAGAGCCCAACAAAGGGCTGTTGAACGATTGATGAATGAATTAATACCCTTATGCCGATCACAGTGGCCGCGCGGTCTAAGGCATGAACTGTTTTCGTTGGCTCAAAGATTGTGAGGTCGTGCGTTCGAATCCCACTCAATACATGAATGTGTTTGTGTTGTCCTGTGTGTAGGTAGCGGCCTTGCGACGGGCCGATCACTAGTCCAGGGAGTCCTACCGACTGTGTAAAAAGGATTAGGAAACCGAAAAAGAGGTCAGAGCCCAACAAAGGGCTGTTGAACGATTGATGAATGAATTAATACCCTTATGCCGATCACAGTGGCCGCGCGGTCTAAGGCATGAACTGTTTTCGTTGGCTCAAAGATTGTGAGGTCGTGCGTTCGAATCCCACTCAATACATGAATGTGTTTGTGTTGTCCTGTGTGTAGGTAGCGGCCTTGCGACGGGCCGATCACTAGTCCAGGGAGTCCTACCGACTGTGTAAAAAGGATTAGGAAACCGAAAAAGAGGTCAGAGCCCAACAAAGGGCTGTTGAACGATTGATGAATGAATTAATACCCTTATGCCGATCACAGTGGCCGCGCGGTCTAAGGCATGAACTGTTTTCGTTGGCTCAAAGATTGTGAGGTCGTGCGTTCGAATCCCACTCAATACATGAATGTGTTTGTGTTGTCCTGTGTGTAGGTAGCGGCCTTGCGACGGGCCGATCACTAGTCCAGGGAGTCCTACCGACTGTGTAAAAAGGATTAGGAAACCGAAAAAGAGGTCAGAGCCCAACAAAGGGCTGTTGAACGATTGATGAATGAATTAATACCCTTATGCCGATCACAGTGGCCGCGCGGTCTAAGGCATGAACTGTTTTCGTTGGCTCAAAGATTGTGAGGTCGTGCGTTCGAATCCCACTCAATACATGAATGTGTTTGTGTTGTCCTGTGTGTAGGTAGCGGCCTTGCGACGGGCTGATCCCCCGTCCAAGGAGTTTACCGACTGTCTGTATGATTAAGAAACTGCAAAACAGAGGCCAAGGTTCATGACGAGCTGCAGCACCCGCAGAGTGGTGGACTTGGTTCCCACTCGGCGGGCCGCCGTCAGTGGAACTTGTCGCGCCGCTTCGGAAATTCTGTAACGATTTGAGGAATGTTTTCAAATTTAAATTTGTGAGAAGATCATTGATATACATGCAAATGAGACTCATGATGAAATCAGGAGACAGTTCTTCTTGCTCCTCAGTTCGGTAAAAGGTGAAGTTGTCGCTGTGCTTAATTAATTAAGCACTGCACCGTGAAAACGTATGCGGAAGTGGAGATATAGCTCCAGAATAGATGACTTTCGCGCCTCTGCCGCCTTTCCGCTGGGCAAATCGCCCGCAGTTCCCATGGGTGGGCCCCAGATCCAGTCTGGACGCTGTGGAGAAGAGAGAAATCTTGCCCCTGCCTCTGTTGCTGTACCGACTAAGCTATCCCGACTTGCTTCTCAATATGGTAAAACCCAGTTTCGAAAACTGGATGAGTCTTAAATTCAAGGACGTTTGATATTCCAAGTGATGCGGTATTTGATATTTAGCTGAAGGACGGGAGAGGAAACGAGTGGCAACAAGCATTCCCCGTTATTAATCTCTGCATGGGCCTGCTGAATTTTGGTGGAAGACCAGAAATAAGATGGATGATAATATTGTCACGTTTTTTACTGAATATAGACGGGGCTAGGATCGGTAATTGGATTTATTGACCATTCAGGTCGTAACTACAAATAAGTATAACATTGTTACTGATTTTGACACTACAAAGCATTCCACGCTAATATCTTCAGTCTGTCTCCACTAGTCTCCACGGATTTATAAGGGAGGAACTATAAAAGTCTCCCTTAATCACACACTACCAATATCACTCTACTACAGCACACATAAATTCATCAAATCACATGTTAAGTCTTCAGAAGCTGACTTCTTGCACGCTTCTGTACTCCTCAAGCTGACTGCTTGCTTGCAAGCAACCGGTTCTCACGGTCTCTTCGCTTGCGGATATCTTATTTTTCCTTCTACCCTGAAGATGGAGGCGATACGTTCCTCCGAAACGTCGGTTAGCACCACATCTATACGGTGCCACATCCCAGAAAACTGCTTTCTTCGTGTTTTTATTTTCCTCACACTTCCTCGTCTGTTCACACACACACAAACGTTAACTTCAGATTTACACGTTTGAGTGCAAACCGTTGGATGGAAGTTCTGTAATCCCTGATAGTTCCGTTATTGCATGTGTGTAGTTCCTATTCGTCGCTCTTTAAGGCACTCCGGGTGAAATAATGAAGAGTCTTACAGATTATGTACATAAATCGAAAATCCCACAGAAGTGGCATAGGTTAGGATCCTGAAGCAAATATTTAGCTTTTTTTTTTCTTTTCTTTTCATATCCCCTGAGGCTAACAGCTAGTAAAAAGTTCAACAAAAACTGCCCATTTACTCTATAGACTCAAGAAGGAAAACATTCTTGATTTTTTACTTTAGCCACAGGGCGCTTCAAAATAATTGCAAGAGACATTTGGCAGCTAATAGGCAGGACTGGTTAAGAAGTAGCAGGGAACAAAAATTGGGAACCTGTTTTATCCAAGAACGGATTCGTTATAGGAGGTCATGTATTGAAGTTTTGACGGGGTCGTGTTTGTATTTACAGTTTATTTAACTACGCTATAAGTAACGCTCGACTGTGTGGGATTGTCGATACTTTAAAGAGACAATCACGTAATAAACTACGCTACCAGTACTAATTGCAACAGAAGGGTTCAAAATGTTTATTTAGATATTACGTACAACAGAGAGTGTTTTTCGTTGATTTCGACAAGATTCACCGCCTTTTTTGAAAATAAGTACTAAGAACAATAAATTGTTGGGAGTGGAAGAACGCTCTCGCAGAGAACACAAAACCAGCGGCCTGATTGCTAATGCCTCATACATGTTGTGAGGCTGTTATCCCTTGAATGAACAACTTATGAATGAAGAGTTCGGGGAATGGGAGGTTTTGTATTTTCTTCCATTTACATGTAAATGTTAGGGATTTATTTTGCGACCAAGTGACGTCTAAAAGGGAAATTCCAGAACCGAATGCGTAAACAGGAAACGTAAGAACGAAATGGGCGTAAAATTCCGCAGTGGACCATTGATGGACCGTCGATTAATTCTGGTCATCAGTTCGTTTCTTTATGCATTTAGGTAGAACTTGAGAACAGTAACATGTCCGTTCTGTGTACAGATCGTACTTTCGAGTTAATTCTGTAGTCATCGTCTGGAATTCGTGAATTGGAGACTCGACAGAAAAAAAAAACGGTTTTGAAGTTTTCGAATTATACCTGATGTTGATGTCCTTATTGCCAGTGAAAGCATATTTTGACCATGGAATTAGGAGTTATTGTCTTCGGGACCCTCGTAATTACGTAAATGATACATTTTATTGTCCTTTGAGTTACCTTACTGCTGAAGGCCGGAATAGTGGAGCCAGAGCCAGACATCCGTTGCTGGGCATCGGCCGTAAATCACGTTCCCTTTACAACGTATAGCAGCGAACGAGGCGTTACCGGGTAACAAGTTTTTAAACACTTAGAAGCGAAATTGTTAATTGGGAATGAATACATGGTGTCCGACACAACGCAGTCTCGAAGATCCGAATGGTATCCTCGGAGGGTGATCTCTGTCAGGTTCTTAGGCATTTTATAAAAGCCCGTGGATTCATAAATTTAAGTACTCCCGTTTGGAGTTGGGGTCGAATACCCTGCGAGTCGTAGGAGGCCACGAAAAAGGAAGTCCCGAATCTGAGACAGACTCGGACCCGAGAATGACTGCGCTGGCGAGCGCCAGCAGCAATTATAAACGACAGACCTGTCCTCTCGTCAGAGCGCCCCACATCAGCAAACCAGCAACAGTGTGACAGTAATACAAATGTGGTCGTAAGTCTGTCTTGGAATAAAGCACCCATCTGGGGCTTTATTCCAAGACAGACTGGCCGACTGACCGTCAGTCGTAACGTAAGACTCAGACTGATTTCAAGTAGTCGTATGTATTTGATAGTAGAAGACTAGAGACAATTCCGAGGTCCATAGGAAATACAGTGAGAGATTTCTTTATCAAGGGGTTCAGTGTGTGAACTGTTATAATCAACTCTAATTGTAATCATCAAATATAGGAATTACTAGGGTTTTGGACTTTTTCCATCGTCCAGAATTTTAGCTAATAGAGGACACGACGTTTCGGAAACTGGATCTGTTTCCGTCTTCAGGTGAGAATGGAAGACACCTACTCATTTGGGCCCCTTAGAAAGAGATAACCTCCAGCTAGGTCCAGTGATTGAGATTAGCTCTTTCTGAGGGGCCCACCTGAGCAGGTGTCTTCCTTTCTCACCTGAAGACGGAAAAAGATCCAGTTTCCGAAACGTCGTGTCCTCTATTACCTAAAATTCCGAACGATAGAAAAATTTCAGAACCTCAGTAATTCTGTGTGCCATCCACCATCATCAGAACCCTTTAGAACCTATCAAATGTAGGACCCACAATTATACGCCACGCCTACCCCTTATACGTGACAGTAGAAACAAGAACAAGCCAGTCAAGTTTGATGACTCCATTGCATGATAAATTGATACAGCAGATGACGTGGGGATAGTTACAGGAGAACAGATAGACATATTTCACATTGAGTAATGATGAATTTTAATAAACAAACTTAACTGACTCAGTGGTAGCAGAACCAAACGGTTCAACTTTCGTATTATCAAAACCCTCCATTGGACATTAACCTGAGCCAGTTCTGTCCACCTCGGACCCTCATAACCCAGTGCCATCAAGATTTGCCTTAATATTACCCCAAAATTGCGATCTTCTTTCTTTCTTTCTTTCTTCCTTTTTTTCCTTGGCACCACAGCCCCAGTGGGCCTAGGCTTACCTCCATGAACTTCCCCGTTCACTTTGGTTTTTCTAGATCTTACACATTCGGTAGGACTCCTTGGGCGGGTGATCAGCTCGTCGCAAACACAGAAAAACGCACACACACAAACTAAACATCCGTGCCCTGAATTCGAACCCACGATCCCGGTTTCCAAGCGAGCGAAGACAGTACATGCCATTGCGATCTTCTAGGTGTCTGTTTTCGAAGAGATTTCGTTGCCAGAACTCTCTATGCAGTTTCCCCCCTCCACACATGAGCTCATCGTAGCGTTTTGTATAGCCGACAGGTACGTGGTAGATGACGTTTTTCTAACCGAATACGAGGCATTCTTAGAATATCCTATCCTCGTAATTTTGCCGTGAATCTAATTCACATTACTAAGTAAAACTAATACATTAAGCCCGGTAAGTAAACACTGCTGTGCTAACTAGTGGATGCTGATACGGCCTGAAGGAGCCCCACACATTTCTCTATTTGATTAATCACATGATTGTCGTGCAGGTGGAAATTGGGTATGGTCATTCAAGACAGAAGCCGGTATAGCGACTGGCTACGGGCTGGACGAATGAGAGGCCGGTGTTCGAATCCCAGTACGATCAAGAATTTTCTCCTCTCCACGTCGTTCAGACTAGCTCTGGGGCCCACCCAGCCTCCTATCCAATGGGTATCGGGGGCTCTTTCCCCGGGGCATGAAGCTCACCAATCACCTCCAACTAGTACCAAGGTCAAGAAAATGTGGATCTATACATCCACTCGCCCATACGCCCTCATGCCGTAATGCTTAATTAATTAAGCACAGGGGCAACTTTACCTTTATGGTCATTCAAGCTGAGGTAACATTAGTTTCGGTGGGCGTCAAATTTAAATCTGTTAGGCTGAAATTAAGAAGCAAAATGGACTTGTGCCCGCGTCTTGACTTCGAGTATGTTTCGAGGTTGTATTATGAATATTATTGCTTGTTCTGTTGCCGACACTCGCACCTGTATAGTTTCCCCCAGGAAGAGCGCACTTCTGCTAAATGCAGCCCCGTCTCCCCACTTCAGTCGTCGTCTTTGAACGATTTCTGTACTGCGTCTCCTCGCTTCCCGCACAAGTCGCCTAGCAGCGAAGTAGAACAGCATAGCTTAGTATCGCTGTCAGTGTGTGCTGTATTTGTAAGTAGGTAAAGGGATTGATATGCATCGTGTGAAATTGCGTTCTTCCCATTNAGTAGAAGTGATTTACTCAATGATATTATATTTGTGTTTTTGTGAGTTAGGCCTACTGGCCTGTTCCAATTAAGAATTTACTTCCGAAACTTGGGTGTCTTTTTTAGATAATGGTAAAATTCCTTGGGTGGGGGGGGGATCGGACTATCGGAAGGCCTCTACCTACACAGGGCAACACAGACACAGAACGCAGGCACAGCCTACATCCAGGGTCGAGAGGGATTCAAACCGAAGATCTCAGTATTCGAGCAATCCAGGACATACGCACCTTAGTCACCACGCGGTCACCGTGGTCGGCATACCGGGCAGTTTTTATAGAACTAATTCTCACGAGTACAAATATTATGGTTTTGGATATTATCCACCGTCATTTCTTTATGTAAACAGGATGGTTTTTAGATAAAAACAAGACCTTGGATAATGTTCGTCTGCGTCAGAACTAGCCGAGAACTGGCTAAGTTAAATAAAACTGGTGATCTAGTAGCGGGTATTGCCGCATCTTATTGAGTGGGTTAGGAAAGGTGAGTAATTTTTTTTAGGAGTAAGCCAGAAGGTAAAAGGAATGTTGGAAGTCCCATACTGAGATGGCTTGAAGGTGCAAAGGATGATATCCAAGAATTGGACGCGAATGGATGTAGAGAATAACATGCATCTCGTGAAAGGGGCCAGGTTCCTCGTAGAACCAACCAGTAAGAAAGTAAGAAGATATGTCCGCGCTTTGTCAGCATAACCTTGAGATCTCAAGGCAGCAGCTGGTGCCTTCGAAACTTCCAACCACTTACGAAACTACATGGTGGTATAACCCAGAAGACCAGAACCGTACCGTTAAACCAATTCAGGTGTAATGGATTACATGGAGGTTAACCGGTAGACAGTGCAATTCTTTTAGTCAACAGGTCACACAAGTTACGTTGTTAGGTGCTTCATTCTGTGACGTATGAGTTGTCAGTCTACGGCGACTGCCGGTGGTTGTTAATATTGTAAACCTGTATATTTACTGCCAGGCAAAACGACTCGGTAAACACATTCTCGCAGAACCAACGCGCTCAATAATAGGAAGTCTATTTCTAGGCAACGGATCAGTGAACACGCCTCCTTAACAGTAGAGGTTGTGATTTCTTCGTGCTCCGTGCAGATTATTTATAAAGAAGGGTTGTAAAAAATCAGAGTTGATGTCGAGGATTGAACCGAATTCTGGAGATTGCAGTCGAAGATGATTGAGATGAAATGGCAAGAAATGAATTAGTCTGTGCAGAGAAGACTCCATGTGTGACTTTGAAGTTACAGTGAGACTGTTATAAATCCGTTGCCAGGATACGACTAGTGAAGACTGAAAACCCTAGGGCTAGGGCGTGTGTAACGGTGAACTGTGAAGTGTGTAGAATAGCCATAGCACCGTATTGCTTGTAGTCCCGACTTGTGAATGTATAAGATGCAATAACTGTAATCATCCAATCCTGAACTCGTCTTGTGAGTCACGCACAAAGCCCCAGTTCGTCACAATATTGTAAACGTGTGTATATAAATTAATGTAAGTCATTGCCCCCAGTCCCTGACCATATTTTCGTATGTTCAATTTCTACTTATGCCGCCACACTTTCCACCTTTTAATGATATCACAGTTGAGCTTCGCAATCTAAATTTTGTTGAGAGGCCCGGGTTAGTTAGTTAGTTAGTTATTGGAGAGGGAGGGTTTCCCCATGCACTGAGACCTGTATTGGTCCATTGTGCTTCCCTCTATGATTTCTACCAGTCTCTATATCCTACCGGTACTGGTGCTTACCATCAGTCCCGCCCAGCCAGCGAGACCTGCTCTACTAGCTGAGAGGTATCTATCTGCTTCTCCCATCTACCTGTTGGGCGGGAAACGTCCGTTAATTTGGCTCAGTGACCTCATTAGGAGATATGAGGTTCTTTTACGTGCCGTAAAGCTACAACACGGGACCCACGGCTTGAAGTCCCTCCCGAAGGACTTGTTCCCTGAATTTTTCCGCCCTTAAAAATTCGACGACCTCCGCCGGGTATTTGAACCCGCGTACTACGAGTCATGAGGTGGGAACGTTACCTCTAGACTACGGAGGCCGCTGAGGCCCGGGTTTGTATCGGGCGAGTTCCTGGTCACAGAACCTTCCACAGCTTCTCACCGGCTGTGCCCCACAGATTCCTAAAGGAATGTTAATCACCATCTTCACCCCCTCGTCAGTAAAGGGACTCGCCTCCGCCTACCCTCCAGTGACCATCTGTGTCAGCCCCTCTGAATCCCTTTTGTTGTCGAGTCACCCTCACATTCTCCAGCCTACGTGTGACAGTTCACACACCAAATGACAACTGAATAACACGACAAAATAACATTTGGGAAACTGCCTCCCTGTTCTGTGACTAATTAAGCACTGCGCCATCACCTCGGCACTAGCTGTAGGTGAGTGGTCACCTTCACGCCCCGGCCGCTTCACCCTGTACCCAGTGGATAGGAAGTTGGGTGGACCCCAGGACCGGTCTGGACGACATGGAGAAGAGAAAATTCTTGACCATACCAGGACTCGAAGTCCGAGTCCTTGACCGTGCAGCCCGTAGCCAGTTGCTATACCGACTACGCTATCACGGCTCTTATAATATTTACCAGTTTATTTAAATAATGTTGTATTTTAGCGTCGTGTTGCACTGATTCTCGTCCATGATGTGTATATATTGACCGTCTTCTAGTGCACACAATCTCACATGTCACTTCACTGCATGTTTCGGCATCACTGTGCCATCCTCAGGTGTGTTATTTACGTTAAACTATTGCACTGCTCGCCATCGTGTGTCGTTTATAAAATGATTTAAAATGTACATTCTTCATGTACTATAATAAAATTTATAAACATTAAAATTTGTTAAGATTTATCATCTTATACGTCTTATTTCAAACTCGCGTATTATATCAATCTTCCGCTATGGGAAGTTATTTAAATAAGGGGAACGTGACGCGGTGACTTACGTGTGATCGGCTTCAAACGGTCAGTATCTCATGTCTGTCATTGGAAGTATTTTCTTCTTGTGTAACGCATGCCGTATATTGACATTGACCAGTACCGAGACTGTGCAGTATTAAATGCTGCGTGTTTGTTCACGTAGAAATGTTTTATTATTCGACTGATCAGTATTAGCGTTTTTCGTGCAAGTCGACGCTTTGGTTATTCCGTCAAGAAGACGGTTGGTAGTTGCTGACGGAAACAAAATGTATTCAAATGTGTAACGTTTGTTCATTAAATAACGCTGGAAATAAATGCTTGATAAAAGTAAGCAATGAAAAATATGCGAACTTATTCATTCGAGGATGCGTATTAAATGAAGAGACAAAATGTCAGATCGTGGCATGTACTGTTTTGTCATCTTTAGAGGGGGCAGTGACCTGGTGTGTATCTCTCGTCAGGAAACATGCACACGGAATTTTAATGGTGGTCCTCTTGAATGGCTGTCGTAAAAATTCGGAATGTGAATTAAAGATAAGACAAACTTGAAACGTGTAAATCAATTTTGCGGTGAAATGGATGGAATTGAACTGGCTCTGAATAGGGTTCAGTCACAGCGTTTAGTGTTAGTGGCGTTGAAATTTTCATTACCTTAATGTTAGTTTCTACTTGCACTTTAAAGTGTATTTTGGCGGAACCGGTCCTCTGAGGCCAGCCTGGTTAACTTCACATGCAAACCCTTATGTTGGAAACAATGAACGAAGGCAGTTTTTGTTATCCTTTCAGCATTTCTGCAGTTGTTTGAACTGAGTTCTTATACATACCACGTAGAGTCCTAATTATAGGTGGCATTTTAAAGATTTCCTTGTTTAAGATACGATTAAAGAACTCATAAAGCCTGTTTTCCTATTCACAATTTTCTGTATCTACAGATATTATATTGTTAATATAATATTGTGACGAATATGTCCATTGCTGCACAACGGTTCTGTAAACACGTGCCCGAGGTTACGCAATCAACAGTGGAAGAACCTCCGTTGCTGGGTAGCAAGTTGCTAGGCACGTTTCATAGCAACGGACAAACACAGTACAGGAACTGTTCGAGGTGGTGGTCTCTGTTCGGTTCGCCCCGAGTTGTAAAAGAGATTTCATTCGTAAATTAATTGATTGAGTGACTCTTAAGAGAGTTCAGCTGTGTAGTGTTAACCGGCGGACACCAGAAGCTAAAGAAGTGACCGATTCGTAAATCAGAACCCAGTCCATCACAACGGAAGAGAAGACACTTGTAGTGCGGTCAGGAATGGAACGAGCCGTAGGCGGTCATTGTTTATGAGCTGCTGTAATTTATTATATTTAAGATTACTTGTAATAGAAGTGTCAGTAACTCCAATCATCCGTTCCAGAACCCGTTAATACTAGTCACGGAACCCCGGACATGTTACAGTGTTTAGATAGTGTGGGTTTGTATCCCAACAATAAACATAATTCTAAGTAGTTTCTAGGCGAACGTGTTGCCCTCGTGCTCAGGTCGTCATAAAATCGTCTTTCAATAGTAATTAACATATAACAGATCGTTATCATCATCACCACCAGCTTTTGGATAGTCTTATTACCAAAGTACAAATTTTGTTTACGTTAAATTTATTTGTCGTAACCTCCAAGTTTCGCGCCTTCGCCAAGTTTCTAATTGCTTGCCTTTGAACAGTACTGCAAGCAGAATATGTAGGTATATTTACAGTATATCTCCATACCAGATTTCACATGAGTCGCTTTGTGTGGCATGGAAAGTTTCTCAATGTGTGAAATTGTGAATTTAAGACATTTCCATGCAGAATCCGCAGGCTGCCCTAAAGGCCGGATTCCATGAAAAATGTCATCCGCCTGTCTCTAGCGGCTCATTAGTTATTGCTGTTAATCCGGAAGCTGAATATAGATTGGGAGCGGTCGCCATAAAATTGCTTTCCATAAATAAAAGTCTTGAAAAAGTTCGCGTAGTTTTCGAAAATTTGATACCACACAGACTCCCAGAAACATATAGCTACGTGTATTATCACTTTCATCTTAGAACTTTGCTGGACTGTCATGTGGGTGTTATTGATGACAGGAAATGGAAAATATTAAGAAGCTGGATAGCATTCAATGTCGTGATGTTATTAAACGAGTTTCACGAAAGTTCACGATTTCGAAAGTTCGTGGAGACTCAGATGCACAGACATGGCATCACAAGTCTGTTATCTGTTCTTGTAGGGCAAAACGTACGTTTGTCTGAACATGCAGTGAGAATGGAAATACGCTTTATATGAACAAGTTATCTGGAAGAAAAGGTTTCACTGTTTATGAATGTGGATATGTCAGGAGGAGTAAGGTCGTGACATGTCGTGGTTTCGCTCGGTCTTTGTCAGGTTATGTCTCTCCGCTACGTCATGGCTTGCAGATTTCCATCAAGCTTACATGTTGTCAAGCTGGTACAATGGTCCTAGAGGAACCCAAGGGTCTAATTTATGCATGAAGTGAGGAAGCGTCACGACTCTACAATTCCTTCAACTTTTGGATCCCTGTTTTGATTGCTATTTCGGTATCAGTGTTCAGGTGGCGTCGACTGCCCTGCGCGGTGGTTTCAGGAGCAAAGCAGGAAATCGATTGTATTTTCACTGGAGCTATGGGAAGACCGGCTCGGTAATTGTGCTCCTAATAATTAACTGGTGGGGTAGGGGTTCACTGGGCAGGACATGCCACATAATTACATGGGCCTAGATGGATGTACGTCGGGTTGGCGGGGTTTTTCGTTTTTCTTTTCCGTTTTTACTCAGCGGGAATCAATCGCGTCCATATTTGAGAGATACCGTCCTCGGTTCTGGTCCGGGGACCAGCAATTCCTTGTTTATGTGGTCATGATCAGTTATTTCATTCAGATGCCGGGGAAGTACCTCGAGTAGAAAACTCGTGTTTCCTGTGCCGTCTCTTCTGCTTCCGTTATTCACAATTTTCCTTTATTGGAGAGGTTCCCAGTTGGAAACTCTGTCCGGAGATGGTCAATTCTGCCGGATATTTCTTGTATGTTCCGTCTGTGCGTTCAAGCAAACGAGGGAAGAGAAACTGGAAGTAGCCCACCGTTCTTCCCGACTTGTCATTCGTAACCATGCCTCGGAACTACCTTAATCATAATCGTCTAGAGGCCAGAGGTTCCCGGTTCGAAACTGGGTTCGCAGAATGGCTATTCTGCGAGGTAGTTTTCGTTCTCTTCAAGAAGGCAGTAAATATTGCTTGCAGGTCCTAAACGTGGAACACCTGATTCAGTGTCATGGAGTATAAGTATTTCGGTGATTTATTTTCTTTCTAACCCCGTGGATTAACTGAAGTGCCTCCCGCCCCTCATGTCTGAGGTCTCATAACAACTCAAGACTTTGATATCTTGCATTCTCATGCTCTCATGTTTGTGAACATTAGGGAGGTAGGTAGGGTTATATCATGTAAGATTTGAGGCTTCACAGTGGCCGCGCGGTCTAAGGCATGAAAGGTCCTCGCCCGCTCGAAGTCTGGGATGGTGGATTCGAATCCCACTTGAGGCATGAGGTCTGTGTGCGTTTATTCTGTTTGTGCTTTTCTGTATGTAGACGACTGGCAGATCCCCCGTCCAAGGAGTCCTACCAGCTGTATATACATTAAGAAACTGAATTGCAGCCAAGGTCCACAAGGGCTGTAGAGCCATAGATAGGTAGACAGACAAATATGGTTAGGCAGCGCCATAGCTCAAGCGGTTAGTCGCTGGCTTCCAATCGCGGCGGCCCGGGTCTGGTCAAGTGGGATTTGTGGTGAACAAAGTGACGCTGGGGAAGGTTTTCACCGAGTACGTCGGTTTCCCCTGCCAATCTTCATTCCACCAAATTCTCCATCATCATAATCACCCGGGGAAGGCTACAATAGGCCAATCAGTGGCCGCCGTGCCGAGTGGACCCGGTTGGGTTACCATCATCGATAGTGAAATTGTATAAACTGGTATGTATTTTTTTTTTGTTTATGTATGAGTAGTTTACGTTCTTTACTCCTACTCACTTTGTAATTGGCCTTTGGGCTGTCAAGTTAGCACGTAAATAAATAATTGAATTGAATTATTATTTGTGTTGTGTTTCAGACGAATATATTTCAAGAGTTTTCGAAATGTTTTCCTTATTGTGCACTTGCTGCTGTAGCAGGTTCGTTGCTGTTTCGGCTGTTGGATTGACGCCCATTACTGACCTAGAAAGAGCAACAAAATCATGAAGATGCTCGCTTTAGTTTCATTTGGCGGAATGAGATCTGGCATGTCTAGCACTCAGTGAACGTGAAGCTGACTGTACTAAAGCAGACGCACTTGGTCGCCATCTTGCAATTAATTTTATGGATCTGGTGAAACGTGTATGACGCCAGGGAGACTACTCTTATTATTTAACGACGCATTGTATACTGTTGAGTTTCTTTAGGATGGGTATTGCAGGTAATGGTGAGTTTTGCTGGGGGACCAGTTAAGTCTACCCCAAACATCACCACGACCATATGTAGGGTAGTCTTCAAAGCGCTCAGTTACCGCCACCGGAGTGTCTCGTTAGTCACCGAATATAGGCGTGAAAGAGTGGACAGCTGTTCGCAGCAGTAGCGCGTTTTGCAGATCGTGTCGGATTCGCTGGTCCTCGAGTTTCTAACGAAACTGCATCGACTCCTTGGGTCGTGATAGCGAATTTATATTCAGTAACAGCCTCTGAGGACGAGGAATGCGTATAGGTTATTGGTGGGAAAGCCAGAAGGAAAGAAACTACTTGGAAGACCAGGGCGTAGGTGGGTGGAAAAATTCTGGGAAATTCTTAAAGATATTAAATGGGATGATATTGGCTGGATCGAACTGGCTCAGGATATGGAGAAATTGAGAGCTCTTGTGAACACGGTAATGAACCTTCGGGTTCCATAAAATTCTGGGAAATTCTTGAGTAGCTGCACAATTGTTCGCTTCTCAAGAAGGGCTCAGCTGAATGAGTAAGTAAGTAACGGCCTCTCAGGTTTAGCTGTTGTATTCCGAAGATGAATGGTTCGAATCTCGGGATAGATACTGACTATCCAGACTGAAGGTTTCGTGGCCTTCTTCAGTCCTTCCAGAATACGGCCACTGTTGCTTCGTTCCACTTCCTTTCCAGCCAACCCTCCGCCACACATCCGTGCCCTTCAAGACATACGCGAGTCCGAGGGACTGCTCGAGTCGCCAAATACGTATGTAGCAAGAAAAGAAAGTCAGTAGCTGGGCAGTCGTTGCAGTAATTGGGTGACGCCGTGAACGAGAGGAAGCCGGATGAGTCCGGAGCCGCTCTCATATCTGGATGTTCGCGAGATTTTTTAGTACATCTGCTTTATTATCGTTTAATGTCAGTCGGAAGGAAAGGCATTGAATGCGGTAAGTTGATAAATGTTCCTTCACTAAAGAAAGTGATTATGTCCTAGTTTAATGGTATCTTCGGACATCTGCTTGGAATGACTGAAGAGGACCAGGAGAAACCTTCCTGTATAGCTGTTGCTTCGGCCGTGATTCGAGACGCTGAGTTACCGAAAGCAAAGCGCGCTTGTCACCGTTGTGACGGATGGATCATTATGTCAGAAGTTGTGACTCTGGGGCAACGGCAAGTGCGCAAACCATGGTGTCTTGTGAGCAGCTGGGCAACCCGGGGAAGCGGGCAGCGGTTTTCGTAAAAGGTTCATAAAAACAAAACAAACTCTGTGGCCTTTAGTCCGGAAGCGAACTATACCGAACGAGCGACCGCCGCTTGTCGGCAAAGTTAGTGCCAACTTTTGCGGCTAGAGGGTGTCGCGTGGTCAGCGCAACGGATTCCCACGACCGTTAATCTCGGTCTTGTAGACCGGAGCCGCTACTTTTCCATTCATGTAGCTCCTCAGTTATCCTCACGAGGCTGAGTGAACCCCATTCCAGACCCACTACTTCACAGAAAATCTGGTAGCACCGGGATTCGAACACGGGACCTCTGGTTCTGTAGCCAGGAATTCTGACCGCTAGACCCCAGAGGCGGTCAGGAGGTCCATAACGGGCATCAAATGTATCCAATCGATGACTCTACAGCCCTTTGTTGGACCGTGGCCGCCTTTTCATTTTCTTGATCTTTTACACAGTCTGTAGAATTCCTTGGACGGGGGATCAGTCCGTCTCAAGGCCGCTACCTACAAACAAACTCCATGGCTTAAGTCCGCAAGCGAACTATACCGACCGAGCGACCGCCGCTTGTCGAAGTTGCCTAGGGATCCAGAAGTCTGGGTTCGATTCCCGGCCCTACCAGATTTTCTGAGAAATAGTGGGTCTGGAACGGGGTCCACTCAGCCTCGTGAGGATAATTGAGGAGCTATTTCAAGGAAATAGCGGCTCCGGTCTAGAAAACCGAAATTGACGGCCATGGGGATTCGTTGCGTTGACCACGCGACATCCTCTATTCGCTAAAGTTGGCCGCTAACACAGAGGACAATACAAACACAGATAAACGCACACGCAGACATTCATGCTTGAAGTGGGATTCGAACCCACGATCCAAGTTCTTGAGCTGGCGAAGACAGTTCATGCCTTTGACCACGCGGCCACTGTGATCGGCATATTAAATGTATAAAAAAGGTAAAAATATCCCTGTAACAGGCCGTGAAGGCCCATAGGGTTGTGAGACGTCGAGGCTCCCAGATTCTCTAGACAGTCGACTCACAGATGGCGGTAAGGTTGTCAGACTTACGCGCCGGCCGTCCTTTACCCCCCAGGAATATTCCTGGTACTCATTTCTGTTAAGAGGCTGAGTCAACCCCATGGCCATAATGCGGCTGGAATGATTAGGTCCACGTCATCGGGACTCGACCCGTGACCTTCCGGCCTGTAGCATAGTGCCTCAACCAACTACGCTACCATGTGAACCCCATTAAATATGAAAGCTCCTAGAAAAAAAAAATGTAGTTTATTTTTTTCACCTATTTTTGTTAATTCAGATAGACTGTGTACTTAACTGACAGTCGCTGCGCGGCCGTACTCTAGCGCAGCTGCTGTAGCAGTATGAGTTCGCGAAAATGATATACCCCCTTTCCTTTAAAACGAATGTTGGCTGACGGCGCGGTGTATCAAGTAGCGGGACTTCGAGGCTGCCAGTGATTGCTGCTTTACGCGACGTGAAGAAACAGTTGTTATGTTAAATTCTATATATTAGCGTACGTACAGCGAGCTCATTAGCACGGACCAACAGAAAACACAGCTCTTCTACTGTTCCCCCAGAGTTCCCGTAGGAATGTATTTTGTTTACGATGTCGTTACCCAGAATCGGCTCTACAAACTACAGTATATTCCTACGAAGTCAGTTCCTTTTAAACTGGTTACTTAATTATCGACGCTGTCAGCATGGCGGCCACAGAGTATCGTGTCGATGCTAGCGGAGGAAAACAACTTGGAGCAACCGCGGGGGCATGGCCAGGAAGGCTACAGAATTTATCGGCAAACTTCAGTGGAGATATTCATATCCACATACAATTTATTCAGCGATGATCCTAACGATAGTGAAAGGATGGGGAAGAAAGCAGTCATGGCCTATTCTGAGGCATTATTTGAGATATTAGCCGCGAATTTTCTTCGAGGAATCAAGGGAAAATCGTGGGGAAAAAAAATAACATGATCTGCCGAGTGTCCTGCTTAGTCGCATCGGGTAACCCCCAAATACATGTCAAATAAGTTTTTTTTTATTTCTAGTGGGGTGGGACTAAGTCCCTTGTACTGCGGCCTCTTCTGGCCTATTGTACCAGCCCCAGATGATAGGTGAGGGTGATTGTGGAGCAATTGGTGGAATGAAGATTGGCAGGGGAAACCGAAATACTCGGATAAAACATGCCCCAGCGCCACTTTGTCCACCAAATCCCACTTGACCACACCCGGGATCTAACCCGGGCCACCGCGGTGGGAAGCCAGCCACTAACCGCTTGAGCTATGGCACGGCCATTCAATCGTATTTAGTCATATACCACCAGGAAACGGTGATTCGATCTTATGAACCTTTTGCATGCAGTATGGAAGAACACGTCGGAATCCGTAACGCTTGTTACATGTACTCTAGAGAGCCCGGTTCGAACCCCTACCGGTATGGCTAGTCTTCAGTGAAGTTTCTCGCGGTTTCATTTAGTCTCCCGAGGCTGAGTCCGGTATAATCACACCACGGTCGCGTCATTCAAAATCTTTTACAGTTCATTGTTCACTGATCATCTAAACATGCGACACTGTGTAGCCGCAGTTACTGACAGCGTCGTTGGATAAACGTAAATAAATAAGTTACACCGCTCAGTATGAAGCTGAAACAAACTGAGATGATAGCAAACTGTACGGGACAGGGTGCCGGTTCCCCGGGCTATTGTCTTTATACGTTCTCTCTTCTTCCACTTGCCTCTTTCTCGCACTTAACTGGACATTGAATTGCTGGAGGAAGAAAATTTACGATCCCACTCGCCAGCTGTTCTGTACTGGAATGTTCAAACATCGGCAATTTAATGAAGTTTCAGATTAGATGTGTAGGAAGCGAACATGGGAATCCAGACAGCTGTTTCACACCTGTCTGTAATCAGATATCCTCGACTTTACAGACAACGAGAGGGTTTAGATACTGTTCTCTTGTTCTGTCTTTCAGCTACCTCTGTTCAAGTCCTGTGAAACTCGTAGCTGCTCCAATAGCAGTGTTATAATTCCACTGTGTGGTTCGTGCCATATCAGACAAAGAAAAGAATAGGTTAATAGAATATGATAACTGAACATTTCATAACGTGTTACATAATCACTTGTGTAGGAGTTTGTGTGTTATTAAATTGGCACATACAATGGTCATTTTCTGTTGTTCTGTTTTTGGTTATAGGAATAATGTTTTGGAAGGTGGTTCACCTTAGATCATCAGATAAAGCTTGAAACCTGTTCTCTTAGGTCCATTTGGTAGTGTTAACCATTGTCCAGCTGTAGTTCTAATCGCGATATATGAGAGATCAGTGGGTTGAGATATGAGAAACAGACGCATAACAGTAGTAAAATCAATCATATGACCTCAGTACAATGACATTTCTGTGGATAGTACAAAAGCCCATGAAACAAAACCATGAAAAGGGGAGGTTCCTGACAGGACTAAATGTCAATTTCAGAAAAATGATGTGGTAAAATTCTGTGAACCAATGATCAAAAATATGAGGAGCAACTGCTAAAATGTTACATCTTTGTAGAACAGCAACAGAACTCCACAAGAACATGAACAGTGTTTCGGGACATGTGTGTTAGTTTAATAATTACTGTTGCAGCCAATGGGTTTATGTAAAAAGGTAAAGCTATCCCTGTAACAGGCTGTGGAAGCCCATAGGGTTGTGAGACATCGAGGTTCGCACATTTTCTAGACGGTCACCTCACAGATGGCGCTGAGAATCAGCCTTATGCGCGGGCTACACTCAGGAAAATTCCTGGAACTCATTTCTGTTAGAGGCTGAGTAGACCCCAGGGCTACGGTGCGGATGGAAAAATTAGGTCGATTGAAAAATCCAATTATATCATTAGGAATCGAAAAAGGCCGCGCCATAGCTCAAGCGGTTAGTCTCTGGCTTCCCACCGCTGCAGCCCGGGTCTGGTCAAGTGGGATTTGTGGTGGATAAAGTGGCGCTGGCGCAGTTTTTCTCCGAGTACTTCAGTTCCCCCTGCCAATCATCATTCCACCAATTGCTCCACAATCACCCTCACCTATCATCTGGGGCTGGTACAATAGGCCAGAAGTGGCCGCAGTACAAGGGACTTAGTCCCACCCCACTAGCATAAAAAAATCAGGAATCGAACCCACGACCTTCGTATTTTCCTTGGGAAGTCTATAGGATTGAGATATGTACCTGAGGTAATAGGTAATTACATTTTGTGTGGGTTTGTGCAGCAGAAAGTGAATCAGGACTACATAACTTGATCATTACGCATTAGTCAAATAGACAGTAGTCACAAGATGCACTGAGTGGAAATGCACAGGCCCTGGAAACTTAACTTTGTATGGTACACCAGGGACGTTGCTTGATGATTGCTCAGCAAGGATGCATACTGGACCCTAAGGCTGTTGCTTTATGGAGAACTGTCGTTATGGAGCCAAGCTGAGAGGACAAGGTTGGGCGTTCATGTCTTACCATTGTCCCGGTGGCGTGATTTAATAACGGAGTTTGAAGCATAGAATCAACTCCACCCGTATTACCTGTTATGCTCAGTAAAGCTCTCAGTATATCTACTCTCACCTACAAAACATGCCACCATCAAACTCAACTATGCAGTGCTTGGCCTGGCTGCGTTTTGGATACGTCAGTTGTAACTTGTAATCAATACAGTATTTCTGTGGGAACAGCTTTCATTGCAGCATTCTACAGACAGTTTATGAGATGCACTTTGTATCATAAACTTCACAACAGAAGATTGCACAACAGTGTAAGGCTACAGAAGCAGACACTGCAGCCAATCTTTGGTAAGTCTGGATGGAAGAGCTTCCCCAACCACCATACAACCCTGACATAAGTTTACAGGTGTCTGCAGAAATGGGACCAGCTAGCCTAATTACCAAAAGTAGAGCCCACTGCCTGAGTTCAAGACTACTACCAAGCAATGAGAGGCAGTCTTCAGCTTTTGTGGTGACTAAACCGAAGAACAGTAAAGTTACTGTGTTAAGGAAGCCTGTATTTTGGAAGTTAAAGTAAAGCATCCTTTAGTTTTGAAATGACCTGTGTACTGTTAAGGTGATCAAGTGAAGGATGATGAGGCGAGCAAGGTGGCATACACTGGAGAGACAAGAAATATGTACAAATGTTTAGTTTAAAAACATGAGGGAGGGAGGTCTCTTTCTCCGGGGACAAAGCGGCCGGGGCGTGAAACTGACAACTCATCTCCAGCTAGTTCTGAGGCCAACAAATGTTGATCTGTATATCCACTCCCCCATACACCTTCATGGCATAGTGCTTAATTAGTTAAGCTGAAACATCTTTACCTTTTACTCAAGGTAATGTGGGTATGTACAACAGAAAGGGAATCTTGAATTATATAACCAGGTCGTTACACATTAGTCAAGTAGACAATAGTCACAAGGCACATAGAGTGGAAATGCATAGGCCCTGGAAAGTAACTTTGTACAGTACACCAGGGTCATTGTGGTGTGATGATAGCTCAGCAGGGATGCATACTGGACCCTAAGGCTGTTGCTGTAGACAAAGTCATCATTGTGGAGCCAAGCTGAGGTGACAAGGTTGGGTGTTCATATCTTGCCGTTGTCCTGGTGCTGTGTTTTAATAACAGAGTTCAAAGTCTGGAATCGACCCAACCTGTATTGCCTATTCTGCACAGTAAAGTTCACAGTATATTTACTCTCACCTAGAAAACATCCCAACATCAAATGCAACTACGCAGTGCTCGGTGTGCCTGCATTCGTGATACATCAGCTGTAAATTGTAATTAATTTCTGTGTATTTACATTAACATTCAGCTGTGATACCCAAGGACTGGAAGAGCTCTTGTGATTTGCTGCCTGCCTGTTGACAATTATATCATTTGATGTGCAAATGCCATTAAAAATATGTTTTGAGATGTCTGTAAAATATATATGATCTCTGATATATCTGTTTTTACCTTCATTTACAACTCAACTGACTTCATCTCATTTGATTCCATAACTTAACCAGTTTTCTGGTTTTAGATTTCCATCTGTATGCTACAAGCCGGAAGTTCGCGGTTCAAGTCCCGATGAGGTCATCGGATTTTTTTTCAGTTGACCTAATACTTCCAGCTGCACTAGGCCCTGGGGTTTACTCAGCCTCTAACAGAAATGAGTACCAGGAATTAATTAAATAATTTTTCTGGGGAGTAAAGCACGGCCGGCGCGTAAGTTCTAGATGATGTGGGACCCTCAACGTCTCACAACCCTATGGGCCTTCACGGGGTAAGGTTGTCAGCCTTACGCGCTGGCCATGCTTTACTTCCAAGGAAAATTATTTCATTAATTCCTGGTACTCATTTCTGTTAGAGGCCTAGTGCGGCCAGAAGGATTAGGTCAATTGAAAAAAATCCAGTAACCTCATTGGGACTTGAACCCGTGACCTTCTGGCTTGTAGCATAGTGCCTTAACCACTACGCTACTGCATGCCCCCAATGCCCTGTATAGTTCTTATTGAAAATTTTATTGACTAGACATATCGCTTTAAATCCTTTCCACTCTGATATACCTTCTTAGTTCACTGCATCATTCAGACATTTCATTTTTAATTTCTTTTGTCTTCTGAAGTTCAGTGAGAAATTACCAAACATCATAGTTGAGTGGGTAGCATTGTTACTGTGTCTACAGGAGGTCCTGGATTCAGATCTCACCAATGACACTAGCTAGCCTGACTGGAGTTAGTCATTCTCTCTGGGCAGATGTGGATGTGGTATATTAAATTAGTTTATGACTGTTTCCTTCCACATTTATCCATTAGTCACTGATCCTCATATAATTCAGTGCTAAATAGAACAACTGAAAATGTCACATAAACTAAAAATAACAATTCTGTCAGATGTATATGACACACATGTTAAATATAGTAGGTATAGGTGTTCTATATACCTATGTGTGTGTGTGTGTGTGCGCGCGCGCACGCATGTACGCGCGTGCGTCTGAAATTATTCTGTAAGGATAAATGTCTAGTTCAGGACTTACTGAGCATAATCCTGTTCAAGGTTTAGATGTATTGGTAGTCACAGAATTCTACTGTGTGAAAAGTAAGGTGTCATCAATTAAGACAACAGTTTATACACTGTTAATATGAGGAAATTTCATATGTAATTGAAGCTTTTGTTTATATTTTTAACATTAATTAACTTTTTCTTTTGTTGCAGATCACTTCACTGCCAAGCTGTCTGTGCGCATGACATCTGGTCCCGACTTTGTAACAACAAACTTTACGTTCTTTGACTGTAACACATACAGTTCATGCACTCAGTGTGTTTCATCTTCATTTCCTTGTGACTGGTGTGTTGATGGGCACCGCTGCACGCATGATACAGCCGAGAACTGCCGTAACGACATACTCGTAACTGGTGTCAGTGTAAGTAATTGTCATTCTTATGTAGCTCAAACATGGTGTATAAACAGGGCTTGAGGCGGGGCGGGATGCGGCGGGATGGTTCTTTTCTAAATGGCCTAAAAGCATCCCGTTACTTCTTTGGCAGTAAATGCAATGTACAATACCCAGGGCTTGGGGTGGGGCAGGATGCGGCGGGATAGCATCCCGGTTCTATTTTCATTCCACCTCAAGCACTGTGTATAAACTCATATTTTGTGCCCTTAAGCACTGGAAATGTTAATGTTTTCTGTGTTACGGGCAGAACAGTTCCTCAAAAGAGGGCAACATGTTGCAGAAAACAACAGGCCTAGAAGTTACTATCAATTTATTTGTTTTTGGAAATTTCACAGCAAGGAAAGACATATAAGAGATTGTCATCATGTTTGCAGATTGAGTTATAAAGGGGAAAAGTATATGCTTATATGTGCACCATGAATTAGACTTCAGTATATTTGTGGTTGTGGATATTTACTGATGGAACTTCAGCAGTACAATGTGTGTTCATATTCAGCAAGATAAACTCCAAGTTCTGAACTGTTATAAATGAGAGAATTTAAAATTAATATTTCACACTGGCTGATTGTACACAGCAGATACCAGCGTAGACTTGCAGTGGAAATAACTCAGTGTCAGAAAACTTCTTCCAGGAAAGATAAGATTCTGATATTTCACATCCTTCAGAAGCCACTGTATTCACAAATAAATTGGATCCACATCACTATCATACAGGATGAGCTCATACCGATATCTTTAATTGGAAAATGGGAAGATCTGATAGCAAACTGACAGATCGTTATAGTATTCCAACTGAAATACATCTGTACACAGTTCTGCCAGAATTACATTGTCACAGAGTGTCACAGCTGACCGTTGTACAACACAGCTGATCCAAGTTTACCACACATTGTCTAACAACCTGTGTTACACAGCCTCGATGTTCAGGAACAAGGTGACCCAAGGTTTGCATCAACTTGAGATGCAGTCTGCTTGTTGTAGAACAAGCAGTGGCTTATGTAGAGTCATTCTTGGTGGAACACATGGAGATTACTTCGATATTTAAACCAAGAACAACAAGACTTAATGTACGACAAACTATTAAGTAACATGCTGACAATAAGAAGTGTTACAGAGCCCCATCTACACAGTTCCCCACAGAATAACGGAACCAACAATGGCTCTGTAAAAGGAGCATTGGTTTTGAGAATAAACAGCCTTTCCTTACCACAGAGCAACTGAATGCCCATTCTTCTTGTGCACACAGCTGCTTCCTCATTCTATCTCCTTAACAAGGGTTGTCTTTGAGTGGCGAATCAACATGACCCAAAGTGAATCCTAATTTCCAGTGTAGAATCACACCTTCCTTCATGACATACTAACACACCAAATGGTAATTTAATGGGACATCTTGCCCATAATCAAGATGATGGGCAAGAGAGAGAGGCTTTGTGCACAGAGGGATATATTGGGTTCTAGAAATGACCGGAGGATTAGATTGGTGGCATGGAAACAATGTGGCTTGACATCATCAAGGATGGAAGGAAAGGAAGATGTCAATATGGGAAAGATAGTAGAAGGTGATTGGAGAAGCTAGCAAGGCTGGAGAGCCAGTAATGCAGAGAACGGTTCAAGGTTGTTATGGTTGGCAAAACACAATGCTTTGTGTATGGTCCCTAAAATGAATCTTATACAGGGTGTCCCAGGAGGAATGGACCAAACTTCGGGAGGTTGTTCCTTACGTTAAAGTATGCCGATATAACCCAAAACACCTATGTCCAAAGTTGAACGGTTACGGAGATAATGGCCCAAGAAAAGTGTGGTCTTCTGGCAGGTCCACGCACTGTACCTCTCAGCTGAAAGGCCTTATCTATGTTTGTCCTTGAGTGCCGTGATTCACCCTAGCCGTACGTATGTAGTTGGCTTTATCAGAACGCGTAGTCAGCCACGTTACGTCAGCGCTTGCCATTCATGTGTCATGTATAGTGCTTGGAAACCCTAAGGACAATCATGACATGGTGAGCGAGTAATTTGTACTTCAATTTTATGGCTTCATGTCACTCACAAGTTAGTTTGATGTTACGTACATTATTAACATTACAGAATCCACATATTCCTGCCAGTTTTAATATGTATTTTATAATCAACAAGTGTGCAACGCCAGTCAAAGTTTGACACTTCTCTGGCCATTATCTCCGTAACCGTTCAACTTTGGACATAGGTGTTTTGGGTTATATCGGCATATTTTAACATAAGGAACGCCCTCCCGAAGTTTGGTCCATTCCTCCTGGGACATTCTGTATATGATTGTCGTCTTTGTCTCTTGAGATCCATAAGTTCTCTAAGGGTTGCTTGAAAAGTACTGCACTCTTTTCTGACCAGAAGGATATTGTGCACCAGGAATATATTCCTGAGTGTGCTAATGAACAAGGAAAGTTATGTGGATGTGTCTCTCCAGGAGATAATTTACCTGAAGGATCCTGAAATGTAGGTGGGAAAAGACTAGATGCTTCTGCATGATAATGGCACCGTGACACTACCCCACTGGACACTCTCTCCTAGCACTATGTCATTTTTACATATTTCTTCACTTGAAGAACCTGCCAAGTGCTGTTATTTCAATGATGCAATGAAATTTCAACTTTCTTCAGAGATCATTTTCAGGGTGGTTGTGCATAAATTTGTATTTAAAACAGCTGTATCCATGCTGGAAGAAGAATGTATGCACTAAGAACAGTGTTTGGAAGGCAGATATGTCTTAAGATCTTAGCACCACCGGATTTCAGATGTGGCTGTTGTTCATTATGTGCATATTACAGCAAGTTCATCCTAAACAGTGAAGTGGAGTATGTTGTTGCAAACCATTAAATTTACAATTATAAATTTATTCGTTATAAGTGTAGGTTGAGTCACTTATTGTTAAGCGGACAACAGTAAGGGATTTTCATCAATAAATGTATAATGTTCAATGATATTTTGTAATCTCACATTCTGCAGTATTCTTTTTGATATCTGTAATGAAGCAAATATGCAGTATGTAGCTGCAGTGTTCTGCTAATGCATAATGTCATGGGTGGTAAAGTGTTGGCACTACAGTCATCTAATGGAAATAGGATGTGCAAGGAAAATGTTTACTGACTATGAAATGTGTCTTTATATGGGCTACAGATTCTGTCTTTTATATCTTACCTCCAGCCCTAGATTTGGTTTTATTTCATTTTTAGTTTGTGATAGACCAAGGTGCATCAGGATAGAATTTCTGTTTTTTTGTTTGTCTCAAACCCTCTGGAATTCTTTCTGTAGTTTTTCACCAGTTGTCACATATCAGTGCAGTAGTGTGATGAGTCTAATTTAATAAGCAGTCAGTTTAAGTTGGGATATTAATGTGAATCCTTCTGAGCTGCCTTTGAAAGACAGTTATTATGTATGGAGTGAAAGTGAACAGTTCTTTGAAGCTTAGTTAAACCTCCATGCACTGGTTTCTCTCTGTGTTGTGTTGTGTCTGGCCTATATGGTTTCTTGTTGTCATCACGTCGGAAAAAGTTTTGTAATCTTTTCCATCTCTTAGACTGAGTGTCATTGGAAATTGCAAAAACTTCATGACATAGGAACTAGATTCAGAGAATATTAGAGGCAAGAAACAATAGTAGATTGGTTTTCCACGAATTTTCATTCATGTATGATTGCACAAAACTTTAATAAGTTAAATAAATGCTAAGGCAGAGTTGGAGTTTTAACTTACTAATTAGGAAAATATGGTTGAAAGTACAGTTCATGAATTTATTGTTAAGGAAACTGGGCATAATGGTTCAGAAAAAGACTGCAAATTAGAACATTCCACAAGTGGAATAAATTTATAACTGTAAGCAAGTGGTAGTAATGGAACATATTATTTCTAAAAGTAGTAGTGTCAGAAAATTACACACTTTTTAAAAATAAATGTGGTTTTTCATTTTGATTCAGAACCAGTTCTTCTAGACAAAATTGAAGGGTCACATCAGAAGCAGTCATGTGACAGTGTAGGCAAGTGCATGTCTGCATAAACATTAATTGAAACTCAACGTTATTACAGAGTATAACTACAAACTTCACATATCCATAGCTGTCATTATGACCCAATGTTGGTTTTGATGTATGATCACAGTGAAAGACTGAAAACCTACCCCATAATTCTGTCTCATGTTTCTTATTCTATTAGCTGTAGTCATATGGTCCTTGAAATAATATAAAGCCATGCAATGTGACCTTTAAATTATGACACAAATTGTTAATGTGTTAAAGTGCTAGGTAATACAGCAGTATGGGTAAGCCACAGAGATGCATATCAGTTGGCTTTGCTCAAAATGCATTCTTCATAAAGCTGAGGATTTTCTTAATTTGACCAAATACAGAAAACTGCAAGACGTGTAAGCCCAGCAAGAAATTTCAAAAGGAAGTTTCAAATTTATTTAACCCCAGCTTGGTATATTTGTAAAATTGATCCAGTTTTTCATTCTCCCACATATACACAAGCACACACTCACATGCATAATGAACAATCTAACCAAGCAATGAGGATGTTGTTTCTATATAAAACATTCCCCAATATGCATGCATGTGCACACACTTACATACAGTTGTACTCACAAAGTAGAGTTGATGTTTGCCTAGAACATGCCAGTATGAACCAGATTTCAGTTTTGTAGACATGCTGACATTGCTTTCAAACTCCACAAAGATGTGATAATGTATAAAGTTCTTATATGGAAAGATCATAGGTATGATCCAATTCAAGAAATTTTAGGGAGGTTTTTCTCTGTTTCATTCAAATGAGGTAGTGGTGTCCCTGTTCATGTGATAAAAGTGTAGTCCATTAAAGACCATGAATGGTCTTTGTTAACAAAACTTTATATTCTGAGATTTTCTTATTACATTTTTCCATTATCTGAAATCCTGTATTCATCCATTAAGCTGGAACCAGTTGTTGCCATTTCTTCATGATAATTACCCTGAAATTTCTGTGGATGAATCTGCAGAAACAAAATGAATTCATGTTTTTCCATATCTTGGTTATTATTCTTATTATCTGTACTATGATGAGTTAATCTCTTTTTGTAGCGTATTGGTCCAAGCTACAGGAGTGGTCCAGGTTTTTGTCCAACAATTAATGCCACTGCTGGTGGCTCACCAGAAATTCTTGTATCTTCTGGAATGAAGAAGAGCATTCGAGTCAAGGTGCACATAATTGGAGTAAGTGTGATAAAAGTATTTGGTTCAAGGTAGTAATAAGTTAGACCACATTTCTCATAACCAGATTATAGGACAGTATCCCAGTGCAACAGCTATTAATAGGTGTTTGGAAAATTGTACAAATAGAACTGTTAATTTTATGCATTGTTTCTCATGACTGTAGAATTTGGTTTGTTATTTGGCTGGAGAAACAGAAAGTGATTTCACTCCTGTGGGGTATGATGTCTTAAGAGGCTGGTGAGTTGTTCCAAAGAAATGTGCTGCTTTCATGATAACAGTAGATTTGGACCTAACTGAGGAGAAACTTTGGAATATGGGATGATATTGCATAATGAGAAACTGTATGTGATGCATGTCAGTTAGCAAAGGAATTTTTTAAAACTGTGGAAGTTCTCAGTGAAAATAGCTCACCTTTGTGCTGAGATTCAAACTCACAGTCCCTTGAATATAAAGCAGGACTGCCAGCTGTATCACTTTGATATTCATTGTTGTAAAGTGTACTGGGTGTGTAATATGCATGGAGTTAAGGAAACCGCAAGACCAAGGTGTACATTAAAGGGTTATATTAAGCTAAAGCTTTGTGAAACAGGGAGTGATGTAAATTAGATCAAATTGCTTCAAGATAGGATAATGGGCATTGGTAATGAAGTCTTTTAAGTTCCATTATACTAGGGAGTAGTGCTTCATTGAACGGAAAGTGTTTTACTTGTTTCTTGAATTCGTTTGATAAGAAATATGGTTGAAGTTTTTAACTTCCAGTTACTGCTGAAGTGAATTTACACAATAGTGATTAAATGTATTAGTGAAGTCGATGGGAGGCATGTATTTTAAGCATTATGAAACAGTTTGAATATTAGGGTGGGATATATGAAATTAGGAGAATTACGAAGTTATCTTTTAAAAAATATGTTGTATAATCTTTGCTGTCTAATGGCTTCAAGGAGGATAGAAGGAAATAATTTGATTAACTGAGTGCATGTTAGCTGGCTTTTAACTTTCAAAAATGCCCCACGTAGGGATTATGTGCTTTTTTTGATTAACTATCTTGGTAATGACAAGTGTTAAGTAATTTTAGTTTTTAAACACAGCTGTAGCATGGAATATTGCTAGCATTACTAAGCTCATCTTGACCGGCCTCCATAGTCTAGGGGTAATGATCCCACTCAAGGTACGCGGGTTCAAACCTGGCGGAGGTCATGGGATTTTTAAGGGCGGAAAAATTCAGGGAACAAGTACTCCGGGAGGGACTTTAAGCCGTGGGTCCTGTGTCGTAGATTTACGGGACGCAAAAGATCCTCATGTCTCTAGGAGACCTCTGAGCAAAATTAGGCCAGAAAAAGTTTCCCGCCCAAGTAATTTCCAGTGCCTCCTGTAGATGGGGAAAGTATCGGGTACTGCTGCCAGAAGAGGGCCGACCTCGCTGGCAGAATGGGACTAATTATCAGATACCACTGCCAGAAGAGGGCCGACCTCACTGGCAGAATGGGGCTGATAGCAAGCACCAGTACCGGAAGGGTATGGCGACAGTAGAAATTAAAGGAGGACACACAATAAATCAACAACTGGTCGCGGTGCATGGGGAAACCCACCCCCTCTAACAATGAATGAATGAATGAAGTTCATCTTGACAGTTATGCTCACAGTGAAATTCAGATGCTAGATAACGGAACTGAGTGTACTCGTAGTGTAGTGATGGCATAAACACCAACTTGTGGAGTTAATAACTTCCCCATACTTCTTATTGTTTAAGTAGCCCTAATGTGCGCGAGATGTGGGATATATTTTTGTACTGAATATTATTTTTATATGATTTCAGCAATTCATAGTACAGACGAGGTTTGTTTGCCAGTTTAACATTGAAGGCCGTGTGACAAGTGTTAATGCTCAGCTTCTGGGGGACACCATCTACTGTGACACAATGGAGTTTTTGTATACTTCTCGTGCACCAAACATTACTGCAACATTTGCTGTTATCTGGGGTGGTTCGAAACCATTGGACAATCCTGACAATGTTCACGGTATGTCCGACAGTTCATCAGTGCTTGAACTAATAGATTGGTTCTTTAAGTAGGATGCTTTCTTGAGTTATTTCAAAGAAAAATAAGTAAGAAAAATGCTTTATTGGAATGAATGTTGTCATGACCGGTAATAAAGAAGTACTATAGTTAGTTCCTCGTAACTTTAGCCACGCAGAAAGGTAAACGCTGTTGTTGAGCATGCGAAGCTGTATGCTTGCTGTGGTGATGTTCAGAGGTACTCCCCGAGCGGAAAACATGACCAACTGAAAGCAACACAACGTACTATACACCTGACCACACTCCATTACATGAACTAATCTGGAGTGCTTGGGTAGATAAGTATTAATGTTATAATACCTACAGGCATTCGTCATCGACATGCATGACTACCTGCCATGTACAACCACTGTTCATACAGGTTCTGAGAAAACCAAATAGATATTCTACATTTTCTGCAGACTTTTTTGTTTATGGCACATTCTTGCAGCCAGTGAACCTTTGTGATTCTTCTTAATATAGTTTTATAATTGGGGCCCACTACAATACTTAAAGGCAGTCTTCTTTCAAGTATATTTTGTTTATGCCACTCCAATAAGTTTATTCTAGTGCTGTCATTATTGTCTGCAATGGTGAAGCATATGTTATGAGGAACCTTTCTATTGTAACTCATTTTAAAGCATTACTTTCTTATATCATTAAATACATATTCTTAAACCCTTGGAATTATTCTCTGGACGAATTTTAGATAATTTATTAACAAGGGAAAGGAAAGTGTCACAACCACTGGTGCAGTGGTAGTAGTTTTTGGTGGGTTAAGATGGGTTTTGGTGAGGCTTTTCACCACCAAGATGACAGTGAAGTTGCTGTTATTAGCTACATGCCACCTATGACTGGAAAATTCCAGTGCACATTAACAAAACCTGGGTCCGTGAGATCCATTTCAGTAATGACACTGTGTATACGTAGCCTGAGTTTACCCCAAATATTATATATTCTGTTATTATTCTTAAGAGTATCAGGAGACTGCAACCATTAAGTTTAGAATTAAAGGGACAATGAAAATAAAGCCATTTCCTAAAAGTAGTCAAGAATGGGATTAATGGATATGTATGTATAATCAACCTTTTCATTTTGTGTGATGGAATTTGGTTTACTTCTGTTATATTTTAGTGTCCTGTTGCACTGATTCACGTTCATGAGGTGTATTTGTACCAACCATCTTACAGTGCATACAATTTCACCTTTCTCTTCACTACATGTTTCGGCACTAATGTGCCATCTTCAGGTGTGGTTTTATTTATGTCAAACCATTGCACTGTATGCCATCATGTCTCCATTATAAAATGATTAAAATGTAAATATGTCATGTATAATAATAAAATTTATATATTAAAACTTTTCTAGATTTATCATCTATACATCGCACTTCAAATTCGCAAGTTACGTCAATCCTCTCCTATGGGAGTACTCTTCCTATATTCTTGTGTATATTGTGTTCTGTGTTGTGTCCTTCCCTTGTGACTGTGTGCGTTGTATTCTTACTTCATTAACAAACATATATTTGAATGAAATTGCAACTATTATGGATGTATTAACATGTAACAGAGCTGTCATGTAAGAGGATATGTTGCGTTTCAGTGGTGATCTACCGTTGCCGAGACATGGCAGACAACTGCGGTATGTGTCTAGCACTATCAGAGAAGTATGGTTGCGGCTGGTGCCAGGTTTCTGACCGCTGCGAAGTGAAAGATCAATGCGACCAAGGGGCAGGTGTCTGGCTAAACCGCAACCAGACTTGCCCAAATCCTGAAGTAACAGATTTTGAACCTCAGCTTGGCCCTTGGGAGGGTGGTACAAATATTACCATCAAGGTAAAGATCTTTTCACTGCTTAGCTGTTTTTTTAATTTTAGATTGTGAGAATTCAGATACAGAGGCAGCAGTATTTTTGTATGAATAATAATAAATAAAAAAAAGAAATATTTTGACCCACAATTGTGTCATGCCACCATGGGTGTTTGTAGATCATGTGATCAGCTGACTTTGCTTCATTTATATCATTACTGGGGAATCCAAAGAGGATATAGTCTCAAATGACTTATATGGAATAAAGAGACCAATGACATGTCCTAAAACAATTACAGCATACATCTAAATTAGTGTAAGCAGAGGTAGAGTACAGTCATATATATAAACACTCCCTTTAGCATATTTTAATTAACATGTAACTGTACATGCATAGCTATAAAAGGATCATTTCTAAGGCTATGACTTGTAACAGCTGTAAATATAATCGCACTCTGACTTTGAATTTTCTGATGATACATACATTTATCTCACATCTTACAAGATGACTGCATTCCAGATCATCTTAATTCCAAACTTTTGTTACTTCTTTGTCTCCAGTCCCATTAATTTTTATTGAAAAATATGCAGTTCAGGTAAATTTCATACTATTATTTTTGCCTGTTTATGAATCCAAATATATTTTATTTTAGACAAATAATTTCACTATTATATAGTGTGTTGAAAGTCAACTGACATTTCGAGGAATATGTCATATGCTTCATGCTGCTGTCTTCTTTGGCATTCTTCAGCACTGAAGACAGGCAGTGTGCTCCTCAGAAATGATTACTTTCAGTGTACTGTATGGTATAATATCCTAGAAAACAGAACTCTTTGTAATGACCACTGTGAGAGCCTCAAATCCTGAAAATTTCTTTATCTCCATGAATGAAATAAAATTAAAAAAACAAGTTATTTGAAGTTGTGTTATTGCAAATATTGACTTGTGTCAAAATTGTGTTAGTCAGGGATAACTTTGTATAAAACAATAATGCATTGCTGGAATTTCATATGCAAGCTGTTGTTTTAAGTTTTTAAATTAAAATGGCCAGCTGCAGAAGATCACATTCCCATCTGTTCATGAGGGTGTAAAGCCTATACCCCAAAACACAGAACAGTTCATTTTGCACATGAAGTTGTCACACTGATGATTGAAAGTCATCACTGCTAATTTCAGAAGAGCTGGTTGTCTGCATCATCTTCAACATACAGTGACTAAACATTTGCCTGGTGCTTTCTGGCTGATATCTGTTGTTCTGAACCATGTAGCAGTTTTGGGGGAGTCTGAGCCATGATGCAGTTGGGTGGGTGCGTGTGCGTGTGTTGGGGGGGGGGGCGGCGAAGCTGATATGTGAGTAGCTGAATAGTAGATTAGACCTTTGGTTCCTTAGCAAGGTCTGTTCAATTTACTAATGATAGGAGATAGTAGGATAGCTGGATAAGGCAGTCAAAAATGCCCTAACTAGGTCATTTAATTTGGACTGACTAGTTCTTTGAAATATGAGTGAATTTCATCATGACACAGTTATCACTCAAGAATGGAAGCCACTATGAAATACTGAAATTCTGTATTGATGCTGAATTCCTGAAAGGGATGTATTTCTGTGCAGGGCATCAACCTGGGCAAGACATATCCTGACATCTATGGAGGTGTGAGTGTAGCAGGCATACCATGTGAACCATATGAACAGCTATATGTGAAGACAAAGCAGATAGTATGTCGTGTGGATGGACCAGGTACAAATGAGCCTAGACGAGGTCCAGTAATTGTCCGTGTGGAAGATTTTCGCGGAGAATCCAAACACAACTATGAGTTTGTAGATCCTGAAATTACAGCAATATCACCAAAATATGGGCCCCGTTCAGGAGGCACTGTGCTGAAGATAACTGGCCGCTTCATGAATGCTGGAAGTCGCATTCAAGCCTTCATCGATGATTTGCCTTGTGAAATAATTTCGTAAGTGTAAAGTGCATTTCTGTTTATCTTTTGTAAATAAGCAGTTTTCACTTTCAGCAGTTTAATACATTTATATGCTGTATATACTTTCAGATTATTTATATATTAATGTACAATATTAAGTGTTCAGGTTTTTAGCTTTCACTGCCAACTGCTTAGTGTGGTAGCTGATATGTTTTGTAGCCATTTTTGAGAGGTTACTTGTTCAAAATAGGTGCTTTAATAAATTCAGCAGTTCTGACCAGTACAAATTAAAATTATATTTGCCTGCCATAATTTTGTGTACACCCTAATATCAGATTTTGTGAGAATCCATTTTGTAGATGAAACACATGAACTGACGGACAAAAGTTGCGACATCCTCATTATGTTTCATATATGCATATTTTCAGGGCGCACATAAACACTACCAGTCTTTCCATATGTTATGAGAACTCGAGCATATGTATCTTAATGTTTGCATTATTTTTGCAGCTAATTGATTTTGTAGGAAATTTGCCTTATTGGGTACTCCCAGTATATCTGAAGTATAATTTCAGCTTTTGGGATCTAGCTGCATTTTGATTGGAAGGTCTTCCAACATTTCGGTGTACAATATATGTAGTTACTGTCTTCAGGGTTAACGTGGCAGAAAGATGATACAGCACAATATGTAAGTCTCACATATGTGAGGATGTGGAGTGTGTTCAGTGGGAAGGGGCAATCACTCAATATATAAGTTTTGCAGTTGAAGTAAGGGTCTGAGCCTGCCCAGTGGACATGGGACTGGACTTCAAGATGTTAATTTGAAATTGATAGAATAATTTGGAAGTTTTATTGAAGTTAAACTGGAATTGCATTGCAGGACGAAGCCAGAGGAGGCTCTGTGTGTGACCAGTGCTTCAGACAGACAGAGAAGTGGAAAATTAAGAATGAAATTTGACAAAGGTGATCGCACATTTGACAAGGAACTTTTTGAATATGTTGAAGACCCAACGATAGAGTCTGCAGAATCAGGAGTAGCAGGACAGGTAAGTTATAATAAAGTAACACAATTTTATAATACAGGCAAAGAAAAGGTAAAGCTATCCATGTAACAAGCTGTGAAGTCTCATAGGGTTGTGAGGCATTGAGCTTCCCATGTTTTCTAGATAATGGGCTCATGGATGGAGGTGAGGTTGTCAGCCTTATGCGCCGACCATCCTTTACCCCCATGAAGATTCCTGGTAGTCATTTCTGTTAAGAGGCTGAGTTGACTCCAGGACCATAGTGTGGTCGGAAATATTCGGTCAGTTAAAAAGTCCAGTGACCTCACCAGGATTCAAACCCATGACCTTCCGGCTTGTAGAATAGTGCCTCAACCAACTACACTACTGCATGCACCCTTCTATAATACAGGCACTCCCTGTTCTATGCAAATTCAAAAAATGAGATTTCTTTCTAATACTCAACTAATTTAGAATCATATAAATTAATAGCACCCACTTTAAAATGAATTGCTTGCTGGCAGATGGAGATAGGCATGTAGAAGGTGGCATATAATATTGTGTGGGTGGGGGGAGAGAATGGAAATTATATTTAATTTAAGTGATTTCCCCCTCCATTACTTTGGGGGGGGGGGTGACACAGATGTCACATATATCAAGGAGTATCTGCATAGCGTTTTAAATTATAAGAAGATCTGAAATGAAAAAGTCCAGATATTAAGGAAAATGTTTGAACATGCAGAAGATGAGTTGAGTAAAAAATGGAAAATACAATGAGAAGGCTTGGTTTTGATTGTAGTAATTGCAGTGTTCTTCATGACTTTTGTTTTCATATTTCAGATTAAGATTCCCAAAGGGATTCCTGCTGGTGGGATCAGAATTTCTGTGTCTGGGAAGAATTTGGCTTACATTCAGAACCCCCAGATGTATGTCTACTACAAGGATAGGATGTTTGGCAGTGTAAGTAATTGTGTTTATTCAGCAGTATATGCATAGGTAAGTCAATAAGTAAGATACAAATGCAACCTGTCATGCATTATGAGGTAGGCCATGCCCTGTGAACATGCCTGATACCGACAGCAGCCCAAAGAATTTTATGCTGCTCATTTTCAGGGGCTTGTGAAACGATGGGAAAAGTGCCTCAATGTACAGGGAGATTTGAGAAATAAAAGCATTTTTCAAATCAGTACTCTTATTTGTTTAAGTTCTATATCCATTTGTAACTTACTTATTGACTTACCCTCGTATATATACTTACTTACTTATTTATGGAGCTGAGCCCTTCTTGAGGAGAAGCCAAATCTGCAGCTACTCAAGAATTTCCCAGAATTATTTGGAACCCACAGGTTCATTACTGTGTTCACAAGATCCCTCCACTGGTCCCTATCCTGAGCCAGATCAATCCAATCCATCCCATCCCATCCTCTCTCTCTAAGGTCCATTTTAATATTGTCTACCCACCTATGCCTTGATCTTCCCAGTGGTCTCTTTCCTTCTGGCTTTCCCACCAATCTCCTATATTCATTCCTTTTCTTCCCCATTCGTGCTACATGCCCTGCCCACCTCATCCTCCTTGACTTGATCATTCTAATTATACTTGGAGAAGAGTACAAGTTATGAAGCTCCTCATTATGCAGTTTTCTCCAACGTCCTGTCACTTCATCCCTCTTTGGTACAAACATTCTCCTCAGCACCCTGTTCTCAGATGTCCTCAGTTTATGTTCCTCCCTAAATGTCAGAGACCAAGTTTCACACCCATACAGAACCACAGGCAAAATTATAGTTTTGTATATGCTAATTTTTATGTTTGTAGAGAACAGATGAGGAGACAAAAGGTTCTGGGCTGAATGGTAGCAATCATTACCCGAGGTCAGTCTCCTCTTAATTTCCTCTTGAATCATGTCTTGCTTTGTTATCGTCATTCCCAAATATTTGAACTGTGCCACATTTTCAAAACATCGGTTACCAATCTTAATGTCATGATTTTGCCCTGCATTTTTATATCGCAATAGCAACATATACTTAGTTGTTTGATAAATATTGGCTGGAGTGGAAGTTTCATACAGAATTTGTCATCTGTAACCCAGTGATTTGTGTATATATATTGTCGCGTATCGGNCATACGTAGTCTCTGGAATCGCATTCATTCTAGAATTTTTAAGAGCACAAATTTAGGAAGGTCTAAATTCTGAGTCATTTCTTCCATGGAAAGCATTTGTAAATGTTTCCAGTTATAAAAGTAGTTGCAAAGACTGGGTTGTGCCATGTGTTTCCAAGTATGAGAACTTTATCCTTCAGAAGCCACCAGATTCCACTTACCATTTATACAAGATGATTCATAATCCAGTGACAGAACTTTAGGAGGTTGTTGGGGAAGTTTAAAGTTTGAAGCACAGAACATAAACATAAGTAACATTTGGTTCTTTGCATTTAAAATATACCTACTACTTTAATTGGCAGTGAATAAAAAGCAAAGCTGCTGAATTTATTAGCTCTCTTCAGTTTCAAATTGAACATAAATGTCTGATTGTGCAGTGGGGATTCACACACAGTTCTACATATTTCTTCACAAATACTTCTCATAGTTACTGCCTCCAACATTCATGCATGCATCAGAGTGATATAGAGTGCCATCCCTAACATGAACCAGTTGTCTGTGTTGGCCTGTAATGTCAGCTATAGCTACAGGGATGCAGTTCATCAGATTGTTGCAATTTCTCTAGCATAAACATTTTCTCTGATGGATCTCCATAAAAATGGATCAAATGGGGTGAGGTAAGATAGCCAGGCCCCCAACAGTATCTACAGAATGGGTTTTCAGGTTGTCATGAAGAGTGGCAAGGGTTGCCGTGGTGTTTAAATCACTTCCCACCCAAACATTATGGGGCACGTCTTCAAACAAAAGGGGATGTGGTGTCTCAGGAAATCAGTGTACTGGACACCACTGAGACAGTTTACTGTCAAGTATTATGGCCTATTCAGGTAACTGGTTATGATTGTAGTTGAAACATTGATGTCCAATCTTTATTGAAATTAAGAATGTCAAGTTTCATGAGGATCCTGCAATGCCTCTCTGTCTGGGTTGTGGAGACTGTTTGTGAATTTTGCCTTGTTTGTCCATGGGGCATGGCACAAGAAGTCATGTTCATCTAAAGTTCTTACAATTCATCAACAGAGCTGAAGGCAAATCTCATTGTCCTCTGGGTGTATGCCCTGTACAGGTTGTACATAGGGAGTATATGGTTATTCCACATGCTATGTATAGCAAATTGCACCCTGAGAGGGGACTTTTTCATGTGTTACCCAAGTGCTAGTCACTGAATTAGTGCATGTAGAATCTAATACGTCCTCTATATTCTGCATGTTGCCTCTGCCATGGTCATCATGAGCTGATGACATGAATTCATCCATTCCTCTCAGAGTGTGGCACAGTATTGCAGACATATATGTTTACTTGTCTCCAATCTTAGTACTGATGTTGACATTTCCTTGATGTGGTTCTACCATTTCCATCACAAACGTGAATTGCATATCAGCATGCTCAACATTAGTAGATCATGCCATCTCAAGAGTTGTATTATCACAACTTTGGTGTAGGTACATTGTGAGCCAGAAGGGAATACAGTATGACCTCCATTTTGTGGCATTATGAAAGCTTTACCATGTGAAAATAAGAAGGTAAAGTTATCCCTGTAACTGGCCATGGAGGCCCACAGGGTTGTGAGATGTCTAGGCTCTAACATTTTCTAGACTCATTTCTGTTAGAAGCTGAGTCTACCCCAGGGCCATAGTGCAGCTGGAAGGATTAGTTCAATTGAAAATTTCAGTGATTTCATTAGGAAGTAAACCTGCGACCTCTTGGCTTGTAGCATGGTGCCTTGACCAACTACACTACCACGTGGCCCACCATGTGACCAAAAATAAATTATGAGTAGAAATCTGAAATACCATAATTCATACAACTGTTTGTTTACATTTTCTACTTCTAATTATCTCCTCATCAACTTCCTCAAGTTTGGCTGTGAAGAAGACTGAATCACCTTGTGTGTCGAGGTATGGGGTCAGTGTGGTCATTACAGAAAAATCTCACAGCTCTAAGCCATTGGTGTTGGAAGATAGAAACAGTTTTATGTTGCACGCGTTTTGATCATGTAACATGTTTTCACAATAATACTTGTCAGATACTGGATTACAGTTCATGAATATGCATATAACATATTGTGGCATGCATTGTGCATTGTTTTAACCAGAACACATCCATTGCTATACAGCAGCTAGCAAACCTAAGCAACGAATTGTTTGAGGCAATTGCATGACAATGGCTAGGAAAACTTATAGCAATGAGAGACTCGTTTGCATACAACAAGGCAATGGGTATTAACAGAGCACGTTCCTGGTACAATGGTTTCAGTCACTAGGATTTTGATGCACAAAGTGTAAAGTTAGCTGTTAAAAGCCAATATCCATGGCAACGAATACACTAGCTAACTAGTTAAGTTCCCACTACGACAGAAAACACTAGCTGCTGGTGGATAGAACACATGAAACAGAACCCTTGAATAAGACGTCTTCTAGCCCATCTGATGGTAAGATATAAGAGAAGACCAGGTCGGAATTGAGATGAGATTATGAGCCGAGATACAGAGTGATACAAAAAGATTACAGAAAAGAGATTACAGGAATGCAGAACGCAGAATAGCGGAGACGAAGGACTGGGCAGGTCGCATCGTCTAGAAGAAGTTGTTCGTAAGTGATTGTACTTGTCAGTGCATTCAAGAAAGTGTGGTTGTAAAATAAGTGTCCAATAAACACATTCATCTAATCTGAGACCCACACAAATTTCTTGCCGCGTTACCTAGGAAACGCAAAAATGTGCATATTATATTTTACTAATTGTCTTTCAGTTTAAATGTGTTCACATTAGAGTGTAAGTTGATTGTGAAACTTTTTCTGTGGTTTTATATTAGGGTAATTATTTAAAATGTAGTAGTGAAGTCCACTTAGAGATTTATAATTTTCAGTCTCCTGACACAGGCTCACTTTGTGTATTTTGTTTTAGAAGAATGCAAACTTCACTGCTGTTGTGGATTGTGTTGCAGCAATGTGTGGTATTGAGCAATTCCAACATGGCTTGTCCATCACCGAGCATCATAGTTCAAGAAACATTGGATGCAGAACATCCTTTGTCTCTGCAGTATGGTTTTAGAATGGACAATGTGACTGGAGTCCAGAACTTGTCAATTAAGGAAGGCTATTCATTCTTCCTGTTGTACCCCAATCCTGTGTATGAACCTTTTGATGAGGAAGTCAAGTATTACAAAAGTGACTATCTAACTATAAATGTAAGTAGCCCTGAACTGTAGCATCTAGAAAATGATAATTTTATGTATCATATAGGTTTAAGCCAGGTAGGTTTTTCTCATTGAAGGCTTTAATGCATGCATGCTTTTCTCAGTGTTTGCTTTGAGCCAGGTATGTTTTCCTTGCTGAAGGCTTTAATCCAGGTATATTTTCTCAGTGTAGGCTTTAAGCCAGGTATGTTTTTCTCAGTGATGGCTTCAGTCCAGTTCCCATCAGATTATCCCTAAGAAAGAAAAGCAGCTCCAAAATATTCACATAGGAAAAATGGTCTGATTAGGGCATATTTCTTTCCATTATTCAAGAGTGTGAATTCTGGGAAATAATTATAGCCACTATAATTATGCACTTTTGAAGTAAGTATCCAGCATTGTGAATAATTTTAACATTTTACCATAAAGTACATAGGTGAGTCAAATGAAAATTGCAAAACTGAGATAAAAATTCTAAATATTGTGCCATTGTCCTCTAAGTTGGCAGAATGTTACCAATGCTTTAAAGAGTATCCTATAGGTGGCAGTATAATGCAGACAAACAGAACACCATCACAGTGCTGGTTTGAAGATGGCTGCTCCACCACGTACATGAACGAAAGAAGAACGTTCTGTAATTCGTTTTTTGATCAGTATAAGTGTGAAACCAATTGAAGTTCATCAATGGATGAAGGTTCAGTATGGTGATGCATGCTTGTCACAGCAGCAAGTGTACGAGTGGAGTAGGAAATTCAGAAATGGTGTGACATCTGTGGCAGATGCTCCTTGCCTGGATCAGACTCACAGAGTTGTGACCCCTGAGTCTATTGTGGCAGTTGAAGCCCTAGATGGGGAATCACTTAGTGTCAGTGGATGAAATAGCCGAAATTCTTAACATGAGTCACAGATCAGCACACCATGTCATTCATGATGTGCTCCAGTCTCACAAAGTGTCTGCAAGGTGGGTGCCACAGCAGCTGACTCCATAATTGAAACGATGATGTGTGGACGCCTGTGCAGAACTTCTGCGGTGTCTTGAAGCAGAAGGTGATGGCTTCCTTTTGAGAATCATTACTGGTGATGAAACTTGGATACACTACCACCAACCGGAAACAAAGAGAACGAGCAAGGAGTGACATCATTCATCACCAAAACCCAAGAAGTTCCGGACACAGCCATCAGCAGGGAAGACTATGCTGACTCTTCTGGGATGAAGGAGTCATACTCTTGGAGCACTACATGCCTCGGGGGAACACTGTCACCAGTGCCTCATATTCAGATCTCTTGAAGAATAATCGTCAACCTGCAGTCAGATCAAAGAGACATGGACTTTTGGCTAAAGGTGTCCTTTTGCTACGTGGCAATGCTCGGCCCTATACTGCCCATGCAACAGTTGCAACAATCGAAGACTTGCCCTTTGAGTGTCTTCCACATCCACCACACTCACCAGACCTAGCCCCAAGTGATTACCACATGTTTGGGCCACTCAAAGAGGCGATAGGAGGAAAGAATTTCCATGCTGATGGAGAGGTACAGCAGGCGGTGCATGAGTGGTTGCGCGGACAACCACAAGAATTTGTTTCCAGAGGAATCCATACATTTTGTAAACGCTGGAGGGCCTGTATTGAACGAAATAGAGTCTATGTAGAAAAATGATATAGTTGTGTACCGCTTGCATTCAATAAATTAAATAAAAAAGAATGCGGTTTTCATTTGACTTGCCCTCGTATACAGCGATGGAAATTCAGTAACTGGATGGGTAGGAGAACTATAGGAACGCTTGCTGAAGCATTGCCCAATTCAGTAACACTCCTTGTGTAATGGGACATTTGCTTAGAATGGAAATTTAAGTTGGTTGTTACTTTTTAAAACATTGTTGGCCTCATCATTTAAATTGGCATCTTTATGAAGGGGGCTTGGGAGGGAGGAATGAAGGTTAGTATGGCATGCCCTCCCCATGTTTTGACAGAAGGCCAGCAGTTATGAGTTTCCATTTCACTTCCCTTCAATGTGTTTATGTGAAGCGAGGGAACTAAACTCCTAATTGTTGGCTCTGCATGATTTAAATTTGTTTTAATTTTAAGAAGGAGTCATGATAGCTCAGCATAGTGATGGGCTATATGCTTAACAACCCAAGTTTGATTCCCGGCAGGTGCAAGAGATGTTTCTGTACTCCACAGCATCCAGACTGGCTCTGTGGTAGACCCAGCCTCCTATCCCATGGGTACCAGAGGTTCTTTCCCCAGGGGTAAAGCAGCTGAGGTGTGAAGCTGACCACTCACCTCTAGTACTGAGGTCAAGAATGGTGAAGCAATGCAGCCACTCCCCTATGTGTCTTCATGGGGTGGTGCTTAATTAATTAAGCACAGAAAAAAAANTTTTCTTTACTCCTCAGCATCCATGTTATATTTTAGCGTCCTGTTGCACTGATTTAAGTTCATGATTTGTTTATTCTGTCTTGCAGTGCATACACTTATCTGTCTTCTTCTTTCACTTTCACTACATGTTTCGGCATAAGAATGCCATCTTCAGGTGCTACTCAATTCACGTCAAACTAGTACATTGTATGCCTTGTCTTCACTTTAAAATAACTAAAATATATGTCCATCATATATATTGACAAATGTCAATCGTAAAAATATTAAAACTGTCCAGGGTTCCCGATCGCTACGTCGTATCTTATTACGCCAGTCCTGTTCATCCTACTCTGTTGGAGCTCTTCTTCCCTATCGTGTATATTGTGTTTCTGTTGCGTCTTGTTCTCGCGACTGCGTGCGTTATGCTGTTGGGTCTGCTGGGTATGTGTGTGTGTNTTTGCTTAGAATGGAAATTTAAGTTGGTTGTTACTTTTTAAAACATTGTTGGCCTCATCATTTAAATTGGCATCTTTATGAAGGGGGCTTGGGAGGGAGGAATGAAGGTTAGTATGGCATGCCCTCCACATGTTTTGACAGAAGGCCAGCAGTTATGAGTTTCCATTTCACTTCCCTTCAATGTGTTTATGTGAAGTGAGGGAGCTAAACTCCTAATTGTTGGCTCTGCATGATTTAAATTTGTTTTAATTTTAAGAAGGAGTCATGATAGCTCAGCATAGTGATGGGCTATATGCTTAACAACCCAAGTTTGATTCCCGGCAGGTGCAAGAGATGTTTCTGTACTCCTCAGCATCCAGACTGGCTCTGTGGTAGACCCAGCCTCCTATCCCATGGGTACCAGAGGTTCTTTCCCCAGGGGTAAAGCAGCTGAGGTGTGAAGCTGACCACTCACCTCTAGTACTGAGGTCAAGAATGGTGAAGCAATGCAGCCACTCCCCTATGTGTCTTCATGGGGTGGTGCTTAATTAATTAAGCACAGAAAAAAATTGACTTACTTTGAATTATAAGATATGTGGAAATTGAAATGATTTTTAGGGCCAGCACTTAGACCGTGCCTGTCAGGAGTCAGATGTGACAGTGAGGATTGGTAACAGCCTGTGCAATGTGACTTCATTGTCTCGTCAACAGCTGACATGCCGACCACCAGTAACTCAGCCTCCTGGTGTTGATGAAGATGGAAATCCAAACCCCCAGGAACTGCCTCAAGTAGTGGTGAGTACAGTGGACGCAGAAGCTGACCCTGAATTACCACGTTTAACCAGTATATATATGTATGAGGTATATCTATTGTAAGTTATAGTGAACATATAGTTTTTATAGGTTGTTTATGCTTGTTGCTACAGGTTACATTGGCATACTTAACAATTTACTTTCAATATTTTTTTTATCTGCAGGTTGAAGTTGGTGTGGGCAAGTTGAGATATGTAATAGGGAAGCTGAGTTATGCATCACCAGCTGGATTAAATGGTCCACTTTCAAAACCAGCCCTCATAGGTGTTATCACAGGCATTGTAGTTCTATTGCTCGTCTTCATAGCGTTCCTTATCGCATACCGACGCAAGTCCACAGAGAGCAACCGGGTTCTAAAAAATATGCAGGAACAGATGGACATCTTGGAACTTAGGGTTGCTGCTGAGTGCAAGGAAGGTGAGAGCTGCTGCTTTTCCTAAATATGACTTCAGTCACCTTTGTCCTATCTTTTTGAAATATTAGAGAACAGAGCAGTGATTTTAAACCAAATTTTTATGAAGCTTATAATAATATAGTTTGGTAACTGTAAGGAAGCAGTGAATGCAACTTCATTGGAGAGAAAAACTTTTCTAGTTTTGATGAACATAAAAGAGTTTTAATGTAAGTGTAGAGCCATGGAGATTCAGTTGTAGCTTGGATTAAATACTCAGATGGAGGAGGGCACAGTGTGCCTTTGGTGTGGCAGCCAAACAGTGTTGACATTTATATTTTATGAAGAAAAAATTAATTTGGCTGATTGTGAGTCATTCCTACCCAGTTTGGAGGCACTGGATTTTAAGTGTATTTTCGGGACTGTCTCTTGAAAATCGGAATGTGTGGTCACTGTAGGTTCGGTGATGTTTAAATTGACCACTAACAGAACTGTGATTTTCATCACTACACCAGTTTCTTTGTTTTCAAGCAGGTATTGCATGAAGGTGCAAATTACATGATTTATTATTCATATTCCTATCTGTTTGACCAAAAATTTAGGGTAAAAATGCAGTATTTCACTTCTTCTAAAAAATTATATGTCTGAAAGTGTGATAAATTATGTAAAAAAATGTTGTAAATCTCCCTTTANAAAAAATTATGTGTCCGAAAGTGTGATAAATTATGTAAAAAAATGTTGTAAATCTCCCTTTACCTTTGCCTAACACTTGGCCTCATAATACATCAGAAATCCCATGTTTAGAGCCTGTGAGGTATCTCACTCAATACATCTGATGGTATAAACAGCTTTAGGTTCAGTTAATTAATCTTGTCTCAAAATGCATGAAAACCAAGTTCTCTGGAAGAAAAAGGTATATATAATTTGAGCAAATTGCTTGTAATTTTATGCTCAAGTCAGATTCTTTGTATTTTTATAGCATTTGCTGAACTACAGACTGAGATGACAGATCTAACAGGGGATCTCACATCAGGTGGAATTCCATTCCTTGATTATCGCACATATGCCATGANCACTCTCAAAATCTCACTCAATACACCTGATGGTATAAACAGCTTTAGGTTCAGTTAATTAATCTTGTCTCAAAATGCATGAAAACCAAGTTCTCTGGAAGAAAAAGGTATATATAATTTGAGCAAATTGCTTGTAATTTTATGCTCAAGTCAGATTCTTTGTATTTTTATAGCATTTGCTGAACTACAGACTGAGATGACAGATCTAACAGGGGATCTCACATCAGGTGGAATTCCATTCCTTGATTATCGCACATATGCCATGAAAATCTTGTTTCCAAATATTGATGATCATGTTGTACTGCAATGGGAACGGCCAGAACTGCTGCGCAAGGAGAAGGGACTTCGGCTCTTTGGCCAGCTGATAATGAACAAAACATTTCTCCTACTTTTTATTCGTACGCTTGAAAGCAACAGATATTTCTCCATGAGGGATAGGTATGTTGTCATTAATACTTGTGCATGTAACATTTTTTTAACTTTTTAAATGGCTCTGAAATGTGGTCTCAATATGAGGAGAGAAAACAGATGATAACAGTTTAGAAGAAAACTGCCAACAAAATTCAAGATCATATTCTGGGATTTGAAGCTGTATAGTTAAGTTTTATCCAGTATTCTCTGAAAGTTAAGTCCATACATAGATGAAATTACTGGGGATCATTGGTGTGGGTTTTGATGTAACAGATCATATCTTCTGCATTCGTCAGATATTGGACAAAAAATGGGAGTACAATGAGACAGTACATCAGCTGTTTGTAGACTTGAAGAAAGCTTATGATTCAGTTATGGGGGAAGTATTGTACAATATTCTGATAGAGTTTGGGGTACCCATGAAACCAGTTAGGCTGATTAAAATGTGTTTAAAGGAAATATATAGTAAAGTCCTTATAGGTAAATATTTGTCTGATAAATTTCCTATCTAGAATTTTCTAAAACAAGGAGATGCTTTATCGCCACTCCTTTTCAACTTTGCTCTAGAATATGCCATTAGGAAGGTCCAGGAAAACCGGGTGAGACTGAAATTAAATGGGACACATCAGCTGTTTGTCTATGCTGATGATGTGAATCTGCTTGGTTATAATATAGATACCATAAAGAAAAACACACAAACTTTAACTTACACTAGTAAGGAGATTGTTCTAGAAGCAAACACAGAGAAAACTAAGTATAGGTTGTTGTCTTGTCACCAAAATGCAGGGCGAAATCATGACATAAAGATAGGAAAGAGATGTTTTCAAAACATGGCACAGTTAAGAGAGTTGTTTATGGTTGTGTAGTAACCATGGTGTCCCCTGTTACGTCACTGCGTGGAGGGGATGGAGTGTTTACCAAGTGCTGCGTAATGATGGAAGGAGTGGGGCTATGTGACATCACTCACGTGACCCCTACTTCCTGTTGCGCCACCCACGTCACAATACTTTTAAATTTTTATATTTCTCTAGAATTTGTTTGTTGGTGTAGTCTAGTGAAGCCTGGTGGTAAACTCAAGAAATGCATATGTGCTCCTTGTAATTTATAATATTCTTCTTTACTTAAGACCAAAATTCATTACCATAATTAAGTTGCTTTTGATGTTATGTAGACATAATTTAATTTTATATCAGCTGAGATTTGTGTTAATTTAAATTACTTTATATGCAGTGAGAACAGCTAATGCAGAAGATCCTAATATTCATAATGTTATATTTCAGAGTGAATGTGGCTTCCCTTATAATGGTAACATTGCAGAGCAAAATGGAGTACTGCACAGACATTTTGAAGACTCTTCTGGCTGAATTAATCGAGAAATGTATGGAAGGAAAAAGTCATCCAAAACTGTTGCTCAGGAGGTAACATGAATCCATTTTACTGAAACTGTTTCTTCTGTTCAGAGAAACAAAACATGGTGAAGAGCCTACACACCACATCCTAAACAGATAACCTTTATGATACCATGTTTTCAAATACCTTATTTTAATTTTTATTAGGACAAATTGCCATAACTGAAGAAATTTTTTGGTTTATGTTGGTACTTGTACCTATGTTGGCATAGTACTTCAAAATATAAAAACTAATCTCTGTATTTAAGCATCCTGTTGAATTACTGTATCCAGTACTCTTTATTGTACTGCACAGTCCATCAACAGTACAACAAATTGTTCCTTTTTTCTTACACTTTCACTTTCAACACAACATGTTTCGGCCCTAAATGACCATCTTCTGGTGTCTTACTGTGCTACAACTGCTACGCTCCACTAATAGCCATTTGTCACATATGCAGCTGCACACTTCATGATTTAAAATGTCATACTCATAGTCAATTGGTATGCACTAAAATAGAACATGCTGTAGTTCACTAATTTAAATCAAAATGTAAGAAAGAAGGAACAATTTTTACACTGTTAACGGATTGTGTAGTACAATACCAACTCATGCCTCACATGTCTCCCATTTAATGCTTCATAAGTTCAGTAGTTAGTAATGTATTGCTGAATGACATAGCAATCGATTGATCCCAGCCACTGTTCAGTCTTCATTGTGTAACACTCGGGTCACCAATGTTACAGAACAGAAAGTGTTGCTGAGAAGATGTTATCTGCATGGTTCACGTTCCTCCTATACAAGTTCCTTCGAGAATGCGCAGGGGAGCCATTGTTCATGCTTTTCCGAGCCATGAAACAGCAAGTTGACAAGGGACCTGTCGATGCCATTACCTCAGAAGCACGCTACTCCCTTAGTGAAGAGAAACTTATTCGCCAGTCCATCGACTTCAAACCCATGGTATACTAATAAAATGGTCACTCAGTTGTAGTGAAATTTCTTTCATATGAACACTGCTTACAGTGAAGCCCCCATTTAATGTTCCTCAGTGTAGGTTTTTCTTCTTTCAACTTCAGTTTCAATAAAACCAAGTTAGTAATCTCAGTATTGAATTTGTTTCTGTTGAAGATTTTCCTCAATTTAGTGTTGAAATCCATTGTTCCCCAAAGAAACCTTAAACAGGGGCTTTACTGTATTTAGCAGGCATAACTTTGGTAGTTGCCTTCAGTACATAACTGTCTTACATGACTTAAAAAGAGAAACTGGAATGTCATTTTTTTCACCACACACTTGTCCCTTTACTTCCATGTGGTGACTATCATAGTCAGACAGTAGTCTCTCTCCTATCTCTGTTCCCTCTTCAAGTGGACTGATGGATGCACCTGACTGTGTCCTAAAAGTTGCCTGAACCTGATTCTGAAGTGGTCTGTTCTACATTTTCTACCTTCTCACTATCATAATTGAGTGATTTCCAGTTTGTAATGCAAGTATGGAGTGCCGTGCACTGCATTTGAATGATTGCTTATATTTTATGCTTCCATCTCATGAATATTACTTGAACTAGATGAATTTTTCTTGCTATTCTTTGAGAGGAAGGTATATTTGTTGTATCAACTGGATTTATCATTTTCTGAAGATTTCTGTTTTCTCGGATATAATGCTGTGTAGCCCATTGACTTTCAGCAGACTACAGGGTATTATACCCCATAAGATAGAACTCTTCATAACCACTTTTCAGAGAACTCGAGATCCTACTCAAATTTCTGTTTGAGGAAATGATCTTGGAAAAGTCAATTGCTATCACCCCTTAGGCGACATGTTGATTAAACTTTTATCAAATGAAAAAAATTGACAGTATGCTGGAGGAGTGTCATCTTATTATGAAAGTCAGTAATTTTGATTGTGATGACAAAGAAATAACAGAGTTATTACAAGTTTTAGGGCCAGTGTCATTATGCATGTCTGAATTCAAATTCATTTGGAAACTTCTCCACTATCTTAGAGGCTGGGATTGAAATCCTACCTCACAGGTAGATGAATGACCACATGGGGAGGAGAACTCATACTTGGACCAGAAAATTGTATGTAAGAATTTTACGGGAACAGGTGATGAAGTGATCTTTCCTTGAAATGATTCTGCTGTGAAGGTTGCCATATGACAATTGGATTAACACAGCACATGCTTCATAAAATAATGTCTGTCCGCAAGCAGTATCACTGTACGTGTGTGTTAAACCTGTTCGGGGTGGGGCGTGATTATGTGGCCTGATATCAGTCGCAGTCTTTATGATTGATTTTGTAACCAGATGGGCACAAAATAGTATCATATAGAAACTGTGGTCATTTTCGTCCTGGAAAGTCCAGTCTTCATTATCATCATCATAACCACCACCACCACTGTCACCATCTACATTTGCGCTTGCCTCACTGTCAGCAGAATTACTACAACTGTCACTCAAACCATGCTAATTTATTTTGGCATCAGGGTCAGTATGATGAAATATATTAATATCTGAATACTGGCTAAACTCACTGAAAGAATCCAAATCATTTTGTAGTTGTTCGTGGGTCTGTTTCCTGTCCAGTGCACACCCACTGGAAGATGCCATTCAGATATAACTACAGAGAAAATTATACACAGACCCTTTGCAAAATCTGTTATAAAATTCACAAAATTATCGCAGTGAATGGTTTGTTAACGCCACCGCAAAGAGGAAGCCTTTCATGACACTGAAGCTGTTTGCCTCCCTCAAACTGACTCCAGATCATTCATTCATAAAACGTGGTGGGCCAAGTCTGACATAGGACCGGAAGCCGATATTTTCGTTGGTGGACTCAGTCCGACATAGGACCAAAAATGTTAAACAGATATGGAAAGGTAGATGCACTGTTTCTCCTGTGGGCTGTATATGAAATTGATGTGTAAATTTGTATCCTCTTCTTAATTTTTATGTGGTACCATCCTGCGTAAANGTTGTGGTTTTTTTTTTTTTTTTGTAAAGCAAATCACAATTAATAATGCTAATTCATGTGTTTGCAGACGGTGTATGTGTCCATATCACAGCAAGCTGTGTTTGTGAGTGGGTTGGATCCAAACACAGAGAATGTTCCAGTTAAGGTGTTAGATTGTGACACCATTTCTCAAGTGAAAGAAAAGGCACTTGATACAATATACCGTGCCACACCTTACAGCCAACGGCCACGCAAGGATGACCTGGATATCGGTAAGTCCAGATATTCTGTTATTTTTCGCTTGGACATTGTTCCTGTCACAGCCCTCCCCTTCCTTAGTTTGGATGGACCTTTTGAGTTTTATTGTTAAAGGCTGCATGTTTTATCTCATGCTTGAAACATGTTTTCATGGCCAAGAAAGAAACATGACATTACACACCTCTGATTTAATGTTTCAGAGTAAATTTATGACATATGCAGTTCATACTTACATACTGAAACTGAAGATTCTTTAGTATTGCGTCTGACTTGTGTCTGGGAAGATTATGATTCTAATGTCAGCTGAGGATTTTAATTTTCTCTCCTCGTCCTCTGATACTACCTTGAAAATTTGATCATGATTAATCTTAAAGTATGAACTGTGGCTGTGTCACCTGTTACTTTTTGGCAGGTTAGTCCCTTTCACATTAACATGTCTCTTCTTGACATGATCTGCCACTTTTATATCAAACAACACTTATGTTAGTGCAGAATCTTGTGATATTGTAATTCAGTGAATGCCCGCTTGTATTTCATAACTTCTGGCAACCTTGCAGCAGCTCATGGCCTCTAGCCTTGAAACATATTTCTCTGTTTTTGTCTTTCTCACTTGGAGCTCTTGTGTACACAGTAGTGGGAGATGAAATCTGTGTTACTCGTATGAACACACTGAAAGCTTAAAACAGATTGAAAATGTAATATTTGTAAGATTTGAGGCTTTCACGGCGGTGACTATGAAGAAAGCAGTCTGCTTTACCGTTTCTCACGGTGTTGTCGCTTGCAGATTTCTTATACTTTTTCTTCTACCCTGAAGATGGGGGCGATACGTTCCTGCGAAACGTTGGTTAACACCACATATACACGGTGCCAAATCCCAGAAGACTGCTTTCTTCAATGTGATATTTGTTGTGATGTGACGGCTGGAAGCTAAAATAGCAAACCCAGCTGGTAAACACATTTACATGGCAACTAAAACGTGCTCCCGCATCAACAATACCCTGGCAATTGCTAGGCAACAGCCCATTTAACGCATCACTTATCAGTAGAGGAATTCTTTGAAGGTGTTTTCTATGTGGTCTCTGCTGATATTGAATAGTTAGTCTTGACTTCTGGGTCAGAAGTCAACGGTCGGAAGCCAGAAGTCAGAGTCAGCAGTAAGCAGTCCACAGTCCTGGGTTGCGGTGTTAGATGCTGCTACCAAGCAACAACTAGTGAAGACATGGAAGACTTAGTGTTTTCAATAGTGATTTGTAGAGTGTGTAGGTTAGTGAAAGTGTTACAAAGTTACGAATTATAAGCATTCAGTAATTCCAGTTATCAGTCCATATCACATGTTAAGTCACTATTACATAACGATATAATCAAATTCATTATGATGGCCCATAGTTTTGTAACCCTTAAAAAGAGGCAGGCAAATACAAAGCTGATCACTTTTGATATGACCCCAGTGTGCAAAGCAGAGGCACTTGTTAGAAAGCTCTTGAAGCTCAAGAATGATTAATTTACATTTGAACCAAGATCAAGAATGTTTTTCTCGGTCCTCTCTTGAAAATTCATGACTTACACATGCCTATTTAAAATGTCACATTAATAGTGGAAATATTATTATGCTCTGAAGTCGAACCAGAATCTTTTGTTCTCTCAGCTCATCTAAAAGTCTTAAGTGTTAAAATATATAGGAGTATTTTCTTTCTGGTGTTGAACTTGAAGGGAAGACAGAGAGCTTGAGTGTATTTCAGAATGTTCTGCGGAGAAGAGTGGATGTGAAGCAATGAAATGAGTATGTAAGGAGAAGCTTCATAATTTATGTACATCATCAGTTACTGATCAGACTGAGGTGCTAGAGATTGACGAGGCATATAGCATGTATGAGAGAGCTGAGAAATGCTTACAGTATTTTGGTTGGAAAACCAGTTGGGAGGACTTGTTATAGATGGGAGATAATATGATGGTCTGAAATTGTACTGTATGAGGGTGTTAAGTTCTGTCGTCTGGCTCAGGGTCCAGTTGTTCTTAACACAATAATGAACCTTCAGGTTGCAGAAATTTCTCGATTAGCTGAGTGACTATTGATATTATCTTATTAAGAACTCTATAGAGTTAAATGTTTTGAAATCCCAGTGATTGTACAGTCTGATGTTAATACTGCATATATGTTCTGGATACATTTCCTGCCATCTGTAACAGTCTCTTATGCCAAGATAGGAGGTTTGTTTCATGTCTCAAGGAGAGTTCAGTTTATGCCTTTTGAATATAACTGGACACTGCACTGTTGGCTTATCCTTTGTCATGCCATTTAATTGCTGTGTATCAGAATGCTGTATACTGGTGTATAGGAAAGTGTTAAATGTAATGTGATTTCTGCAGCATAGGTTTTGTAAGACTGTAGGCATTAAGTAATTACTGTTGGTATTGATTTTACTAGAATGGAGGACAGGTACATCAGGGAGGCTAATACTCTATGATGAAGATAGTACAACCAAAACAGAAGGAGAGTGGAAGAAGAGGAACACCTTAAATCATTACAGGGTGAGTATATTAAACATAATATCTTGAAAAGCAGTTTCTTGAATTGGTGGTATCTGACTGCCAAAACAACAGTGAAAATAAACCAATCAGATTGCTCACATTGGTTTCATCTGATAGTTGCTACATGTTTCGGTCCACTTTTGGGACCATCTTCAGACAGTCTCATCAAATATGTCTCTTATTTTTTAACTGCCCTAATATGGACCCACATTATCGCAGTTTCTTGAGGTTAATGGAAAGAATTACATTTTCTAAGTATTTTACACTGCCTAAATTCCACTCAGATTCTTCAGTTTGCTAATTGAACATGTCATCTCCTTTATATAGTTTGCACAATTTCTAAGTCTGCATTTCAGATATTTTCCATATATTCGTCCTGTGTGTGCAGTCACATTCAGAAGTAAGACTGCATGAGGTACGCTTTAGCAGTGACTGACCTGTTGTCAGAAATATATTATTTAGCATTATCTTGTAAATAGCTGTATGCTTTTTACCAATGAATGTGGTGTTAAAGGAAAAGGAAGAACTTGTTTGAAATGTAAGATGATGTATTTAGTTGCATAATTTACACAGCCATACTTTTATACTTATGGGGAAGGTGTATTGAACATAAAATGGGAATTTTATTTTTTATCTGTAATGTCTGTCCTAAACTATTTTTTCCTGATAAATGTTTAGTGAGTTATGCGTGAATTGTGTGAGATACACTTGGCAGGAACATATTTTGGTCTTTATATAAGTGTTCGTTTTTGTTGTCTGAGTTTAGCCAAAACTGAAATGCACTGACAGATTTTAGTAACAGTGCCCCAAAATAAAACTGAATGAAAATCCATTTTGCAGTTCTTCAGTTGTTACATGCAGACAGGTAGATGGACAAACATGGTGAAGCCAATATATGCATTTTCACAACCATTCGTTGCAAATGCAGTTATTTCAAATTATCACAGATTAATTGACTTCATACCTTGATAAACAGCCAAAGTCCTAGTGCATTTTGGTGGTGGGGAAACCAGACAGGATCCCACTTACAGAGGCAGAGTTTCTCTGAAGCACCTATCTGTTCCATCCACATAAATAAGCAACAAGTGAAATGTTTTCTCTCCTGCAAAAATGTCATGACTTCAAGTAGACTTATTTTCCATTAATGTTGAAAGCATTGTATTTTTAAATAAGAACATGTAAATTAAAAATATTATAAAAGTATATTGTGTTGTCTGCACTTGTATATGTTTAACTGTGTACTTCTTCATATCTCATGACATTAAAAATGGTAATTGTGTCAGGAATAATTGCACAAGAAGGCACCATAATACTTGGCAACAGTATCACCTCATATGGATACTCCCCTTCGTCAGGAATTTAAAAGTTTGTTGCTACTGCACGGTAGTACTGAAGCTCTGCTGGTGTGTGGGGCTGTTGCTGTATAATTAAGTGAAGAAGAAAATAAATTATTAATCAAATCTGTAAAAACATATGAAGCTTAGTAACCAGAAATATTAAATAAATGCCCTCATAATAAAATTGTAAAAATACAATTTCTTCAGAAGCCTTATTTATCACATTATTTGAAATTCTGAAATCATGATTTATATTTAAGATTTATTTTATTAACATACTTGTAGGACTGATTAGGGTTCCTGTTGGGTAACATATAGAGAATTCTGGAAAGGCCATATCATTCAGAATATTTTTAAATGCTTCCCTCTGTATACAGAAGCTACTAGATTAATAATTTACATTTTGCTTGTCCTTCATTTTCATAATTTTTTGCTAGTATAGATTTCCATGTCCTGAAAGTTATTGGATGAAACCTCTAACACTTGCACTCTTGCCATATGTGTAATTTTAAATTCACAAAAATGATGGAGGGGTTTTAAAAGAATGAATATTGCATAATGATTGATTCGAAAGTTGTTAGAGGACACAAATATATGCATAATGGTACCATAAACCCCACTTTCCATATAAAATAATGATAGCAGGTTAAGGAAATTAAATTAATAATGGGCTCAAAAAATGCACAAAACATTGTAGCTGTAACATATTTTTCAGATGTGAAGAAGGATCAAATTAGATTATGGTTGCATTGTGGACGATAGCTATTTCCTGATTCAGAACATGGGCTGACCTTAGCAAATGTTTTTTTAGGTGAAAAGTGTAGAAATAGTCATAGTATTGTAAATAAAATAAAATGAATATCATGGCTTTGTGGCAATTACAAAAATTGTGTTTTATTCTGTGCATGTGTCTGTAATATTGCACTTCTTATCCAGGTACCAGATGGAGGTGCACTGAATCTAGTCTCAAAACAATCATCCTTCTATAATCTGTCGATTCTCCCAGAGAAGACAGACAAGTCTCACAAGTATGAGACACTTAATTTGTCCAAGTTCAGCTCAGCAAGTCCACCACTGAGCCGTGCCACATCACCACTCAATCATGACCACGATGGAGGACTCAAGGTCAGGATGGAATAGGGTCTCAGTTCTTTGCATAGCAGATCTCTCAAGCGTTCTCGAGACTACTGTATACATAGTTTTATATACTGTTGGAACCTGTGATTTAATTCCTATAAAGATATTCTTACTATAGAAATATGACTGTATTTTCATGGGTTCTCTCTGACACTGAGTAATGACTGAGATATTATTTGATCCAGAGAGGATGCTTCCTCTCCAGTGATCATAATTTCATAATTCCTATTCACTTTAACTTGTGATAATTGTGAGAGGTTCAACTACAGAAACAATAATTTGCAAGTATAGTAAGTCCTAAGAGAATGTAAAACGGTTTCAGTGGATTATCCCATGATAGGTCTTGCTACCTCAGCCACTGAAAATGACATGGAAGTGTACAGGCTACAGTATGCTCAGGGGATATGTGAAAGTTATGGTAAATTGCTTGAGAATGCTTTGAATTGCTTGAATTCATGCTGTAAACAGTATAACGTCATTAACACACTTCGCTGGTTTTTCTTGAAATTTGCTGTTGTGAATACAGTCAACTCTCGATTATCCGGGCTAATGGTGGGGATNTTTAAAGATGATTGCTTAACATCATGACTCTGCAAAAGGTGACTGATGTTTCTCCCAAAAACCTGACATCACAAAAGTGTGTTGTGGTGTGTACCAAATTTTTATTTTGCTTCTTTGGCAGTAATTGGCTCCCTTTGCTGAACTTCTGCAGATACTATGGGCTCATGCTAATTCTTGCATTCTCCTTTTAGATGGAATGTAGAAGTAGAAATATTGAGATTAAAGTAAAGCCATGCCAAGACAGTGCCTTTAAAATGATTGCTGATGCCTGTGGTGAAGTAAAAGCTGCAAGCAATGATTCCAGTATGGATAAAACTGTTTGATGACAGTGGTACTTATTAGTGAAAATGTTTCAGTTGGTAGCAGAAACCATCTGTTTAGAAATCTTATAGAGCAAGAGAAAGTCCTTCAATAATAGTAATGAGAGCACTGAAAATGTGAATAGCAGTTAATATTCAGTGGACTTTCTCTACAGTACAGCCTTAAATCATTCAGGTTTGTGGTTTAGGTATGAAGTTGCCATGTCCTTTTTTTTTTTTTTGAAAGCCCCCCCCAAAAAAAAAGAATGTGGAGGAGCAGGAGATGGGTTGGGTACCAACTAACATTTCAGCATAGGCTGCGCCATAGTTCAAACAGTTAGTCGCTGGCTTCCCACCGCGGCGGCCTGGGTTCGATCCCGGGTCTGATCAAGTGGGATTTGTGGTGGACAAAGTGGTGCTGGGGCAGGTTTTCTTCGAGTACTTCGGTTTCCCCTGTCAATCTTCATTCCACCAAATTCTCCATCATCATAATCACCTGGGGCAGGCTACAGTAGGCCAATCAGTGACCGCTGTGCCAAGTGGACCCAGTTGGAGTCGACCCCCCACTAAGCGAATTAAAAAAATTAAAATTAACATTTCATCATTGTTTTAAGTGGATTGTAAAAGTATACATTCCACATTATACGGATTGAGAATACAAGAATCTGAATCTGTGCAGAAATTATTTCTGTGCACAGGCATTCAGGCTTGATCTGCATGACCTGTTAGATCTGTCATTATAAGAGGCTTGTGGCTTGCAGGTCTGGCACCTGGTCAAACACCATGACACAGATACCCAGAAAGAAGGGGAACGAGGCAATAAGATGGTGTCTGAGATTTATCTCACCAGGTTACTAGCAACCAAGGTAAGTATAAGGCTGTAAATGCAGTTCATATGCTTCTGTTTTGATCTCTTGATCTGTTCAAATCCATTTCATGAAAATGTTACATACGTTTTGTAATTTCTAATTTATTTCTTGATACTTTTGGAATAAGTTAACATACACTCTTAAAACATTCACATCTTCAAAGTCACTGAATAAATCTCTCTAAGGTTTACAAATCATTAATCCTTATTATCCAGGAATCTGGGCTATAAATCTCCCAGTACTATGGGGGTATTGTCCTTGTCTTAATTTGGGGATAACAATTTATTGTCCAGGAATAGCGGATTTAATCTCCCAGTTCTGTGGATCTGATAGCCATATTTTAACTCAGGGTAATGCTATTAACATTGAAACAATGCAACCCTCGGTCATCTAGGCTGTATAGCCTGCTTGACAGGTGTGGCAATAAAGAACCCGGATTACTTTTATGACTCATTTCCGGCCACGTCATTGACGAAGAGGAGGGTAGGGCATTGACCCTTGGACTTCCCTCTACCGTCACACAAAGTTTCATTCACGTGCATCGGTTAGTCTGGCCGCGACCATTGTTAGAAGCGGATCGTGTTTCTGAGCTCCGTCGGAATAATGCTGAGTGCTAATGCAGAACAACGTGCTAACATCAAATTCCTCANGTTGTCAGCTGTAAGTTCCATTGATATGACATAAAAGTAAAGGTGAGTTAATCATTTGGCTGCCTGCTAAAGATATATTTTCTCCACTGATCATCAGAACTAAATATCTGACATTTATATATTTCATATGCTCTTTTTCAATAATCATGAAAACAATTCAAGAAGTAAAAGAAGTATAATATTCTCCATTCGATAATGAAGCTTTTGAGTTGCAACACTTGACAGCTTTACCAGGTAGAAGCAATGTGCAAGATACCTCATCAGAAACCAACTGAAGGGTTTTGTTTCTTACATAGTTCCCCCGATAGATATGTCACTGAGCATTATATTGCGGTGCTTGGCACTCTTACTCAGGAGGTCCTAGGTTTGGATCACAGCCCAAAGACTGCGGGTCCAAACTCAGGCACAGGTATGTAAAAATTTAAAATATTTTTGTATCTCATACTGCCTACTTTGCTTAATTTTTGTGTGATATCTTCATTGTAGGGTACCCTCCAGAAGTTTGTGGATGATTTGTTTGAAACAATCTTCAGCACAGCTCACCGAGGAAGTGCACTACCTCTGGCCATCAAGTATATGTTTGACTTCTTAGACGACCAAGCCCTCCAACACGGTATCTCTGATCCAGAAGTTGTTCATACTTGGAAAAGCAATAGGTAAGAACATTCATCACATTGGAGGATATTGTCACGTGTTGGGTAGGTCACGCGCAATAAATAATTTCACACCATCTTGGATATAGCGAATTTATTGAACACTTGCTCTCACATTTACAGTTCTACAACTACTGCCATCTGCAGTATCACAATTACTTCTCCTGCTTCCATTCACTCCAGCGAATGCTAGACTGAAACTGACTGGTTACTCTGGTAATTCTCCTCATTATGTAGCTTCCGCACTGACAACACAGAAAACAATTATGTGATAGCTATCACTGTTGCGTAAATGCGGTGTTTACAGGCGTTGCTGGGGAACGCTGTCGAGAGTTTTTTATTGCTGCGTAGTAACCGTGGTGTCCCCTGTTTCGTCGCTGTGGGGGAGGGGGGACAGAGTGTTGACTGGCCTGTTACCATAGCAGCGGCAGTTGTTCCGATGCTGTTATGTCACCCCTGAAGGAGGGGGGGGTCTTTACCGAGTGTTGCGCCGTCCACGTCACATTATATTTGAACTGTAATAAAATTGCATGAAAGTCTCGTAACTATTTTTTAACGTTGCTAACAAATTTTTGAAACAAACTTTTAAATTTAAAGTACCTGTACAAAGCACATCAGAGGATCCAAGATAGGGTTTTGAAGAACATTTGTTAGAAACATTCTTAGAGAAGGAACTTAGCATTAATATATACCAAATGTAATGTAAAAATATAAATAATGAATAATGGGAGGAATAATAGAAATCATTTGTGGGAATTATATTTAACTTGTTAAAAATTATTGCTCATTTGTTTCTGGATAAATGACATAAGAACTGTGTACTGGCATCATGATGCATATTCTTTACCAGATCTTGACATATATTAGTGGAGGTAAAACATATTTTTCTGCATGGTATAGGACTTAGAATTTGTCATTATATGAGAATATATGATCTGGAGTTCATGTAAAAATGCAGATCCATTTGTCTGATAGTCTCCCATGCATATGCACATAATCAAAATAAGAATTGCTGTCAAAAAACAGACTAGTCTAGCTGTAATGGTCTGAACTTCTATTCTGGAGATGCTGAGTTCACATCTCACTTGTTATTCTGACCAAACTTTTTGTGGTTTTGCTCTGTCTCTTGAGGCAAGTGCCAGAAGAGCACCTTATTTGGGCCACAGTTGCTTTCTCCCAAATCCCTTCCAGTACATCATCAGTTTTCTGCTCTTTGACACTATATTGTTTCACTCAAAATAATCCACACAAAATGGAAAGCAAATAAGATGCATTCCCATTCAAGCTGAAATTTACTCATTCTTCTTACTTTCCAACCTTGTGAAGACAGCCTGCTGCCTTGATGATGTATCAGGATTGAAGAGAATTGACTAAAATAGAATTATTTCTTTGCAAACCTTTAAGATAATTCCATTGCCATATCAGCGTTCTAAAGTATGTAATTTAATATTTAAACTATATAACAGTGTAACCCAAGAACAAATTCAAAACACACAATTACTGGGTTTTTGGACCGTGTCCATTGTCCGGTATTCCAAAGACTAGAAAACGTTTCGGAAACCGGATCTGTTTCCTATTCTCAGGTGAGGAAGAGACACCTACTCTGTTGGGTCCAGTGGTTGAGGTTAGCTCTTTCTGAGGGACCGAACAGAGTACGTGTCTCCCTCACCTTAGGATGGAAACAGATACAGTTTCCAAAATGTTGTGTTTTCTTGTTTTTAGAATACCAGACAATGGACAACATCTAGAAACCCTGTAATTTTGAGTGTTTTACACCATAAGAACCCCTTTAAAATTATAAACTCCTAACTGATTTGAACATACACAGGTAATAAATAATAATTATATATATTAACCTAGTTTGGAGTCTGGAATTATTTGTTAATTAATTTCTTTTCCAGTCTGCCTCTTCGATTCTGGGTCAACTTAATAAAGAATCCAAATTTTGTATTTGATATCCACAAGTCCAATATAGTGGATTCCTGCCTTTCCGTCGTAGCACAAACCTTCATGGATTCCTGTTCCACATCAGATCATAGATTGGGTAAGGTTTCGCTTAGTACTGCGTGTAATTTTTTGAAGTATAACTTGTAATTTCCATGTAGTGGCAGCATCTAGGATTATAATGTAAATATTGATTTCTAACCAACAGGTAAGGACTCGCCAAGTTCCAAGCTGCTCTATGCAAAGGACATTCCAGTGTACAAAGAATGGGTGGAGAGGTATTACTCAGATATCAAGATGATGCCAGCCATCTCAGACCAGGACATGAATGCCATGTTGGCAGAAGAGTCTCGGGTATGAGCTGCTTATTATATTTTTAAATATACTGTAAACCTTAAATGTTAAGTACAAAATCTGATGCATATGATGTTGTAAACTCCAAATTTTTCTAGTTTAGTTTTATGTAGAACCATCTTGGATGCCAAAGTTTGTGCGCTTGCCTGGTCTAATTGTTACATGGTGACTGCCCATTCTGGTGACAGATGTCAGCTTTCACTTCTAACTACTGAGATAGAAAAAGAAAGGGAGAGAAATGAGGGACGAAGAGATTAAAACAGTGGCAGGTTTATCGCACGAACTTGCTGCAATTTCCATTTTGCAACATACAGTAAAGTGTTGGAACTTGAACTTAGGACAGTTAGGAAATCTTAAAACTACTGGATAACACGAACTCAAATATTTTCAGAAATTCAAGATGCTAGATTCATCCCCATAATTTCTGTAGATAACAGTATGCATTAACATGCACACAAATACATATATACTAGTGCAAAAGACCTTTCATGAAATTCAACTGGGAATCGTTTTTTCATATCCTCTACCTCTTTCATACCTTTATCTTGTACCCTTCTTTCTCTGTTAGGACAGTGAAGTGAGTTACATTTTTATTCTTCATGTGGCACATTATCACCTTTGTATGTATTTAAAACTAATGTGGCCATTAAATGAGGTAACACACACAGTCAAATAACATACATATCAAGCAGGTTGGAATAGCAGTCACACTGTAGACTTGTAGTCAAGACGGGCTGAGTTTGAATGAGCTGGGACACCAGCTATCATGAGTGGTTTCGTAGTTTTCCCTGGTCCCTCTTGACAGTTTTATTGGTGAAGTTGAGTTTCATGAAGAATAAACATCTAAAATCTTCACACAAATGAATTTAAGTGGTTTACCAAATACATAAGAATTTGAATGCATTAGGCATGCTAATCAGATTTAAGACTGTGGGATGGCTGGGATGGTGAGGGGATGTTTAGTGGGGTGGGATTGGTAGACAAACCAACAGCCCAAAAACAAGTAAAGATGGCAGGTACTGCCATTCCCATTCTTGGATAATGGCCCTGTATGCTGGTGATCAGATTCTCCAGCATACCATAGCATGATGTAATCACCAGAGATTCAGAGTAAGATAGCTCCAAACTGCTGCTAAGTCCTGAAGACATTAGAAGAGGAGAAGGAATAAACCAATAAATAGAGGGAGAGAAGTGAGGAGTGAATATTGGTGCTGAAAGGGGAAGAAAATACAGATTGAATAATCAAAGACCATGTAAGGAAGGTAAATATGGACTCTCCAATATTACAAATGTATAAGGTGGCAGAAAATTATGCAGAAAGATAGAAGCAGAGACAGAGAGAGAATAGAGGTGCACATGAGAAAGAACAGGAGAATCTCAAGTGCAGAAGTAGAACAGGATGGAGTTTGTAGAAGTTAAGTGAGGAGATGCATCAAAGAACATAAATACAGTGAGCATAGAAGGATAGAGAGGTAAGTAAATAAAGAGACTGCAAAGTTCCAGTGCAGCTTTGCGAGTAATGATCTGCATTTTTCATTATTTTGCCAGAACAGTAAAGTGTAGTATATATAATTTTTTAATTATTTTCATGAAGCAGAGGTGAATTGAACAAAAAACAAAAATGAATAAAACATACTAAGCAGAATAGTGAATTAAGCAAATTTCCACAAGATGACATTCAAAACGAATAATTTGGCAGTTCATAAACGTTTAGAATATAGAGCAGAAATATTATAACACACCTGATTAAGACATATGAAGTATCGAAAGGTGGCGTATACTTGTAAATAAAATGTGTCATAATGCCTGTAAATATTGGTTTATGATTGTATTAAGTGTTATATGTTTCTGTTTCAGTTGCACACGACAGAGTTCAACACCAATTGTGCTCTTCATGAGCTGTACACTTACGCAATGAAGTACAATGAACAATTGACTGTGACATTAGAAGAAGATGAATTCTCTCAGAAACAAAGACTGGCATACAAGTTGGAGCAAGTCCACAACATAATGGCAGCAGAATCAAATCCGTGATGGCGGTCTGCCGGACCTGAGTCGAACACGACGTTCGAGGTCCGGTGTTAAGTTACGGAACTTATGGGAGAGTGCAGCAAGCTGTGTGTTTGTGTGTGTATGCGTGTATGTGATGTGCTTCACTGGCAGGGAAGTTGCTTGGCCATTGTCCTGAGACATCCATCCAAAGTAAGTGAGCAAGCCAACAAACAAGCTGGAGTGACCAATGTGTGTATGTATGTGTGTGTTGCTTGTGTGGCAGTCTGGAAGGATGGGGAGGCCTTGAAATTTCCCCTGAACAATTTGTTCTTTGCTCAATGACTGGTCGGTTGGTCAGTACTAGAGCTGCCACAAGTGTGTGCGGTTGCTTTTTGTGGGTTCCTACAATAATATGGATGAGGCGGGCCAAAGAGGAAATGCTATTTGGAAATTACATTGAAGTGCCTCCAGTAGTAACAGAGTATTTGATGAAAGGATTATTGAGCCCTGGCCAAGACAGTTTCAAGCATCAAGACATTTCCAGTTGTTGGCAGGTGAGAGGGAAGTGGGAACGTGGAGCTCGAGCACAGTACCCACTCTGCTAAGAAGAACCATGCTGAGGAACAAGATGAATCTTAATGAAGCCAGTGTTAACCATGTCGAAAGGGACATACCAATATGGAGGTCTCATCTGATATGTTTATCGACACATTTTCTTGTCGCTTGGTTTTCTTCTTCGCAGTGATTCGATGCCGTTCTACTTTTGTTTCTCTTAAGGTGTATGTTGATGATTTAAATGTCTTCCATGTTCCCTTCTTGCACCAAATTTCCACACCGAACCAGCACGGGACGCTTGAAACGTGTATATTTGTACAGTTTTCCTCGGATCCATTCAATAACCTACTTGCTGCTCGGACTTGCCATTCAACTAGTATAGCTGTGTGTCTGTGTAGATGTCAGTGTTTCATTTAAAGGTGCACATGCGTACAGCACACTGTCTCAGTGGTACTTTTGTCTGCTCTGTGTGTCGGTGTGGCGTGAGGATAATCTTAACCGGCAACTGTTTTTAAATGAGGACCAAGCAATCAATTCTCCGTATGATTCCCGACCGATTGTTGCGGGTGGCCGGATTGCTCGCATCGACGGTTTTCATTCTGTTTGATTCATGTTAACCTCTTATCTGATGTGTTGGCATGAATTGAACAAATCTGTCACAACTCAGGAAAATTCTGTTGTGAGTTTCCATTGAGCCACACAAAAATGAAGATAACATTTCTTAAGACTGGAACTTGTTTGAGTATAGTACATAAAGGATAGCAAATTGCCAAGGGAGGCCACCATGTTCTCCGCTACAGTGACATCATCGAAATGTTATGTATTTTGTTTGACCTTTAGTAACTGTTCAATGAACATAAATGTTTCAATCTTTTTAAATCCTCTGAACAATGCTGGTCTCCCTTTTTTCATTGTCACGTTATTATTGTTTTCTTGTTCTACTGAATGGATATGCTCAGTGTTTTGTCACTTTAATGGAAATCAGTTTTTCATGCAGATGTTTTCTCTTTATTCAATGCCATGCTTTCAGAACATCCTCTTTCCACATTATGTTCCCAGTGTTCATCCACAAGAACTTCAAATAAATTTCCTTAATTATATCATGTATAAAGCAGCAGTGCCACAAATGACAAATTGATTTAAAAGTAGTAAAAACATGGGAGGAAATAAAATGACACCCAACCAAAATGGAAGGAATGAAAGTTATGTTATCTACAAGCAGTGTCCATTTGGTCAGATTTTTTCAAAATTGTGTCATCACGTATACACCAGCATAAGAAAATGGCTACTGCTAACCCCATATTAAGAACTGTCATGTCTGAGAGCAGATCTTTGCAGGCATGATATTCAGTTTATATACAGCTTACTGAGTGATGCTTGTCAGTCACTTTATTTCTTTACTCTATAACCAGTCAGGTGTTAGGATAGCCTGTTATGTAATGTAAACTGATTGGATGATAGTGAACAGTGAAGAGGAAAGAAAGTGATCATGGCATGGCTTAAGGTGCCATCCTTGTGCTTGCCTGGAGGAACTGAGGAAAACCATGAAAATCCTCAGTCTACTTGGTTTCCCAGTGAAGATTCAAACCAGGCACCTCTCAAATGTAAGTCAAATGCATTACCACTTGAGTCAGCTTACACAGTGTGAAGTTAAGACTGACAAAAAAAAATAATCTTTTTTTTTTTACTGATTACCAGCATTATGCATTGCATGGTAAGTGTATATCCTCTCTTAAAATAGTATTTAGTTGATAGTAAGTAACACTCTTGAATATAAATTCATTGACTCCTGGGCAGAGCCATTTTGCAGAAGTGTAGTGTCCATCTTATTCAACATCATAACTAAGCCTATTAGATTAGCAGTAATGGTCACTTGAGTGTGTGTAGTCCAAGTAAAGTAAGTAAAGGTATCCCCATAACAGGCCGTGGCCGTGGAGGCCCATAGGGTTGTGAGATGTTGAGGTGCCCACATTTTCTAGACAATCAGCTCGTAGATAGGGATAAGGTTGTCAGCCTTGCACGCTGGCCGCCCTTTACCCCCCAAGAATATTCCTAGTACTCATTTCTGTCAGAGGTTGAGTCGACTCCAGGGCCATAGTGTGGCTAGAAGGATTAGGTCAATTGAAAAATCCACCTTGGTACAAAACACTGAAATATATAATAAGTTTAATAACAACGTCTTTAATACAACTGTCACAACACAAATATCAATATCAGTGCCTAGTTTTGGCTATCAATAGCCATCATCAGGCAAACACCACTGAACTGCAGTACTAGTAAAATGTCGTTTACATTCCCTACAGAACAGACAATTCTTTGTAAGATGAGGCATCAACTAAATTAACATTAATTTACTACATCTACACCACTAGCCTCCTATACAATTCTGTATACAAAAAATATAGAATATTCCAATTTGTCCATGGGAACACAATGAAATTACAAAACCAACAACTGATTCGATGATATAAAACATCAATCTAAGAATTTTATTCATGTTTTAAATAATTTGATTTGTTGTATTTTTACATGAAGTGTTTTATATAATTAATAGTATTTTATCCAATTTTACTAATATTGCAGTTCAGTGGTGTATATATGTTAACCGTGTATTTGCCTGATGATGGCTATTGATAGCCGAAACTAGGCACTGATCTTGATATTTGTTGTGTTGTGACGGATGTAATACAGAGGTTGTATATTGTAACACAACGGGATGCATGAAATGAAAATTATAAAAGCTGAATAACACTTTACACAACCAAGCATAGTTCTTGCAGTTAGCAGCATTAATGTGCATAGCTTAGAGCTGAATTGGGAGAACAGATGAGAATGCATGAAGTGCATAGAACAGAGGAACACTTGGCATCGATACAGTTAAAACCATGTGTGTCCAGAAACAGACATTCTGATGTGATGAATAAATGTTCCGTAATCTGTTTCTCTTAATATTCTTACTAGATTGAGTGCAATACTCATAATGTAAGAACAGTTCCTTACATGATATAGTAAGGCATAGTTGGGCTAAACCGAAAGTTGCAGAACATATAAAACAAATATCGTTTAGATGATAGTTCATCATCTCAGAAATTTTGGGCTTGAAGGAATTCTATATATTTCTAATTTTATTTGTGGTAGTAAGCATAACATTCATATACACAAATAATATGTTGAACATGGAGATTTAACTTCGTAAATGACTACTTTCGTTTCGCAACCACATCAAATCAAAATTCATACTTACCAGTTTGCTTATAATGAATCACCATTACCGCATATAATTGCGGGAATTCGAATTGGATTGTGTAGGGGCTCTGATTGGTCGAGATCTGTGTGTAGTATCTGCCTCCACACATAGAGGCAGTAGTTACCGTGTTTCCCTTTCTCACATTCCAGTTTAAAAAAAAATTCTACCCCCTAACTAGAATCGTGGGTTCGAACCCAACTCGACGACTGGATGTCTGAGTGCGTTCATTTTGCTTGTGTTGTTCTGTGTGCAGGTAGCGGCCTTGCGACAGGCTGATCCCCCGTCCAAGGACTCCTACCGACTGTGTATAGATTAAGAAACTGAAAACGCTGCCAAGGTCTACAAGGTTTGTAGAGCCATAGATAGATTAATGAAAAAACAAATTCAGAACCCTTGCTGTTTCCTTTGCCACCCCTGGATATTATGGATTCAAAATTTGTGATTCCTGGACTCTTTACATACAAATCTTGCATCTGAGAGACCTAAGACTTTGCCGCTTCAAGTGAATAGGGTAATGAATCGTTGGACTCTGTAAAAGACCAGATATTTCCATCACCGCACAACTATTGTCTTCTAATAAACGCAATAAGCACCAATTATTACTTCTGAAGGAGAATGTATAACACGTATACTAGCGCCGATATTTGGTGTAACATTATTGTACTGGCCAACGCATGCCACGGATTACTTAGGTATTTACGTCACGATGGTCATGATTCCGAAGACAGCCGAATTGTTGAGTTCTGTTTAATTCGGGATGTGTCATGTAAGGTTAAGGCGTTTGTTTTGGTGTCTCTTTCGTCAGTAACCTTATTGGGTCGTTTCGTGTAAATATGTAGTAACTAGTTGTCAGTATTGCTGTTTAGAATAAACTAAACCGCTAAATCGTGAACATCGAATGGGGGATTATATGTGAACTTTGTAGTTTGGAATTTTTAAAAAGACGATGGAGAATGATGAATATGTTGATAGTAGTTCAGCTTCAGGTATTAGATTGTTTTGTTGAAAGTTCTGTATCTTTCTTTGTCTATATTTGGTTTCACCTGTAGTTTTATTAAATAACGCTACAACTGAAGATGGGAACATTTTGGAGTAACATCAGAGGACAAATGGCCAGATTGTTACGTGGAAATCAAAGTACGAATCACGTTGGCGATTTGGATCTCATTGCTGTTTTCATTTGACAGCGCAGTAACTATTTTAAGTGCAAGAAGATTTAGTATAAATGTTTGAAGTCAATATGTATATGATTGATTCGTGTATTTTTTTTTTTGTTATCCTAAGTAAAACTTCTTTGAGTAAGGTAAAGCTATCCCCTGTGCCTAACTAATTAAGCACTACACCATGAAGGCGTATGGGGGAGTAGATATATAGATCAATATAATCTTGATCTTGGCCCTTGTTGGAGGCAAATGGTCAGGTTCACGCCCCTGCCGCTTTACCCCAGGGGAAAGAGCCCCTGCTATCCATTGGATAAGAAGCTGGGTGGGCCCCAGAGCCAGTCTGGACGAGGTGAAGGACAGGAAATTCTTGACCCTCTCAGGATTTGAACTCTGACACCTGAGTCGTCCAGTCCGTAGTTAGTCGCTATACCGATTGTGCTATCCCGGCTCCTAAAACTTAATTTAGTTTTGACATTAAAATGGTTGTTGTCTTGGCTCTAGAAAGAGTACAGAAACAGCATCACATTAGGTTAACGATGTATTGCCGCAGCTTCGCATTTAGTTTAGTTTGAGGCACAGTGCTACAAACCGGAAGGTCGCAGGTTCGATTCCTGATGAGGTCAGTGGATATTTCAGTTCACGTAATCATTCCAGCTGCACTATTGCTCTGGGTTCGGCTCAGCCTCTAATAGAAGTAAGTACCAGATGCTCCTGGGGGCTAAAGGGCGGCCAGTGCATAAGGCTGCAACCTTCTGTGAGCCAACTGTGTAGAAGATGTGGGATCCTTGACATCTCACAACTCAGTGGGCCCCCACATTCTGTTACAAGGATAGCTTCTTTAGTTTAGTTTAGTTCAGTTCATTACGCCTAATGTAAACAAGTAGGTTGCCTAATTTGTCACACAAATCATATTAAATTAATGGTAACCGTATTAGCTCTGACACAAACCTTTCTAAGTTACTGCATTTTAAAGTTATGCAAGAATGCCTGATAAACATTTATTTCCTTTTTATTCCTGGTATCATGTGCTCAGATTCAGAAAGTTGTCACAATCTTATGACTGCTATCCATAAGTATATCTGAGACTGTTTGGCTATTCTGTGTCAGAACACATACAGACACTAAGTAAATAACTCTCCTGGGGCAGAGTCTTTATTGAGGAGAATCTAATAGTCGTTCAGCTCACCACAACACAATTCTGAAACAGATGAATCAAATATAAACACCCAACACCATATTTATTTGACATTTGTATATTATATGTTTGAAGGCCACGTTGTCTGGATGATTTCTTTCCCTCAGGTTTTGCAACTAAAATTATGTATGCATTTCTCATCTCTCCCATTCTTGGTCATCTTATTGTCCTTGATGTGATCACCCCAATAATATGTGGCAGTGAGTACAAATATGAGTATGAACTTTCTCATTATTCATATTTTTCCACCCTTCTATTACTACCCCTCCATTAGGTCCAGACATATCCATAACATCCTGTTCTTAATGCACGGAATCTATGTTCTCCCCATAAAGTTTCACACCAATTAATTGAATCATGGGGCTTATTTTATGCTCATTTCGAAGTTAATAAAATGGCTTTTCCAGTGATCTGTTACACCAACATATTCAGCACACGTATGTTCTTAGGGTCATCACATTTAACCTTTAACTTTGTATTACGCAAAATGTGGTATTTTAGTTTTTGAAACAAAGTTTTATGTGCATAACATCTGCAGATGTCAGGTGGGGCTGGGTTCTGTGAAGCATTTTGTTATGACAAGTCACTTCACTTGCATTGAGTAGGCAGCTTAAAGCAATATTTTGAAAAATTTACATTTATGAATTATGTTAATTAAGTTAACTATGTTATAAAAAGTATTTTTTTACAAACAGATGCAATGAAGATAATTACTGTGCACTATCCTGCAAGCCGGAAGGTCATGGCTTCAATTCCCGATGAGGTTATTGGATTTTTCAATTTACCTACTCCTTCCAGCTGCACAATGGCCATGGTGGTCAACTCAGTCTCTAACAGAAATGAGTACATGTAACTTCCTGGGGCTAAAGGGCAGCTGGCGCTTAAGGCTTGACAGCCTCACTGCCATCTGTGAGCCAGGTGTCTAGAAAATATGAGAACCTTGATGTCTCATAGCGCATTACAGGGATAGCTTTACCTTTTCATAGACTAGAATAAGAAAGTAAGTAAAGGTATCCCTGTAACAGGCTGTGGAGGCCCATAGGTTTGTGAGATGTTGAGGTTCTCACATTTTCTAGACAGTCTGCTCATAGATGGTGGCACGGTTGTCAGCTCTACATGCCGGCCGCCCATTAACCCCAAGAATATTCCTGGTACTTATTTCTGTTAGAGGCTGAGTTGACCCCAGGGCCATAATTCTGCTGGAAGGATTAGGTCAATTAAAAAATCCAGTGACCTCATCAGGACTTGAACCCGCGACCTTCCAGCTTGTAGCATAGCGCCTGAACCAACTACGCTACCGCATGCCCCTTAGACTAGAATAAGTAAGCAGTGGGAAGCAGTGTCTGCAGTATTGTCAGGTCTGAGCAAGCTTTATGTGTTATCTGACCTGAAAGCTGTAAAGATCAGTGTCCTTTGGACATTGGAGATATTGACATATTATACATGTTCTTTCCTGCTTCAGTATAAGATATATTTACTTTACTTTGTAAATTTTATTGATTGTGTGTGTTTACAATAATTATGCAACTCATGTCACTGGTGGCATGTGGTAGTTGAGGCACTATGCTACAAGCTGGAAGGTCGCGGGTTCAAGTCCCAATGAGGTCATTGGATTTTTTCAGTTGACGTAATCCTTCCAGCCGCACTATGGCCCTGGGTTCGACTCAGCCTCTAATAGAAATGAGTACCAGGAATATTCTTGGAATATTCTTGGTGGTAAAGGGTGGCGGGTGCGTAGGGCTGACAACCTTGTCGCCATCTGTGAGCCGATTGTCTAGAAAATGTGGGTACCTCAACATCTCACAACCCCATGTCCCTCCATGGCCTGTTACAGGGATACCTTTACTTTTTTTTACTCATGTCACCAGTGCTTTGTGTTGAAACCCATTTACCCCTTTAATGACACAGCATAATGTCAGGAGAAACTTAAGAAACATATTTACTTGGGCGACTGAAAAACTTTTTCAGTTAAATAGAAATCATAAAGTATGTGACAAGTGTCATAAGATGATATCAGAGCTAAAGTGTGTTGTGTCAAGTAAAGAAAAAGATGGTTTTGAGACTGAATAGTTTTCCAAGATCACTGCAATGAAATTCTTAAATGACAGGTTGCAATCAGTCAGTGAGTTACTAACTGATTATAAATGAAAGGCTAGGCAAGGGTAAGTACTTTGCAGGCAAAATGATAAGACTTGATAATGCTATGAAAATAAAAATCTGAACATTACACAAAATGCTGGTTGAATTGCAATTTTTCTATCACCTGACACAGATTCTAAATCAGAAGTTTAAATGAAGTTACTATTTAAGTTACAAAAAAAAGGTTTTGTTACTGTTGAAATGAGGCCGCGCCATAGCTCAAGCAGTTAGCCGCTGGCTTCCCACAGCATCGGCCTGGGTTTGATCCTGGGTCTGGTCAAGTGGGATTTGTGGTGGACAAAGTGGCGCTAGGGCCGGTTTTCTCCAAGTACTTCGGTTTCGCCTGCGAATCTTCTTTCCACAAAATTCTCCATCATCATAATCACCCAGGGCAGGTACAATAGGCCAATCAGTGGCTGCCATGCTGAGTGGACCCAGTAGGACTCCACCCCCCATTAAGCGAATTTAAACAAAATTTGTTACTCTTGAAATGAGCAGAGTAATGCTTGGTAAGAAAGATTGAAAAAGATCAAAGTCAGTGCTGTCAGGATACATGAACAGAAACAGATGTTGTGCAGTTGAAAGATTAAAACTCTCATTTTAAAAATTCACATCCAGGAGTCAAATTCTTTTTTGAAAGTTTGCATCCTTGCATCAAAGAAAATGCATTATGGCAGGTGCAAGTGGTACAGACAAGTGTGTCTGTATGTACAGTTCACAGGAGTGTGAAGTTCATGTTGGAAGCCTGTGAAATATCCAAACTGACAAGAAGCAATGAACATCATGTTTATCCATACCAACAATGTTTCTCAGCTATGATTTGAAACCCACATCATGCAAATTTTTTTGCTGTATTTAGAAAATACATTAGAAGATGTATTCACTGATAATGCAACTGAAAACCTGACTTTCAAAGAGTGGAACTTGATAGACAGGTGTGAAATAGTAACCATTTTAAAGTCAGCTGAAAAATTAATTCAATTATTGCTCGAAGAATTTTTATTTTTACTTCATCATTAATTGCGTCACAGAAATCTTTGTTCCTATGTAACCTATGGTCAGGTGAAGTTGTGGTTTTGTATGACTTTGATGAAAAGTATTCTATTGTTTTGAAGGATGAAGCGTAAGAGTTTCACTGGAACAATGCATAAGCCTCCATCCATCTGTTTGTGATTTATTGCAAGAAATCAAATGCTTTATATACAGAGCATGAGAATGCAATAAAGATAACACGTTTTTATGAGCATGATTTCATTTTGATACGTACCTTGCAACAACATCCAATGAAGTTTGTTTAAAACACGTTTGAATCACCACTGGAAAAAAATAGTTCACTTCTCTGACAGGTCTGCAGTCAATATAAGAAGAGATTCAGTTTACTAAATGTTACATGCCATAATGATGACTGCAGTCCAAGAAGAGTGGCACTTCTTTGTGACATCCAATGGGAAGAGTGCTTGTGATGGGGTTGGTGGCACTCTAAAAGAAGTTTGCAGTGACCTATAATGCACAATAATGACACATCATCAGTTGTATGAATGGGCTGAGTCCAGTACACATAACCTAAATTTTGATTGTGTAACAGAAAATGAATGCATAAAAGAAGAGAGTTTGTTATGAAGTCAGTTTGTGACAGCTAAAACTGTATGTGCAACTTGGCAGTTAATTACGTCCGAAGTGCACATGTTGGTACACTGAAAGGTACATTCATTGTGGCCAGGGTACGCATATTCTTGCATTCAGGCCTTTAAACGCTGCTAGTAGAAGCCCACACAGAATCATAAATAGTTATTTTTGAGTATAGTAAAATTCAATGTACACATATTTTCTTTTTATCTGCTCCCCCCCCCCCCCCCCCCGCTTTTTNTCGAAGCACCCAAGAACGCACAGTCCCTCGTCACATATACTGCACTTCAGCTGCCTTTCAGTTTCATCATCTTCCAAATGATGTTTCATTGGCACTGAAGGATGAAATGAAAATATGATATTTGAATTCACTATGAAGAAAACTGAATGCATATTGTATCTTGGCTACAGTGCAAGCATTTGGTTGTAACTATAGAAAGGACAACATTCTCTTGCAGCTGTAGTCAAATGGCTTGGCATTGTTGTACAAAACAAAGAATTTTCTCCCCATTCTCTCGTCAGTTTCTGTTCTTTCGCTTTTCTGTCCCACTAGTCAACATAGTTGAATATCTGAGGAGTGTAGCAAAAATGTGAACCTTATGAGCAGAAAAATAAAATATAGTTTTAGTTCTCCCAGCTGTGTTATAACACCAGAGACTGCTGAAGTATGTCAGTTGTTACAAGCAGCAATGATTTTATAATGCAGAAACACTTTGTGAAGAAGCAAGACACTCCTTTGTGCAGTATGCATCAAAATTACACAGATAAAAGAGTATAATTTTTTTTGCCTGATCATTATCAAATCTTATGTTATAATCTGTGACACTATATTCTATGCTGATGAAAACAAAGTTAATTCCATTCTTTTATCATTAAAATGTATAAGATACAGCATGTTTAATAAAATGCATAAAATTAGACCAACAGCAATGCCTTTTAACACCCAGCAGCAGGCATTTAAATAAACTGCTTCCTGGCAATTGAAGGTTAAGAAAGGTGTACTTAACATAGAAGTTTATTATTCTTCTCCTAACCGTACAGAGAATCTTGTGACTAGTGTGCTAAAAGGCATGGTTGAACTGAGAGACATCACAGATTTGTGACATGTCTGTATTTAATTTCTGGTGGATAGGGTGTGTACTGTCAGTGAGGAATCAAATGGCATGAATATAATTTTCCTTTATCCTCATGGACTTTCTGCGTCATTCTGTGGCTTCCTTAGTGAGAAATTCTAGTAAAAGCCCTGACACACACACACACAACAGCAGGATGTACATAGCTTAACCAGTGAAGGACCAAATTGACCGCAGAGAGAAGTAAAACATACATCTGTGAGTTCCACTACCAGAATGAAAGAAACTTAGCTGCTCACGTAAGTTATCCAGCGAAAATGTCTTTTGAGCCCAAAGCATCATCAGTTTTGTATTTGCAAGATTGTACTGACTTTTTTTTTTATATGAGTAGATTTCTTACAAGAAGGGATCTTACCAAATAAATTACAATATTTATCAAAATGTATATGCATCTAATTTATGTTAACATGAATTAATAATATCTGTAGAGACTATGAAGGAAATACATTGCTTTAAGTTGCCTCATTTGAGCAGATGAAATGACTTCACAGTAAAATGCTTCACAAGATTCAGTCCCATTGTATTTTCCAACTTGATATTTGAAGATGTTTTAAATAATAGTGACATGTACACAGTATATAGATGTATAATCAGGGCTTGAGGTGGGGCGGGATGCAGCGGGATGGCATCCCGGTTCTTTTCTAAATGGCTTAAAAGCATCCCGTTACTTCTTTGGCAGTAAATGCAATGTACAATACCCAAGGCTTGAGGTGTGGCGGGATGGCATCCCAGTTCTATTTTCATTCCACCTCAAGCACTGTATGTAATTACTCATAAAATATCTTATTTTGAGAGATGCAGTGACAAATGTCAAACCTGAAGACCTTGAAAACATAACTGTGCTGAATATATTGGTGTAACAGGTCACTGGAAAGGACATTTTATTAGCTTTTAAGTAAGCATGTAAGAAGCTCTGCATGTCAATTACGGCGGAAGTTATACTACTTCTTTCAAGGCAACTTGTGCCCAGAAAATGAGTTTCGTTTTACTGCTTTGGGTGTCTGCTCTCATAGTTCTAGAGGTTAATGAAACAATAAAATTTGGCAGGAATACTTGCATCCATTTGGACACAATCCCACAAAAAATAATTAAATTATGAATTTGGTTGTAAAATTTCAATGCTGAAGTAGGTAGTATTTTCAAACCAAGAATTTGGAATGAGAGGTTGATTGGCATTATTGATGATAATGGAATTAACCATAGTAAAATTCACCACCTCAAAAAATCTAATTGTCAATAGGACATTGTTCCCACATTGCAGCATTCATATGACGGAAGTCTGAAAAGCAGTGAGAATTATCACATTATTCACGTGTTAAATTATTTTTGTAGCGCCCCATCCTCTTTTGAAATGTGCAGTAGGCCATTTCTAGACATCTTGCATAGGGAGCAACAGGAGCTTGTTTTTCCTTCAGTGTCATTGCTCAAGCTCTGTCCTGGTTTCCATTTAAGCATTGAAAGTGCCCATGAATCATATGGGGTAAGGTTTGGACTACAGGCTGGGTGTTCTACAGCTATTCCACTGATGTCTGCTGGCGTCTTCATCATCATATGCAGCGTACCACCGTGCATTGTCTTGAAAAAAAAACCACCATTGTGTCAGTAATTGTGGTCTTTTCCAAATAGCATTCGTTAAATGAGGTTTAAGTGTATTTGCACTGTAAACACCATTCACAGTTTGCATGTAAGGTAGCTAGTGCTGTTCAGCTTAATCAGTATTCACATCTATGTCAGTGCCTGGTCTCCCATTTTGAGTATCATCATCCACCATTTTGTTTCTGTATTTAAAATGCTTTAATTGTCAAAACGCTGTAGCTCAGCTCATTGTTTCTGTTCCCTACACATTCTCTAAAATCTCTTAACCACTTTTTCCAAGCTTCACACAAAGTTGTGTCCTACATCCCTGCCTTAGAACATACATGCCATTACAAAACAGGTTTCTTACAAAAGCTTGTACAGACACGCTACGGAAAATGCCAACCTTTGCACTAGCAGCACTGTCTTGATCAAAGCCACTGAAGATGAGTGGTGTTGCTGGTCTCATTACTTTTCAAACTCCCCTCATAAATTCACTTGAACATCATCTTGCAGCAACACACAGTCCGATTGATTACATTTTGATATAGATGATATGAAAGCATATGTGGCATCTGATCTTGAACTCATTCTGATTGTAATATGGAAACATTATCTGAATAACGGAAGGAGTCTTTTATTATACCTTTTTACAAGAAGTGTGGTAAAACTGACTGTAGTAATTATTAAAACATATCATTGTTTTCAGCATCATATAGAAGTTTATCATATATTCTTCTGTCAAAGATGAGATTATGTGGGATCATCAGTATGGATTTCAACATGAAAGATCAACTGCTGATCAGATTTTTAGCATTCATCAGATACTGAGAAAAAATGGGGATACAGTAAGACAGTAGATCAGATGTTTGTAGATTTCAAGAAACACTGTGATTGAGTTAGGAGGGAAGTATTGTGCAGTTTTCTCATTAAGGTAAACATACACTTCTGTTTAAAATGTCCTGAAGGAAGGAAATGCCTGATTACCACTTCATTTGAAAGTTTCTGTAGAATATGGAGTTTAAATTCAGTGAGACACATCAGCTTCTTGTCTGTGCTGATGATGTTCATTTACTGGGGGATAACATAAATTCCAGAAAGAAACACAGGAACTCTGATAGATGCTAATAAGGAGGTTGGTCTGGATGTAAACACAGAGAAGAATTAAGTGTCTTTATCTCTTGTCACCAGAATGCATGCTTAAATCGTAATATAAAGATTAATAATAGATCCCATGAAAATGTGGCACAGTTAAAATATTTGGGAATGAACGTATGGAATCAAAATTTGATATGTGAGGAAATTAGGAGTAGATAAAAATTAAGGGGGACATTTGCTACCTTTGAGTTCAGAACCTTGTGGCTTCCTGTCTGCTGTCAAAGATGATGTAGATTAATATATGCAGAACTAATTTTGCCTGTAGTTTTGTATGGATGTGAAACTAGGTCTCTGTCGTTAATGAAAAGATATAGACTGGTGGTGTTCAAGAACAGGTTGCTGAGGAGAATATTTGGACCTCAAAGGGATGAAATGGAAGGAGGCAGGAGAAAATTGCATAATGAGGAGCTTCATAACTTATGCTCCTGACCACATATTCTCAAAATGATAAAGTCGAGGAGGGTGAGCTGAGTGGGAGATGTAGCATGCATGGGAGAGGAGAGCAAACGGGGTTTTGGAAAGAAAACCTGAAGGAAAGACACGACGGAAAGCCTAGACATAGATGGGAGACTATATTAAAACGGATCATAGAGAAATAGGTTAAGTTGTTAGAACTGGATTTATTTTGTCCTGGATACAGACCAGTGGCAGGCTCCTGTGAACATGGTAATATACCTTTGGCTTCCATAAATTGCTTGGAATTTCTTGAATGGCTGAGCAGCTGTTATCTTCTCAAGAAGGACTGAGGCCCATGGAATTAGTTCTGCTGTCGAACCTACTGTTCGATTTTGCATGGTGGTATTTACTTATAGTTAGAATTACTATGTGAAATGTTCCTGTGGATAGATGTTGGAGATGGACCGCCAAGTACCTCACCTAGCAGTAGTGTTGACAGTGCCAATTTGGAAGGAGAAGCCCTTCCAATTGAATTTGACACTGCTCTGCCAGTTGAACATAATGTGAGTATACTTGTAGCATCAGACAAGTTGAAATGTACGGAAAAATGTGTTACATGGTTAATCATATATTCTATGAAGATTATTAGCCTGTTTTAAACACACAAATATGAAGCTGTATATTTTACATGTGTAAGTTGTAAACACTGTCTTGTTTGTGTTCCTTCTTTGTATCTGTATATTCAGGGTGTTTGAGAGTGGACTACTGGCTAGAATATTCAGCCCTGACAGAGAGAGAAACAGGAGTCTGAAGAAAACTTGATAGTGTGAAGCTTAATAATTTGTATTCTTCAGTATGCACCTCACTTGATCAAAGTTACTAAAAATTGGACTTATTTGATTCATTTAGTATTTGGGTGAAAACCTGGAAGAGCTGAGAGGACGCACAGTTCTTGATGATGGTTCCTTCCAACTTCTCCCTTTGCTGCCACAACCTGGTGTTGTTTTAGTCCCCGGACAGACTCTTCCACTTATGGTGTTTTATCCTCCAACAGTCAGTATGCTTCGCAAAATAATCTCGACAAACGGAACATTCGGAGTAATTTGCGTGAGGTAGGAAAGTAAGAATTTGTTGATGTTCTTTTCTGTTTTATTTACTTAAATTTTTAAACAGTAGAAATTATGTAGCAACAAATTAGAAATGTTGTGAATTGACTCATAAATTTTATACAAGTGATTATATTCTTGTTAATGTTCCTTTTTGGAATTTACATAAAAGGAATGGGGATATCATGGAAGCTGGATTAGCTCTGGATATCCAGTGAGGTTTTGGTTTTTGTACCTTTTAGATATGTAACAGAAGTATTGAAACTATTTGTAAAAGTGTAGAAATAAATAACTGTTCACTTGTATATCACTGACATGGAGTTGATGTAGAAGCTTGTGATTTATGTTAACAGTAGTTTTACGTCAACATTTTGTACTTTCTCATTTGCTATACATTGACATCTTTCTCAAGGAAGTGAAATGTTCTTATCAAAAAAGTTGTGTGCGGGTGTATAAAAACAACTTTGCACAACTGTGGTTATGGTTTTGTGTTCATTTAAGGTACTTCGAGGCATCTAACCCAAAAATGGCGAACGTTGGAACAACGGCAGAGATCTACGAATATCGAGATGAAGAGGATCTTGCTGGGTTTCGTATCAAAGCCAAAGGACGCCAGAGATTCCGTGTCATGGAGTCACAGCGACAAGTTGATGGGTAAGATGACATGTTAATGTTTGCTGTATGAGCCCAGGCAATATTACACCAAGAGTGCCCTGGTGCATTTGCAACTTAGACCTTAATTTAAAATTTAACATTTTAGCAACTAGAAATAAAATGTTTTGAAAATGCATAGATAAGTATTTAATCAGTGCAAAGGTAAATGACTAAATTTCTTAAATATTTCGCAGTGAAATTGTTGAAATTATGGATATAATTTGACAGTGAGTTATGCAGTATTATTGGAACCATTGATCAAAACATTTTATAAAAACAATTGGGACTTATGGGACATTTTGTATAAAACACTGAAAATGTGCATTTCCCCATGAATGTATAGGTAACACATGTATACTGAATTAAGTGTTTAAAGATCTTCAAGGATAGGATTATGTTAGTTTTCAGTCTGGTTTTCCTCAATGGCTACATAGTTTCTCATGTATCTCTTACAGAAACGTAACCGCTACAGTGAAGATATTGCCTGAAGTTATCCTTCCTGACTCACTGCATGGTGTTCGAGACAGATCTTTGGATCGCTATAGGAGTGAACAAGTTAATTTATCAAGATCAGTTTCAACAGCTAATGGAATCCGTTTACGAAGACAACAGGCCATTTCACGAAGAGATTCAATGATGACTGTGTGGCCTCACTGGGTGCACAACCAATATAATGCCACCACACTTTCCTGCCGAGTCAAAGTACATCTGTCTTATCTGAAACTTGGTATGTTCTCATTTCTCATAGGCTCTTTAAGAATTTTCAGGACCAGGGACAAGGGCGTTTCACCATGGTTTTTACTTCATTAACAGTTCAGCCTGTTCTTATATAATTTCAGGCAGTACTGCGGCAAGGCTACAGTTGCCAGAGGATCCTACTGAATTATCGTACTGGGTGGCTCAGGCAATGCCTTTGCTTGATGAGCAAAGACTATCCTTGCTCCAGATAAACTCCCCAATTCAGCGCCTCCGTTGGGAACTTTGTGTTTTGGAGAAGGTATGAGAAAAGTTAACTGTGATACAATTGACAATATAACAGGGAGTTCCACACAGAACTCACAGAACCTACTTTCCTGTTGCACAAATATCTTGTGCTGAACACCTACTAAGCCCTGTATGGTTATAATTTTAGTACTCATATATTAAGGCTCCTTGTAAAGGTATATGCTCACCCTCACCGCCCTGTCCTAATTTTAGAAGTGGCATATCTGTCCATGCTGATCATGATATGGTTCTTCCTTTTCCAGGGTTACTCTCTTAGATTAAGGCCCCATAAATCTTATTAACTCCTGCCTCATCACCAAGGATCTTAACTGTGTTCCTGATGCTCTTTCATGTCTTCAAGCTCTCCCGATAGTTGGTTTGGCATGTAGATGGTGATACCCAAAGTAGCAATCACTTGCCTCTTTTCCTTAATCCTCCTGCAGTGAATATGGAGGAATCTCAGCACATTATTTGTTTTGTGATAAGGGCCAGTTGGACACTGTACTATGGGCTTTCTCTTCCAAGATGTACCTTTCTAGAAAACGCAGCAGGATACTTCCTGTTCTGTCCTGGGTCTACAAGTGACATGCAGCTTGCTTGTCGCTAAGAAATGCCAGATGTCGTTCTTGGCATCTGCTGGTGCTGGGGTCACTTGTGTTTCATCTTTTGTTAAATGGTAATACAGTTCGTTTACTTGTAGTACATTATAATTAAGAATGTAAATGAACAACATTGCTGAGGTTCCTGCATGGTGCGGTTGCAGGACACATGCCACTGTAGCTCTCAAAGTCTGTGACAAATTGTCATATCTGTACCTACTTGGATACCACAAGACATATGCAAGGGAATAGCATGTCACAAGGATCGGTCCTGAGTGTCACGATTTCACTGTTGCTATCAGTGACATAACAGATGTGGTCAGTCAACACGTACACTCTTCTTTTTACACCGCTGACTTTGGCATATATTTATGGTGTACAAGTTTTCCAGAAATTGAGTGGCATTCACAACTGGCTATCAGTCACCTCTCAGAATGGGGAAGACGAATAGCTTTAAAATATCTGCAGAAAAAACTGCCTGAGTGCACTTCTCCTGATTAAAAGGTCATCTACCCCACCCTAGTCTACAAGTCAACAGCAGGCTTTTGTCAGTTGTCAACATTCTTGGGTTTACCTGGGCAGTAAGCTGACATGGGAGTCTCTTCTGAGACAACTCCACTTTACATACAAGTCCCTAATATTCTGTGCATTTTATCAGATGTTCAGTAGGGTTCAGGCAGGACGTTATGCTCTGTCTCAGTAAGGCATTTGTATGCTCCCACCTCAAATATGATGACTTCATTTATGGCTTAATTTTACACATGTCTTATTGATCATTAACCTGATTTACGCACTGGTATTGGATCAGCAGCTGGTGATATTCACCCGTCCCTAGGCTGAGGTACACTGTAAGTGTGAAGTTGAAATCCTGCTGGTATAATTGGTCTGTTTTGGATCTTTTGCAGTAGCGCGCTGACTCAACATCTTAGTAATGTTAGGTAAGTTGTGTTGCCTAGTGGTGTGCTCCCTAATTATCCCCCATTTTTGCCACATCATTGTGCTGTGATCAGCCGTTCCTCTACAGCTATTTCTTCACTCATGTGTAGAGTGTGTCGTGTGATATTTGACATGGCTGATATTCAGGAGCAGCGTATCAACATTAAATTTTGCTTCAGACTAGGAAAAACGTTTATGGAGACTCATGAAATGATGAAAAACGTTTATGGTGATTATTACATGAGCTGTACATGTTGTTATGAATGGTTTAAATGATTTAAGGACTGTTGGCAGTCAGCACATGATGAGCTGTATTTGGGACGGCCCTCAACGACACGAGATGATGCTCATGTTCTGCAAGTTTGTCAAATTGTGCATTCTGATCATCATTTGACAGTGCAGAAAATAGCAGAAGAGTACAACATATCAATAGGATCATATCATGACATTCTTATGACAAAATTAGAAATGCATCGGTTAGTTTCAAAGTTTGTCCCACAGCCTCTGACACAGGACCAGAGAGACAGTCATGTTGCCATCTGTCAGGAACTTTTGGGTTGCCCTAGTGAGGATGAAAACTTTCTGAAAAGAATTATAACTGGCGATGAAACATGGGTTTATGGATACCTTGTGGAAACAAAAATGCAGCAGGTTGAAAAAAATTCGCCAATACTGAAAAAGGCACAGCGGGTCAGGTCAAACGTGAAAGTCATGTTGATGGTTTTTTTAACATTGAGGATGTTGTGCATCATGAATTCTTATGTCAGGGACAAACGATGAATCACTGGTGTTATGTGGAACTGCCGAAACGTCCAAGAGAGAATGTGAGGAGAAAAAACCACAGTTTTGGAGAAACAACTCCAGATTCCTCCATCATGACATTGCTCTAGGCCATGTATTGCTGCTGATTCGTGACTTTTCGGCCAACATGGACACAACTGTGCTTCCTCAGTCACCCAACTCACCTGAACTGGCTCCAGCAAGCCTTTTCTTATTTCCCAAACTGAAATCCACTTTGAAAGGATGACGATTTCAGACGATTCAAGAGATTATGGAAAATTCACAGATGAAGCTCCATGTGATCAATGGAAAAAGGTATACCAAGACTGTTTCCAGAAGTGGCAACAGCGTTGGGTGTGGTGCATCAATGCAGGAAGTGAGTAATTTGAAGGTGATATGGCTCCCTCAATTGCAGGAATGTCTGAAAAACATATACAAAGTCATGGAAGCCTCTCATCTGTTCCCTCAAGTAACCTCCGAAATACGGCAGACCCTATAGGCCACTCAGGTCCATCGCAGCCCCCGAGCTACAGGGTTAATGCCCACCATTTAACCTTCCCTTCTCTTCCCCTAACATATACTCTATACCAGCTCTGGCCCACTACCTGCTGGCCATTCCACCAGACCCTTCCCCTCCCCCTCTCTGCTATTTCCCTATGTAGCCACACTCCTTCTCTCCTTCTCTTATACAGCTGTGTTTACTCGACTGGCCTCAGTCTGTTGCACCTGCTCTGCTGGTTCGCTTGTGGATTTCTTCTTGTGTTCTGCCCTGGAGATGGAGACGATACGTTCCTCCGAAACGTCGGTTAACACAATCTCTAAATGGCGCCACATCCCAGAAGTCGGCTTTCTTCATATACAAAGATAGTTCCAGAACATTTTTGAACAGACCACGTATATATAGCAGACCTTCTAAGATACTTCAATATTGCATTCCTGAAAATGATCCAAATTAAACACCTGGATCCATACCACCATGGGCTCTGAAACACCCCAATTTAGACACTAGACTTTCTCACAGCACCACCGCCACCACCACAATTGGTACTACTGTTACCCAGTATAGTGACTAGGCTATGGGCTCAATGACCAAGAAATTTAGGTTTGATTCCCAGCAAGGACAGGAGATTTTCCCTTCTCCACAGTATCCAGACCGGCTCTGGGCCCCACTTAGCCTCCTGTCCAGTAGGTACAGGTGGCTCTTTTGCCCAAGGCTAGAGCTTCAGGATCATCAAGCAGCTAATCACTTTGATCTAATGTTGAAGTTAAGAATCCTTGGAGTTTTATGTTCACTGTCTCATATGTCATTGTACTGGTGCTTAAGCAAGCACAGGGACAACATAATTTATACCTTTTATACACACGTTTTGCATGCATAATGTATAGTGGTATATTAGTTTTTATAGTCAGATCAAAAGGTAAACCTCAGATTGCGTTAAGGTGAGGAATATCTTAACTAGCTGAGTATCACCTTTGCAAGGATTATGCTCCAAGAAGTAACCAGTTTGAGATTAAGGAATCTCACCATGGATTTCTAAATGTAGTGCATGGATGATGGATCTCCAAGGTTTATGCAGACCTCATCTTCATAAAGAATCTATCGTCTCTTATATTGTCAGTTTTGATTTGTAATTACCGATCAGATTGACCAAGCAGCAGCGCTCCGGATTTCTATTTCAGAGTGCTCGGTTCAAACCTCAGCCAGCCCACCAGCTATACTGATTGATAGATTTCCTCAGTCCCTCCATGCCAGTAGCAGGATGGTACCTTGATTAGCCCACTGCCACTTCTTTCCAACACCTTTTCAATTCATGTATCATTCCACCATTTCATACTCGGTAATATAGCTACTGACAGTATTATTATAAAAGAAATGAAAATTATGTAATTTGTAACTATATGTTTGATCCCTTATCTTTTAATATCCCATGCCCTTTCTTTGGTAGTGCCAGATGCTGTGTTGCCGCGATTGTGATGCTGAAGTGGCAGATCCTCGAGAGACATTTTCAATGTCAGTTGAAGGTCCCCAGGGGACATACGTGAATCCTGGAGGATTTGTACATGAGACTTTAACACTTCACAAGGCAGAAGGACTTCGATGCCTTAATGAAGACCCATCTACAGAATACTCCTGGTTTCCAGGGTGGGAAATAACATTTGAAATAACTTCTTTTTATATATTATTCCCCAGAATAATAGAATAAATTGTATTGAAGATCTGTGTACTTACTTACTCAGGAAAGACTGCCAGTTTTGGTTCATAAGTGTGCTTCTAAATCTGTGATTCACTAAATAATTTAGGCATCTGACTGACATATTTGTAAATAACTTGTAATACTGTTGTGCATAAGTTACCATCCATACTTCTTACGTTACAGTAAGACTTCTGTATTTGATATCAGGTACTTCAAACGAAATAACTTTCTGTCCCAATCTCAGACGATATGTCTGTATGCTATTTAATTCAAATAATTAAAAATTTGATTAGTTTATAATTTAAAGCACCGAGTAAATCCCAAAAGGCATAGACATTCGAATAATTGCAATTATAAATGTGCAGTAAACAATTTACGTTTTTTCTGGTTAATTTTAGCACTCCTACAACTTGTACAAATACACAGAAAGTGTTAATCTGGGATGAACTCATGGGATAAGTGAATAGTGGCCCTGAGAAATGTTTGGAAAAGCTTACCGAACAAGTCCATGGAACCACTCAAAAAGAGAAGTTAGTTTGGTTGCATGTTTATGAAAAAGAACAAAATTGTGCTCTCTGTGTTGTTTTCTTTTTGTGGTGGCTATTAGTCACATGTATGACGCAGGGACAGCATGGGTGGTTACAGCACTATTAGGGAATATGAAAAGAGTGAGCAAATAATGAGTTAACAGAATGGAAGATACTGAGACAAAAGCTACATTTCTTCCATATTTACAATTTGAAAGTGATGCAGGAGAGGGTAGGTAAAATGTAGTGACAAACCATTACCCTCCCCAGGCCCTTTTGACTGCTACTTGGGATGATCTGCTATTAAGGAGTACAATTCCATAAGTAATTCAGTGGCGTTGTTGTAAAGGAACCAAATGGATATATAGTCATCTGGCCCCATGTGAGATCCAGTAGCAGCCTCTAAACGTACATGGAAATCAAATTTGGGTACTATGGAAGGCATACTGTTCTCTGAGTAGCTAGCTGAGTGGTTGTGACCTGCCGAAGAACTTTAATACATAGAGTTATCACTACAAAGAATGGAATGATTTTTTTTTCATGCATCCTGTTGTGTTATAATATACAATTTCCTTATTAAAACCGTCAGAACACAACTACGCACTGACCTTAATATAGTTGTGTTGTGACGGTTTTAATAAAGAAAATGGAATAACTGTTAATGCTTTGTCATAATCACAGGGTATGTGTAATGTGTTCTAGGTATGCATGGACAATCGCTGAGTGCCGTTACTGTCACAAGCATATGGGATGGAAGTTCACAGCCATCCACAGGCTAATGAAACCTCAAAAGTTCTGGGGTGTGTGTCGAAGATCAATTGTGACAAAACTTGTTACAGAAGAGGATTTGGAACCTGTGCTCTGAAGCACAAGTGTTTTATGCTGAATTGATTCAGGTATATGTACAGTTTGTATGAAATTTAATGTAACTTCTTCCTCATACATTTTGAGGATGTGCACTTCTTTTTCCTCTATTTGATTTTATAGAATAAATTACATTTTATTTTATAATTTTGGGTGTTTTATTGCATTTGTAGTGTAATTTTCTTATGCTTGATTTTCTCTCTCTGTTCATGTGCATGTCAGTACGTGGAATGTTCAAAATATATATAGGCCAGGGTTGCTCAGGGCAGTGGCGGAAGGAATCTTAAAATATAAGTTAGATTTATCGGGGGTACAGGTCAGATGGGACGGAGGGGGCATCACACCAGCAGGCAAATATACATCTTTCAATGGAAAGGGGAATGATAATCATGAATTAGGTACAGGTTTTTACGTACATAAGAGAATCGTATCAGCAGTTAAGAGGGTAGAGTTCATTAGTGATAGGATATCATATAAAATACTAAAAGGTCACTGGTGTGATATCATTGTTATGAATGTTCACGCCCCAACAGAAGATAAAATTGATGACATAAAGGACAGGTTTTATGAAGAACTAGAACAGGTATTTGATTAATTCTGGAAGTACCCCATGAAAATTTTGCTAGGAGATTTGAATGCCGAAGTAGGGAGGGAAGACATTTTCAAACCAATGATTGGAAATGAGATGAGAGTTTGCATGAAATTAGTAATGATAATGGAGTTAGAGTAGTAAACTTTACCACATCAAAAAATCTCACTGATAAATTTACTTGAACATCTGATGGGAAGATACACAATCAAATCGACCATATTTTGATAGGTAGGAGATGGCATTCAAGTATACTTGATGTCCGAACATTCAGGGCAGCAGATTGTGTTACTGGCCACTACCTGGTGGTGGCAAAGGTTAGAGAAAGACTAGCAGTGAGCAAACAAACAACACACAGAGTTCATATGGAGAGGTTCAATCTCAAGAAATTAAATGAAGTAGAGGGTAAAGAGCAGTATCGTGTTGAAATCTCAAATAGGTTCGCAGCCTAGCAAAACTTGGACACTGAGGTGGATGTTAATAAAACTTGGGGAACTATTAGAGAGAATATCAAAATTTCTGCCAAGGAGTCTAGGTTATTAGAACTGAAGAAGCATAAGCCATGCTTTGATGAAGGATGCTCAAAATTATTAGATCAAAGAAAGCAAGCCAGATTGCAAGGTTACAGGATCCAAGCGAGGTAAATGGAGATAATCTGAACAATGTAAGACCTGAAACCAGCAGGCATTTTGGGAACAAAAAGAGGGAATATCTGAAAGATAAAATTGATGAGCTTGCAATGAGCAGTAAGAACAAGAACATTAGAGACTTGTATAGAGGAATAAATTACTTTAAGAGGTGTTACCAATCTAGCAGTAACTTAGTGAAGGATGAGAATGGTGATCTGCTTGCAGATTCCCACAACATTTTGAATAGGTGGAAGAACTTCTTCTTTCAGTTATTGAATGTACATAGGACCACTGATGTTAGGCAGACAAATCCATACAGCTGAGCAGTTAGTACCTGATCCTATCCCTTCTGAGGTTGAAAGTGCTATTGCAAAATTGAAACGGTATAAATTGCCAGGTAGTGATAAATTCCAGCAGAACTTGTTCAAGCAGGAGGCAAAATATGACGTTCTAAGATCCATAAGCTAATTGCTTCTATTTGGGATAAGGAAAAATTGCCTGATCAGTGGAAGGAATCTATTATTGTACCAGTTCACAAGAAGGATGATAAAACTGACTGTAGTAATTATTGGGGGATATCACTGCTATGAACTTCATACAGAATTTTATCCAATATTCTTCTTTCAAGGTTAAGTCCGTACATAGATGAAATTATTTGGGATCATCAGTATGGGTTTCGACATAACAGACCAACTACAGATCAGATCTTTTGCATTCGTCAGATATTGGAGAAAAAGTAGGAGTACGATGAGACAGTACATCAGCTGTTTATAGACTTGAAGAAAGCATATGATTCAGTTAAGAGGGAAGTATTGTGCAGTATTCTGATAGAGTTTGGGATACCCATGAAACTAGTTAATCTGATTAAAATGTGTTTAAACGAAACATATAGTAAAGTCCGTGTAGGTAAACATTTGTCTTATAAATTTCCTATCCAGAATGGTCTAAAACAAGGAGATGCTTTATTGCCACTCCTTTTCAACTTTGCTTTAGAATATGCCATTAGGAAGGTCCAGGGAAACCAGGTGGGACTGAAATTAAACGGGACACATCAGCTGTTGGTATATGCTGATGATGTGAATCTACTGGGGAAAGATGATAACAGATCGAAACCTGATTCAGGAGGAAATTAAGAGGCAATTGAACTCGGGTAATGCTTGCTACCATTCAGTCCAGAACCTTTTGTCGTCTCATCTACTGTCCAAGAACAAAAAAATTAGAATATGCAAGACTATAATTTTGCCTGTGGTTCTTTATAGGTGTGAAACTTGGTCTCTAACAATAAGGGAGGAACATAGACTGAGGGTGTTTGAGAACAGGGTGCTGAGGAGAATATTTGGACTGAAAAGAGATTAAGTGACGGAAGGTTGGAGAAAACTGCATAATGAGGAGCTTCATAGCTTGTACTCTTCTCCAAGTATAATTAGAATGATTAAATCAAAGAGAATGAGATTGGTAGGGCACGTAGCACGAAGGAGGGCGAAGAGGAATGTATATAGGATATTGGTGGGAAAGCCAGAAGGAAAGAGACCACTGGGAAGACCAAGGCATAGGTGGGTGGACAATATTAAAATGGATCTTAGAGAGATAGGATGGGATGGTATGGATTGGATTGATCTGGCTCAGGATAGGGACCAGTGGAGGGCTCTTGTGAACATAGTAATGAACCTTCGGGTTCCATAAAATGCTGGGAAATTCTTGAGTAGCTGCAGATTTGGTTTCTCCTCAAGAAGGGCTCAGCTCCACAAGTAAGTATTCATGTGCATGTCATCTGTTGTTTGACTGGTGTCTTTATAACATTTTTTTTTATAATATGGGGTACAGTCTTCACCTATAAGCTGGTTGATGCAGCAGGAACACATCTGATTTATATGCAGGTTCTAATGATTGACTGTTCAGACAGAAGCTTTGTGTGGTTTCATCCTTCCTTCAGCCACAACATTTCCTTGAAATAGACCATGACAGTCAGTAAAACTTGGAAACCAAAGCTACTTCAGAATAGTGATGTCTTCTGGGACTTAATGCTGTGTAGTCTTGTAGAACACCAACATTTCAAATGAATGTACTGCTGCCATCTTCAGGGGCAAATAGTAGGTGAAGGAAGAAACTGGCAAGAAACAGCCAGCATGTAAAGTGAGCTATATGTAGAAAGCCAGGAGGGAACGTACTAAGTATAGGTCTATTCCTATAGGCTGTCTGTGCTGGATAGAGTGAACTAGTGGGAGGTAATAAAAACTAGTTCATGGCCCTGAAAATGGGTATATTGTTTGGAGAACAGGGAGCAAGACAGAATAAGAAGGGAAGAAGAGATGTCATGTAATAGGGTTGCAAGCAGCAGGGAATAAGAAGAACAAGATGCAGCAGAAGAGAAACCAAGAAGGAAGAAGTCTTGTGGGAGAGCAGTAAGGAAATGTTAAGGTTGATAGGTGCCTTGATGAGGGCAGTGTGCCTGTGGAGAACTGCATCTTGAAAACACTGTGATGGAAGCTGCCTGTATTCTCTTAAGAAGTAATAAAGACAGAAGCCACTCTCCCTCTTCATATTACAGGGATGGAGCTGAATCTCAGTTGCCTCTCTGATGTCCATGCACCTGTATATGATGGAGATGACCCAGTCAGTAAGCTTGATATCACAACCTGGGTTCTCTGATCGGGCACTTGGATATGCTTGGTGAAATTGAGTTTTATTTGTGTTTAGCAAAAGATTTATGTATTTCAGTTCAATAAATCAAATAAGATATAACCTTTTTTCTTCTTAGCAGATTATAATGCTGCACAGAATCATGAAAACAAATTGCACATTAATACTTAATTTTTTCTCTGTTTGTTACTATAGAGGGAATCAATACAAGTGGTTGTGAGACGAAATGTTGCTGGAGAGGATCCTCAAATAAGACTGTGACATGTAAATAAGCATTCATTACCTTTATTAAATGATCTGTACCTGGTTAAAGTAGAGATTAAACTGAAATTTTCTTTGATGTGTATTTAAATGTTTTCTACTTTGATTACTGTTCTAGTCCTCAGGTTTCTCACAGCTGGAGGTTAATATATGACTTCTGCTTTCGAGACAAGGCTGCATCGAATGTTGAGCATTTTCCAGTGTTTTGGCAAACCCTGAAATTGTTATCTTCAGGGTTAATAATTTTGGAAGGTTTTGGTAGCGCTCATATAGCACTTGCATTTGGCATTGTGTCAGAAGAGAAGTCATGGTTGGATAGGCAGGGGAACAGGATGCTAACCAATAGGGATAATCCATATGGTAAGTGAAAGAGAAATTTTCCACTGACCACATGGTTAATGAAAAGAAATTATGTTCAGTGTTCTGGCAACCAGGTAGTTGTGGGACACAATGGGAAAAACACTTCAGCAACCATGTTTAGGACACAAGGTGATGGACGATTCTTTCCTTCGTTCCTTCCCTCTCCCTCCCTTTCATCAAATCCACTACAGAACCATCTTCATCCAGCAGTTGCTGAAGTCCCCTCCTGTCTGCATGGGGAGAAGGAAGAAAATGTATCTTTGTTTGAAGTATGATCATATTGAGGATGGTGAGTTGTACAAGGCATGCAATGTGCATGGAAGATACAAGAAATGGAACCCAGATTTAGCCTGAAAATCTGAAGGCTACCACTTGAGAAACCTAGGCATGGATGGGAGGGTATAATTGAGGGGTTGTGTGGTGCTGAGCTGGAGTCTATAAAAGGCACCAGCTGAGTGACTGTAACTTCTCAAGAATGATTTTACTCTATGGAGTTTGTTTATAATGCACTGCACTGAGTCAAAAGTAAATTTGCAGAAAAATTAAGAGCAAATTAAATTTGGGAAGTGCTTGCTATGTTTCTCGGAATGTTCTATATGCATGTGAAAGTTGGTTTCTTATTGCTAAAGGAATCATCCATGGGTGATCTGGCTTAATTTCATTTCATGTATGTTACATATTTATTGTTAAACTTTGAAGCAGTGTTTCCCGTGGGTTTAGAATACTTTGCACCACAGGAGAGATTTCATATAAACAGCAAGGGAAAATCATCTTTGGGGCCTCATATCCTCTTTTAAAGGGTAAAATATGCACAACTCAATTGAAGTACTTGTTCAAAAAAATATTTTAAATTTTAAGGACATTTAACATAAGGGAAAAATGAGAAATGCAAAAGAACATCAGTAAAGAGTAGCACAGTATTACACTGTAAAACATCACCATTAAAGCGTATTATATTGACAATATTATGAGAAAAAAGTGTATTATAAAGAACACTACTAAAGCACAGGGACAACATTACACTACAATCTACAGGCAGTCAAAAGTAAAAAAAAAGTCGACAGGTTTGGAATAGAATAAAATCTTTGTTTTGACACAAGTTTCGGAGAATTAATGCCTTTTAGCACGTCATGACATTCGTATACAAGTATATCTGGCTATTCCAGACTTCTCACCATGGCGGAAAGGAGAACATTTACTTTTTTAAAGCTTTTCCGGAGTAAACATTTGCCTTCTAGAGATACATCACAAAATGACCACCGGTTAAACAGGCTTTTGTTGTGACATGTCGGTAAATATGAGGTAGTAATTGAAGTATGTAGTGGTATGAGATACTGTTATATTTTCGTGTTTTCTATGTAACGCGTTCTGTTTGTGTTAAAGCGTTTTGCTAGTTGTGCTATGAAGAGTTCTATCTTCTAGGATGTAACATGTCAGCGGAACATGTCTCCTCCATCATTAAGGTCGAGAAATAAGCCAACCAAGATTCCAACGTGAAAGCAGGCGACAAGTAGAGCGAACTATTTCTGTTGCAAGCGCCTTCTGTGGATGATTAGTGTAATTATTCAAGTGCGTCTGTAGGAGCCCGCCACGGTGTTTCAGCAATCTGGGCGATCCGTGGCTCGGGAAAGTGAAGCCGTGGGTGGACCTTTTCGTAGCGTAGTGTTTAATATGGCAGTTGAGCCGAAGAGGCCGATTATTATGTTTGGTGCGGAAGAGAATATTTGTTTTGAGAGATTTGTGCAGCGTTATATTTAGTGAGGTATTGTACGTAGTATTTATGTTTTCCAGTGTATTTTTTTTATTTCTAAATCTTATTTGAACATTGTTTCATGGCGGTGAAAATTCACAGTCTTTGTGATATTTTTGTATTTATAAGCTAACGTGTTTTCTGTAGTAAATGGTCTGTTGATTCCCAGTTGTGGTAGTGCCAAATGTTTTTTGTGTTTGGGCATATTTGAAAGTCATCGATTTCTAGCGCGTACCACGTAAATGTATGTATGCAACATGAAAGGAGTCTGTATAGCGACGGGCTACGGGTTGGATGGCCTGGCTTCGATTCCCTGCAGTTCAAGGTTTTTCTTTTCTCCACAGCGTCCAGACCGGCTCTGGGGCCAATCTAGCCTCTTATCCAATGGGTACCGGGAGGTCTTTCCCGGGGTTAGAGCGGCAGGGGCGTGAAGCTGACCACACACCTCCATCTGGTGCTGAGGTCAAAAATGGTGAAGCTATACCTTCACTCCCTTATGTCTTCATGGCATAGTGGTTAATTAATTAATTAGAGGAACAACTTTACATTCTGTGCTTCATGAAATATGCATTTGGACGTGAACTTACATAAACAGCTGAATAAAGACAGAAAACTCTTGCAATGGACAATCAGTATATCAAAATTGGACTATTCAACTTGAGTTATGTTGTCACATGTAGTGTGGTACACCTGACGAAAACAACAGGTTCTAGTTTGGATAATTGGGTTTTTTTTAACACCTTGGCTACATGTTCACTTTATCATACTCAGTTATAACACTATCACTATTCTTCACACTTTGAGTTCACCATTGCACATGCACTAAGATTGTCCATCTTCACTGGTTGTTTGCTGGCAGTGGATCTCAACACAGAAACTAGCACCTCAACTCACTATGAAGTCTTCTTGATATTTCATCTTCAATCACTCTGTAACCTCAGAACTAAATATTCTTCTAGACTCACTCCTCCAACTCAAGACTGACCTGTAACTGTCCTTGAACTAATTCTTTCACTCCCTTGGTTATTCTGGGAATCTTGTTATATAACTGTGGCATGGAGCACACAGAAGACAGTTCTATTGTAAGAATCAATGTGTAACCTAGCAACTGGTCACAGAGAACCCTATTCCTACTGTTGCTCAGTGCAGATGACATAGAAAACACAGCCTCATCTGTTGTTCCGTAACCTAGCAACTGACTGTTTACAAAGTATCAATCTTCGCAGGAACTTGTCTACCAACATATTTCCTAGCAACATGTAGATTGTAACATGGATTACCATTGCTAGGCAATGACTCGATAAAATAGTTGCCACAAAGACAGATTCTTGGTAAACAGTCTTTTGCTAGATTATGCAACTATTCTGACAACAGAAGACATGCTTGCAGTGTGGTCTGCACCATGCCAGTGCTAGACAACAGAACTAAACACATCTACAATAAATATGATGAGTGATGTTTTACACCATGAAATAACACTGCCCCTTCAGATCTGTTATCCATTCTTCTGTTTTTTAATATTGTTTAGGGAGAAATTCAATGACCTTTGAGGTAGTATGATAACTATGGATTTGTTTCTTGTGCTTGACAGGTTTGATTTCTGCTTTTAAATCATAACATTGTTTGCTACAGACATGAATGGTCTGCATATAATTCATTGTTTCATTTTCATATCTCCCAGTTTTAAAGCAAAGGAAGTTTGCTTGAAGTTCACTATTAAATCTACATGTTCTCTTTGGCATATTAGTAAAAATATAATAATATGTACTTATCCTTACAAACACAGATTGGCCACGCCATAGCCCAAGCAGTTAGTTGCTGGCTTTCCACTGCGTCAGCCTGGGTTCGACCCTGAGTCTGGTCAAGTGGGATTTGTGGTGGACAAAGTGGCGCTAGGGCAGGTTTTCTCCGAGTACTTTGGTTTCCCCTGTTAATCTTTATTCCACCAATCACCCTCACCTATCATCTGGGGCTGATACAATAGGCCAGAAGTGGTCGCAGTACAAGGGACTCAGTCCCACTCCACTAGCAATTAAAAAAAAATAATACACAGATTTGTTGAAAACTATAAAACCACGCTTATATTTACAAAACAAAACTTGCAAAACACAGACACAAACACAATGATTAGCTGGCTTCTTTCTCTCTGCTAAAAAGTATTATCACTGACTGAGCATGCTGTTACAAAATTCTAGCAGATATCTACAAAAATAAATTAGTGGAAATAATTATAACATGACAGTCGCACTTCTAGCACTGTTGCATGTTACTGTATCTCATGCATATTGCTTGCAATGACTACAAAAAAAAAAGCCTACTTCACTTGTTATTTAACCCATCGGCACTTCAGAAGTAAATGATCTTAACTTAGAGTTTTTATGAACTGAGATGATATTGAAGGTTTTAAGTATGTAATGTAATGTTGACCCTATGAAGACTTTCAATTGACCTAACCCTTCCAGTCGCACTGTGGCCCTGGGGTCGACTCAACCTCTAACAGTAACTTGATAGAGGTGAATAACCTGACTGTCAAGAAGTGGAGGCAATATATTCCTCTGAAATGTCGGTTCACACAAGATCCACACAGCGCCACATGCCAGAAGACAGCACTGCTGTGAAAACCTCAGATCTTACAAGAAGTGGACAGACTAGCAGTTAAAGTAAGATGGTAGGGCGTGACTCTGTTCTCAGGTGCTGGACTTATCTGGTGCTTATGCCTCTATCTGATACCAGACTGGGACTTAGCTCCCCAGGTGTCAAGATGGAGGGCAGCTAGAGGGTCCCTGCCATCAATGCTTTTGGGGGTGAGAAGATCAGCTCTTTCTGCTTCAAAGGGCTTAGGTGTTGTGTCTTCTACACTAATGCTGTCAGGGATAGACTGATCTCTCAGAGGCTTTGGTGAAGGTCTGCTAATGGCAAGAATGTAAGAGGTACTTTGAAAGGGGTAATTAACCTATCAAGAAGAAGAGTTGGACAGGCTAACAAAGAAGTGAGCTAGTAGAAGGGACACTTCTGTAAGGAACTGAGGCCTTTCCTGGAACTCGATTACAGATCCAGCTAGGGCGAGTGGTGGGGAGGTCGGCTGTCCCTGTTGAATGACGGGTGGCTGTAGACTTCCCACTGGCAGCAGTCCAAGATAAGATTTCCCTCTCGCACTGGAGGGCTAAGTTATTGGTTCCTGCTGCCATTAGCTCTTGAGGACTTTCATGAGGAACCTGGGAGGGTAAAACTAAGTTAAGTCCTTTGATGGGGTGAATAGCCTGTTTATCAAGAAGAAGAAGAAATGCTTGACAAGCAGAACAAGCTGTTCAAGATGAGATCTATTTTGAGGAAAACTAAGGGCTGGACTGGGGCTTGTGGGGGGGGGGTCCAGCAGTGAATGATAAAGGGCACCTGGGACATCCTGCTATCAGCATCCTAACAAAAGATGGTGTTAAGGCACTTGGGCATGGACCTTTGGCCTTGTAAGGGTGGAGCCAATGGATATTAAGAGGGCCACTGTTTGGAGGGTTTTGCCTCTGACTTAAAGTTGAGGCTCCTGAAGAGCCCCAGTGACAGTGGGGGCATCAACAGGACCCAGTAGAATTATGAGCATTTATGGAGGAACTAGAAGTTGCACCACTCTAGGTCGGTACATTACACTACAGTCAACACAGGAGGTTGCTGAATAAAATTTCTGTATGCAATTATTGTGTCTTCCACTTCATCTGCTTGTTCAGCCCATCATAACCTTCGTTTTAATATTCTAACCATACTCTGAAATGCATTGGTTCTTTGCTATAAAATTTCCTCAGTTCCCCACATTCTACCTCCTGGCCAGTATATTCAGGTACTATCTTTGTTCTGAATGTGATTTAAAAATGGAATTATTAAATGTTTATAATGTATTTTGTGGGCCTTTCGTTATCCTGTATGACTATGTAAACTTCTGTGTGACTGACCTGATTTCTTGAAAATTCAAAGACCGTATGACGTTGATCATTTGCCTTTTCTTAATTAAACACCACACCATTAAGATGTATGAAAAAGCAGAGGCATATTCCATATGCCAAATGGTACCAAATAGAAGTGACAGCTCCATGCACCGGTCATTTTGCGCCCACTATCTATAAGATAAAGTCTGGACAGGCCCCAGAGCTTGTCTGGGCATGGCGGTGAAAATAAAATTCTTACCCCTAACAGGAATTGAACCTTGGCCACCCAGGATACTGTGAGTGACATTACTGCCCAAGCTGTTTTTTTTTTTCTGATAAGTGTTAATCTTTCTTTTATTCACTTTCAGAATTTTACATTCTGCACCAGATATTCATCTGTTGTCACTGAATTTTGGTGAAAGATTTCATTTACATATCAACATTTGTAGTTGCAATAGAATCATTAAATAGCAGCAGATAATCTTCTTAGGACTCATTGTTATGCTGAATTACTGGTAAGTAAATATGAATCTTACCCTGCCCTAAATAAACTACAGTACTGCATTTACTTTGTTCTGTGTTCGAAATAAAAGTTAAGTATTTTCTAATGTGTAGCTGAAATTGCCCTATATTTTGAAGATGGCTGGAGGTGCAGTTCTACTGTATTATGATAAAAAGAATGCGTTTGGAGTACAATGTAAGCGCCTTAACGGGAACGGACATTTAATTGCAGAGCGACAACAGGCATTTAAACGTGCACAAGCAGCAGGCATTTAAATAAACTCCGGCCAGCTCAGGCTACCACTATTTCAATAGTCCGGCATTTTAAGGTTAATAAACTGAGGTTGGTCATGGTTTTCATAGTCCCTCCAAGCGAATGACAAGAGAGTACTTTGAAGTATGCCACTAACATTTTCTCTGTAGTAATTTCAGTGTCATCTATGTTACTATACATTTATGAATGAATTGTACGACCCTGCAGCACAAGGGAGTCATGTGATGAGACCACAAATGGTCTGAAAACAGTTGTAGATACAAGGGGTAAGGAGTATACGACCACACTTACTTATCAGATGGATCTGGAAATTGATGAAAAAGTTTATTTTAACCTCTTGGAGCTTTTGGTTCAGAATATTCGTCACCTTTAGTGGTTAAAAATTATCACAGAAATTTCAGACTTTCTTTGGTGAGTAGTTAGTTAGTTAGTTAGTTAGTTATTGGAGAGGGTGGGTTTCCCCATGCACTTAGACCAGTATTGGTCCATTGTGCTTCCCTCTATGATATTCTACCAGTCTCTATATCCTACCGATATTGGTGTGTACCACCAGTCCCGACCGAGCCAGCAAGTTCGGCGTCCACTAGCTTGGCAGTATTTATAATGCTTCCCCCATCTATCAGAGGTGTTAAGAGACTATTTGTTGGGCGGGAAACATCCTTGAATTTGGCTCAGTGATCTTCTTAGGAGATATGAGGTTCTTTTACATGCCGTAAAGCTACGACATGGGACCCACAGTTAAAGTCCCTCCCGGAGGACTTGTTCCCTGAATTTTTCCGCCCTTAAAAATTCGACAACCTCCTCCAGGTTTGAACCCGTGTACCGCGAGTCATGAGGTGGGAACGTTACCTCTAGACTACGGAGGCCGCTTTTCTTTGGTGAGTAGCTTGTGGGTGGGGGCTCCACTTCAGATCACACCATGCGGAGAACCACGTACCTAACTTCACATAAACACAGTGAGTACTGGCCCTCAGGAGGAAAACAAATGCAGTTGCTTGTGTCTTGCAAAAAGTAAATGGAGTAGGAAAAAGTGTGAATGCCGTAATGCAGTGTTGGGTTGTGTGATAGTTCTTATTTCAAGCTCTTTCACACAAAATGACATTTTGACACTACACTACACTGGAAAATCAGCAAACACAAATGCAAGTAATATTATCATTGTCATAATTGTACTAGTATTTTTTGATAAACAGTATCTGAATGAAATAACGAGGCTGATAGGTGTATATGCTGTAAAAGTGTTATTGAATTGCTTTTAGATATTTGTATCCCATTTTGATGTTTTATGGAATAACAAAATAAGAATGATTGTTTGGAGACAACTATAACAGTTTCAGGATTTTGCAGCCCACAAGGGAATGTAAAGAAAATCACCCCTTAATAGTGGGCAATTCAGTCATAAATTAATCTTTGACCTTCTCTGATGCCTAGAGAAACATTTTAGAGGCACATGGTAAAAAAAGAGTTCTTACGATTTTAATTGTTTTTTAATATCATGGCATCAGAGGGCAGTGTATCTCATTACCCAGCTGCAACTACATATTGCAAGAAAAGGTTATAAAGATTTGGATGATAAAATGATGGGGTGTGAGATATAGCATATAGAAAAAAAATGGGAGAAATGAGAGGAACTGCATACAAAATTTTGGCCCCAAAATAAAAGAGAAATGACCACTTAGGAAACTTAGGCATGGAAGGAAGGACAATATTAAGATACATCTTAAGGAAATAGTCATTGACTGGATCTACCTGTCTTGTGCTAGGGACTAGCTGGTCCATAAAACGTGGCATTTCTTGATTAGCTGTGCAGATATTTACATTTATGAAGGGCTCTATTTCTTGTACTTGGTGTATTAAGAAGTAATACTGGAATGTGATCGTGACTACTCAACAGGTTCAAGCTGAAAATTTGATTTGACACGAGCTACTCTTATCTACAAATGACTACAACAGTTTATAAAAAATCACATTGTTTCACAGCCTATTAGATGGTTCTTGCCTGGATCCTTGGTGCATTTTTTTTTACAGACCTCATTGCTAGGTTGCAGGCTGAGATAATTAAAGAACAATGACTGGTCTGATCTGGTCACATAATTTTCTGCAACCCCTTGTCATTGCAGTCATATTTGGTTTCAAGACCCCAGACCATATCTTTCTGTCTCATGGTTGTGTTTGTGTGGTAATTTGCTGCTGGTTCTGTTTGGGGTTGGGCAAATTGATGCTAACCCTCGCCAGCAGAGTCATTCTTAGTGCTGGGTCCCATGGGACTCTTGGCCGTATTTATCTGTCTTATTGCAACTCTGAGTAATATGTTGTTCGCCCCTGCCAGGACAGTCATTCTTGGTTATGGGCCCCACAGGACACACGATCATGTTTTTTCTGTCTCATGACTGATTCGGTTCAGTTTGGGTAAATTGCTGTTAGCCGTCTCACATCTCCATGACATATCTGTGATTCCAGGATTCCAATTTTTTTTTTTTAAAGACATGAAGGCACAGTATTTCAAATATTAAATGAGGGTTCGTAGCAACTTCCCTTACAACATGTTTCGTAGATTTCTTCTTTGCTATATTGGAAAAGATGTCAAAACCAAGATTGTTGTTGTTGTAATTGTAATCATTATTATTTGCAGGGTATATATTTCATGTGTAACATGGATATGAATGTCCAACAACCACAAAAGAAGAATTCAAAATTGAAAGATGTTCCAGTTGCAGTGTATAGAATAATAGAAGTTCCTCCGAATGTAGAAGGTGTTACAAAAACTGCTACTCTCCAGATTGTACCAAAAGCTGAATATGATGATGAAGTGTCAAACCAGAGTAGTTCCGGTGATCCAGATAAAGTTAATGTTACTGTTACAACATCATTTGTAATTGATGATGATAACAAAGTGAAGAAACATTCCACTTCTCAAGTAATTCGTCTCCCAATTCCAATCCAACGTGGTCGACAGAATAATGTAATTTATGGAGGTTCTTATGCAGATGGCAGCGGTGGTGACAGCAGTTTCTTGGACCGACACTTTGCCTGTGCAATATGTACGAAAACTTTCAGACACAGCAGTCATTTGAAACGGCATATCAACACTCATACAGGGGAGCGTGTTTATAAGTGTGATTTATGTGATAAAACATTCCTTGATGCATCCACCCTTTCCCGCCATCGGAAAATTCATTCAGGTGACAAACCTTGGTCCTGTAAGATTTGCAAGAAGAGTTTCGGCACACTTGGCTCTCTACGTCGTCATATAACTGTTCACAACCAAGAAGGAAGACCTTTCCAGTGTGAAACTTGTAGGAAACGTTTTCCAGATAACAGCAGTTACCAGAAACATAAATTCATTCATACTGGAATAAAACCATATGGCTGCGATATATGTGGCAAGGCTTTTGTTCACATTGGCGATTTAAATGGTCATCGAAAAATTCACGTTGAAATAAAACCTTACAACTGTGAACGATGTGGGAAAGATTTTGCAAAACATAGTAACTATGCTCGACATCTGCTTATTCATGAAGGAGACAAGGAATTCTTATGTACAATCTGTGGTGTAAGCTACAATTTCCAGAGTTCTCTCACTCGTCATCTGCTGACTCATGTCCGGAGGAGTAACAAAGCATCTGAAGAGGGAAGTTCCACAAATGATGAAAACCAAAATCTGGATTCTCAAGACAATGACTCTTCTCAAGATGCAGATGAACCTACCACGGAAATCACAAAAAGCATAATTGTTTCAGATTTGAATCAAATCAAGGTGATAAGAACAAAAATGAAGCATCGTAACAGAATCAAACAATTACGCAGGCTCCAGGACTTGAGACAAACTCAGACACATGATGAATCACCATCACCACCCGTGGTAAATGAGTTACAGTCTCCAGAGTCCTCTGACCCAAAACTCACAGAACGAGGTACTCAGATCCAAATGATCTCAGACTTTATTGAGGCTGATCCCACAGTTCTGCCACCTCAAGATGAATTTATATCAAAACAAACCACAACTGAAGATGTTACAACATTGCTTACTTCAGCTGAGGACTTTGGTTCAACAAAAGACATTCCACAGCTTATGATACAACCAAGAACTGAGCCATTTGGTAATACAGCTTCCAAATCTCTTATATATGTGTTGTCAGATTCAAATGAAAGTGAATATATCTTATCCACAAATGAATCTGGTGAAATAGTGTCAGAAGTAAAAACATCAGGGAATAATGGTGCTGTTATTTCAGATCCTGATTCTGTTATAACTATAATACCCATATCAGATGATCCAGTGACAAGTGTAGCACCAAGTACTTCCATCAGTGACAATCCAGATGGTGTCGTACCTTTATTGGAATACAGTGATGCAGATGACACGATCACTAATACGTTATTCTCAGACATTCATCATGAGAACCATAATGATGAAGCTGCAGAAATAACAGGAACCTAAAATGGAGGTAGCTCAGAACAAGTGTCAGATCTGAAAGGTAAAGGAACTTTCGTGTTAATGAAGAGAGCGGCAAATCATATTATATCTGAAGGTAAACAGGGAGAGGCAGTGAGTTTCAAAGGTTTTTGAGCAGTCACATTTCTTTTGCATTTAATGTTCATATCTGAGGATTTATACTATTAAGATGTACAAGTGCATTTCCTCAAATGTAAAAAAAAAAATTGAAGGTCCCTGTCTATACATTTAAAGCATGAAAAGTCAGATTCATGTTACTAAGAATTATGTGTGTATTAATATGTACTTAGAACGTTTAATTTTCTTTGATACACCATGTTTCGATCTGTCTGTCTGGGCCATCATTAGGTGGTTACAAATGTTACAGTATCTTATTTCAGCATTCAAAATTAAAATATTTTACATAAATGTGTATATCTATCAACATTAGCTCCTAACATAACTGTGTAGATATGTTATGGATACTGTGTAGCATACTTATAATATTGAAAAGAACATAGGTTTCAAGAAGCCTATATAAACAAGCATTTATAATGATTATGATGACAGCTGACAACAAATGACCTATAAGTGTCATTGGCACATCCTTTAGCGGGCGCGACACTCTGTTTTTATGGTGTTTTACCATAATCTCACATTTCACTAACAGTTTTACTGAATAGAGAGATACTGCATGCCAGAAGAAATAGTATATAAGTTGGAACCAATATATTAATTTTAAGTATTGGAATAAAGGTCCTGTTGTAGCTGTAAGCACTTGGTGATGGTTTGACAGAAGGTATGAATATGTGAAGATTATGGAAAATTAAGCCTCCTGAATAATCTGTTAAAAAGAAAAAGACCAGTAGTTCTCGGTAGGCTTGAAAGAGTCACCTGAAATGAAGAAAAGGTCAAGAAGAGTACTATCTTCTGGGATATAACACTTAATCTTTGACCCTGAAGATGGAGGTGATATGTTCTTCCGAAACATCAGTTGACTTTCAGTGGAATGCATGGTGTTATATTCCATAAGATAGTACTCTTCATAGCTACTGCTGTGAGAATCTCAGATCGTATGAGAAAAAGTTAAGTTTATTAAACGAGATCAGTATGATTTGATGGACTGGTTTTAAAGCAGTGTGGCTGAATCATTTACGTACATGATGTGGAAGTTTTCCTGTACAGCTAGTAATCATTTGTTAGCAGTGAAATTAAAATGGTTTGGCTACAGTAAAACGAATATCATGCTTTCAAGTTAAAGCACATGTTCTTGGATGAATTTGCATATAATATACATGTACTTGTAACCACATTTTTCCTTTCAGTGTAAACATATAAAAAGATTATTGTATAATTTTGTTCCCAGTGTAATTTTAACTCAGTAACACACAACTTGTGAAAAATAAAAAATGAGTAGTTTACCCGTAGTTGTCGAACTATGGTACCTCTAAGATGAAATGCATGAACGGTATTGAAACTGAAGAGTATTATGTGACATTTACAGCAATGTATCTTCAACATGAAAGCTCATGTTTGTTTTTATTTTGAATAATTTACAATAAATGCAAGATATTGATTATCTTCTGGTGGATTAACCATATGCTTTTAGATATACCAATAGCCTGAATATTAAATAAATGGTTTACTTGTGTAGGACCCATCTTAACATACAGGGTTTGAATGTTTCAGTTTTGTCCACTGAGGACTTTAGCTTCTCTGCTACCCTGCCACAGTTCAAACTTTTGTTTTCTATGACACAGGAATATTTAATTAATTTCCCATGAAAACCTTCTTCCTGCTGTTCTGTATCATTTCTACAATTAGTTCTTAACAGCTCCTTCCCAGAAGAGTGCAACAGAGCTGCCTGGCATACTGATAGGTCCTGCAGTATTGTTCATAAAGTGATATTTTGTTGAAGAATGTGAAATTGCTTCAGTATTCTGTGACCATTCCATAAACATAAGAAGAATGAAAAGTGTTCTAGGACAGGAGCTCTTCAGAAATGTGGATGAGGAGTAACAACATTAAAACTCCTGATTATGAGAGTGCAAACATGGGCCGGGGATCCATTTACTTTAAGGAAGTCACAGAAAGAGATATATACACAGTAAATAAAAGTTATGCTTGAGTTCTGATAAGGAAACAGTCACCATTGTGACACTGTACAGCTGTGAAAATAACAATGAAAAAGCTGTGTATCACTCTGGCTTAGAAGTATTGACTGACAGGTTCATACATCTGAAATACACATGAGGATGATGGAACTGTTAATTCTAGAAAAGAATTTGGAAGGATTCTGACGATGGTGTATACTGTACTTCTTTTGGCTTATTTTGGACTTCACCCATCATCTGGTATATAAAAGACAAAAAGAACCACGACATTTTGGAGACAGATCCAGTCTCCGAAACGTCGTGGTTTTTTTGTCTTTTATATACCAGACGATGGATGAAGTCCAAAAGAAGTCAAGTCATTCAACTTGCTTCTGAGTAGACTGAAGGATTCTTCACTTGCATGCCTTTGTCCATACTGTTCAGTCTCAACTGTTGACAGTCGAGCTTTTGTCATATAAAAAATTGTATGCAACTGTCCTAAAATTTTGCTGTCTTATTATGTATCCACCAATATTTTATTAGCCATCATCTGAGTCCAGAAAAGTGCCATAGCAGGTGTGAAACCTTAATTGATATGCTGGCTGGTTGGGCCTGACTCATACCTCATAAGTAGCAACAGATGATGACACCATAGTTAATATATGGGATCAACAAGCAAAACTAATATGTATCCAAAAAAGACATAGAAATTAAGCTACATCGAGATATATAAGGTCGCGGAGAAGTAGCAGTGGATTACTGTAAATGGATGTGAAACAGAATAGTAATTTTCATTTTATTTTATAGTATCATTAATCATAAGTTTTAACATGTGACCTGTTAATTCCTAACCGTTATGTATGTATATAAAATTCTGTAAGCAGTTTTCCCTGTTGAAGTTATGAGGGAATGAAGGCACCTGTAGAAAAATGTACGAACATATTTGAAAGCTGATGTCAATCTGACGTTGAAAAAAGTAAACATTTTATGTTGCAGTTTCTAATTAGCATTGTCGAATGTTCCCTTGTAGAGACTAGGTTAAAGATGAAAGCTAACATGTTTCCCGAGAAGCCTACTGCCTCGAGTCTATCCAACAAAGTGCTGCAGTGGACGTTATCGTGTGTGCTTTTAATGTCGAGGAATAAGGCCGATACCATGTTCCGTTCTTCAAACGCTTTTATTATTTCAGTCGTTAGCATTGCTAGGTTGTCTGTGCAACCCTTGTTTTGCCGAAATCCATATTGTGTTACTGAGAACATTTGATTCTTTTCTAGCCACCAGGAAATGCACATGATTATCATCCGTCCTAATACCTTGCACACGCATGATGCCATGGATATAGGTCTTACATTCGTTTTATCTCTTTTAGGGATACAGAATACTCTATTTTTTCCAGTCATCTGGGAACACTCTTGCTCTTAAGTTATAGTAAATTTCTAGCAGAATTTCTAAAGCTTCATTTGGCAAATTGCGAATTATGGCGTAGTCTATTCCATCCCATCCTGGCCTGGATCGGACTGAGGTTTTTAATTATGAAGTGGAGTTCATGAATTGTGTATCCTGATTATCATGATCGAATGCTGATGCTTGCTTGGGTTAATCCACGCCTGAGCATAGCTTTTCAAAGGTCGTTTTGGCAGAATTAAGTAGTTCTTTATATTCATGTTCCCTTTCTGTCTTGTTGAATCTGTATTTTAGTTTCTTCATTCTATCCCAAATGTATGATGGATTCATGAATTTATCTGTTCCCTTGCAGAAAGTTTTCCAATGATCTTGTTTGATTTATCTCAGTTTATTTTTTTTCGATAATCGCCACCCTTCTGTAGTCCAAAAATGTCTTTTCAGTTTTATAGTACTTCCATTTAAGCAATTTAGCATTTCTAATTCTAATTACCTTATCACATTCTCTGTTCCACCATAAACACTCTGGTTGTGCTCCCCTTCCGAGGTTTTTGTTTTTTCTTTTGGGGGTGGTCTCTACTAATTTACCTTTAATTATCTGGATAAAATTATTATATCTTTCCTTTACATCCTTCTCTCTGTTCCATCCGTTATGCGTTTTGACTTCCTTGATTTTTTCTTTCAACTTTTTCGTTTTCGCTGATCACGCAACACCCTCTGTCCCCAAAAGTTGCCACTAAATTCGCCGACAAGCGGCGGTCGCTCGGTCGGTATAGTTCGCTTGTGGACTAAAGGCCATGGAGGAAAAGCATAGCCTGGGTGGTGTTTGTCATATATACCAGGCTCTTGCTCAGTTAATTGCCCAAAATAAGTTTAACGGCTTCATCAACATTTCGTGCCACCTTAAATAAGTGAATCGCTAAAGCGCGGTACAGAACAGTTGATACAAAGAAACCACGCGGAAACGCAATTGTGAGAAGACTGGCATGCTCCGTTGCCTGTATATTGAGCTACTCAGTCTCCGCCAGTTGCGCTGCTCCATTCAGTTACATGTGCTCATCTCAGACCACTCATACTGATAACAATTCTCGGAAATGTCGCATGTGTTGCGGTTGCTAGTTTCTTTGGTGTGCCCTCGGCCTTAGTCCATGGTTACTGATGGTGTCTATTATCACCACGGATAACTTGAGCCTTTCAAAGTATAATGGTATTGATAAGTCATTGTGAGCATTTTGTAGGTTTTGTGTAACGAAGACGTTGGGAATTTGTGGTGTTTATGTTCCAGCTTTGTTTAAGGTTAAAGGTCATTTGTTCTAATTTGCAGTATGTACTGCCCTTTGAAAGTACAGCATACAAGTTTGTAATTGTGTCACTCACATGAAAGAGGTGGCAGTATGGATTTCTGAAGTTTCGAATATTTTTAGTATATTGATACCTTGCGCCCCCCACCCCCTTTTTTGGCCCCTTTGACCGTGAACCGTGAATGAAGTGTAAAGCATGAATGTAGGCAGTACACCAGCTGAGGTTCAATGTAAGTATTTGTTTTGTTCATCACGCATGCAGCATGATGGACATCGAATATGACTAGTTAATAATAAAAGTTTCTTGTATTCTATACAGTATCGAGATTGATTTTTTGTCTTGCTCTTGAATGTTAGCCTTATGGTTATTTGCGTGGTTTCCAGGTGAGCTGGTTTTATAAGCTGAAAGATCCCGAAGTATTGCAGACTTAAGTTAGTGACTGTGAAACTTCTCACCAAACGAGCTGGCCCTTTTCTGATTTTAATTGTAGAGATGACCCGGTATGAATCTCGGCGGAGACACCGGGAGTCTTTTTATGATTTGCTCTGTATCAAACGAATTGCTGCGATAGTACTTCAGGCAACGGTAGCTTCATGTCCATTCAAATTCGTTATTCTTCCTGAGATACTTACAGTCACAACAAGTAGCCAAAAAATAAGAAGTAAACTTTTTCATGAGGGCATAATGAATAATTTTCATTAGTCTTTATTTGAAAACATGCTTCCTGATTGGAATTTGTAGATACCGTATTTACGCATGTATAGGCCGCACATTTTTTTGCCAAAAATTCAAGAGGAAAACTGGGCTGCGGCTTATATTCATAATTCATAATTTTATTTCCATCCATAACTGTAAAATATACAATTGGATAAAGTCAAAGGGAATATATAGATTTAATAACAATCACACCTAACATAATCAAAGAATACATAAATACTTAAATATATTATATAAAAAAACCACCAGCACATGCATTAACAGACAATTACAGTCATTTAATTCAACATCTTACATATAAAAAACTCCTGAAGAGAGTAGAAGGCATTATGCAACAAATAACACTTCAATTTCCTCCTAAACACTTTAAAATCAGATACATTCTTTAACTCCATAGGAAGATTATTGTATAGTTTTATGCCCATGTTTATCACACTTCTCTTACAACGATTTGTATTACAATGTTGGGCATACAGATTATGTTTATGCTTTGTATTGTAATTATGCACATCAGAGTTCAGAGTTGTATAGATTCTATTTTTTATGATAAAACATAAAATCTCCAGTATATACAAAGAAGTAACAGTTAAAATTTCTAACTCACCAAACAGCCTTCTGCAGGATGCCCGATTATCAACGCCCATAATGGCTCTTATGCATTTTTTTTTGTACTTTAAAAACTGTATCAATCTCTTTACCTCCACCACCCCAAAACATAATACCATACTTAAATATGGATTCAAATTTAGTAAAATATACATTTCTTAATACCTGTAAACTAACAGAATTACGTAAGGATTTGATCAGATATAGAGCCTTGCTCAGCTTAAGGCAGATATATTGAGTGTGATTCAACCAGCTCAAATTTTCAGAGATATCAATACCCAAGAATTTCACCGAAGATGAATATACTAATTCCCTGTTGAATAAACGTATGACCGGTCTGTTCCTAGAAGTAGATCCTTTTCCATGGAAAAATAATACTTTGGTCGAAATCACACTTCATTTAAAAAAAAATTATATTCATAATTAGTAATACAGGGTGTTCTACTCCTGAAATAATATTCCAAGAAAATTATTTTTTCTATAATTTCTGTCTGAAAATTGTGCTGCGGCCTATACATGCGTAAATACGGTATATGTGAAACTCAACCATTGAAGTGTTTATCTTATAATTATTACTTAATTTATCTGTCAGCAGTGTTGAATCTCTGTGTGTGTACTTACAGGTTTCCTAAAAATAAGTACACAGAATTGGAGGGTGAATACTGTGGCCCAGACTCACAAACTTAGAGCCTTTGGAAGGTGTTCTGGCAACAGTAGGATTAGATCTTTGGTTATGAAAGTAAAATATGCTGGGGACACTTTTGAAGAAAATTAGATTTTGGAGTAGGCAGTGTAAACGACTACTTGTCTTTTATCATTACCACCTCTCGCATTCAGTAACAAAACTTGGAGTTGTCATGTTTACAGTGATAGGGAGTCACCAACATACATTATCATGTTACATCAGGTATTAATTTCCAGTAAACTGTACATGCCGTAAAGAGCCGTTCTTTCAGTGTCATAAGTTGCTTCTTATTTCTTTTCTTAAATGGGAAGCTGTACATTCCGAGAATACGCCAATATGCATTTAGTTCTCATCAAAGCCTGTGGTAATGGTGCCTCAAGTTATATGCGGAGAGGTATCCTCAGTGTAGTTTTCTGAACACCATTCACCCACCTATGGTAGGCTCCATTGAAGACAGAGAAGCGCACAAACAGGTGGCTTGGAATAGAGAATACTGAGTTGTTTGGAGGAGAATCTGTGTACCAACATTGGTTGAATACAAGCTGCTAAACATGTGGCATGCATGGTAGTGGCAAGTTCTCTGTGAACAGAATTTTGTCGGTTGTTCCTTTGACAGTGGGATGAAGTTCTGTTATTTAGCAGCAGTGTACTCTGTGGTGATGGAGCAGGCTTTACAAAGAGCAGCATAATGCATTTCCACAATTGGTACATTTGGAATGAAACAAATACACACAGTACAATTCACTCTGGACAGTTACAGCAGTTTTCAATTAATGTTTGGGCTGATACTGTTGGGGACTGTTTAGTAGGGCAATATATTTTGCCTCATACACTCAATATGCAATGAACATTTCTTGGAGCCCACTTTGCCTGAGTTATTGGATAGTGTACCAGTTGATATTTGATAAAACTTGTGGGTAAGTCATGATGGTGTTCCAGCCAATATCAGTTACTCTGCCAGAGATTACCTTGAAACTGCCTACATGGAGCAGTGCATATAGAATAGTAGGGACCACTATCCTGGCCAAGTCATTTACCAATTATGAATCTCTTGATTTTTTCCTTTGGGGACATAAAAAAATTGGCATTCACTCCAGCAGTGGATAATGCAGAGGAACTGCTGCAACAGGTTCAGAGTGGTTGTACCTTGGTTGACAACCCTCTTGGCATTATTAAGAGCGTCCATCCAGCCATGAATTGTGACTCCAAAGCTTGTGTGGCAGTGCAAGACCAACAATTTGAGCATCTACTGCAGCCCTTTCCAATGCGGCGCCCGTGGTATATTTTTCTGGCGCCCTCCATAACCACATATAATTGAGCTGATTTTTAATATTAATTCAAATTGTAAGACAGGAGACATTTTTGAACGTCTGAGTACTGTTAAATATTTTCGAAAAATTTTATTATTATTATTATTGTTGTTATTATTGTCACGTGTTGGGTGTATAACGCGACAACTTCACGCCGTATTTGATATAGCGAATTTTATTTCACATTCGCACTTACAATCACCCAAATTACAATCTGACAATTACTGCCATCGGCAGTATCACAAATACTACACTGCAAATGCCAGAATACAACTGACTGGTTGCTGGCTAACTCGTTACTCTCCACTGGGTAAATGGAGAACTCTGATCACACACTCTGACTCGTAGGCTTGCTTGGAACTAACCCGGAACTAACTGTGAATAGTCTCCGCTGCTCCGTATCTAAGCCTCATTCCGGACAACACAGAAAACAGCCACGTAATAGGCAACACTGTTGTCTGGCGCCATGTTGCTAGCAACGCCGTCGGGAGTTGTTTACTGCTGCCTAGCAACCGCGGTATCCCTCAGTGACATCAACGCTGGGCGGGTAGACGAAGGAGTGTTGACTCGCCTGTTACCTTAGTAATGAGAGCGATCCAATACCATTACATAACCGCTGGCAGGGGGAAGGGTGTCCCTGCATAGCGCAACACGTCACATTATTATTATTATTATTATTA
>NW_019720168.1:623693-660070 GCF_002891405.2 Cryptotermes secundus
GTAGTAGTAGTAGTAGTAGTAGTAGTAGTGTATGGTGGCGCCTGCACCTCCATAGGCATCAGTGAATTGTGCCTGAGTACATAAGAACGTTGGACAGCACTGATCTACTGTAACCATAAAGGGGGCACGTGGTAGCGTAGTTGGTCGAGGCACTGTGCTACAAGATAACAGTTGTTGCCTCCTGTCACTACAATGTAAAACTACATTTGTGTTCAACCGTCACATTATTTCTTGAATGGATATTTTTGTTAGTGATAATGTTTGTCTGACAAATGTTTAACCCAAGGTGCGCTGTCCTGTGGCATTGAATCTAATTTTACAACTGAAGTTATTCTGTCATACTGTTGCAGGGATCACCATGATAACTGTTTTTTGTTGTCAAATGGGGAAGGTGGTAGTGATGCAAGAAAAGTAGCCGTTTACGTCATCCACCCTGAACTCCAGTTTCATTCAAGTGTTCCCAGCATAGGTTACTTTTATAACCTCATTTCTAATTCTGCTGTTTGCCAGAACACCTTTGAAGGGCACTGGTTCATTACTGAAGCATATCAGGACCATGTTTGTGTAAACAGTTCTCATTGTTTGGGCTGTAGTACTTGCCCTCCCATTTTCTGTACTTATTTCTGGGGTATGCTGTATACCTCTGTGTTTGCATTTGGGATGAGGTGAGATATGATGTATAATTTTTGCTCTTTGCAATGCCGTGATTAACGGTAGGTTGAAAAGTGTACATTTTCATCATGTGTTATGTAAGACTTCAGGTGGGGAGTACCATGTTAGGAAATGTAATGCTGTCTAACTTGGTGTCTATCAATTTTACATTTTGCCTGCTCAGTATATTTTTCAGTTTACTATGATCCTCAGGATAAACTGAAAATGTTTACCTGAATGTCATTAGTTGGTTGCTCTTTATAATGGAGATGTAGTGTGTTGTCTCTAAGATTAGAACTGAATTTTCAGTCGTGTAGATGAATTTCATGCATTAGAAGATTAATTAATATTAGTTACTCATCGTCCAGACAGGCTCTACTTAACTAATTTAAGCACTATGCTATGAAGGCATATGGGGGAGTGGATGTGTAGATCCATATTTTCTTGACCTTGGCACTACTTGGAGGTGAGTGATCAGCTTCATGCCCCACCCACTTTACCTCCAAGCCCCAGTCGCTGGCTTCCCACTGTGGCAGATTCGATCCTGGGTCTGGTCAAGTGGGATTTGTGATGGACAAAGTGGTGCTGCAGCAGGTTTTCTCCGAATACTTCGGTTTCCCCTGCCAGTCTTCATTCTACCAAGTTCTCCAGCATCATAATCACCCGTGGCGGGCTACAATAGGCCAATCAGTGGCCGTTATGCCGAGTGGACCCAGTAGGACTCCACCCCCAACAAACCAAATTTTGAGGTTTTCACGGCGATGACTATGAAGAAAGTCGTCTTCTGGGATCTGGCGCTGTGTATTCTTGGTTTTAACCGACGTTTCAGAGGAACATATCGCCTCCATCTTCAGGGTAGTTGAGTTGCATGCGAATACAGATATATCTGTATATACAGATTGCAGCTACAGCTATCTGTATTCGCATACAACTCAACTACCCTGAAGATGTAGGCAATATGTTCCTCCAAAACGTCGGTTAAAACCAAGAATACACGGCGCCAGATCCCAGAAGACGACTTTCTTCAAACCGAATTTTATTTATCCATTATGTGTACCTTCAGGTGAAAATTTAAATGAATATTCTTTTACATTTAGAAGAAAATGAATATTTAGATGGTATGATTTTGTCAGTGCTGTTTTCACTAGTTCCACTCATTTCTATGGTGTCTTTGCTATCAGTTGCATATTTAGTTGAATGTTTTTTTTTTTGTGGGTAACAGGGTGAAGTTATGTATATTCATAACACAAGCTGAGTCTGAAAGTTCATAATTATGATTATTTTGTTTTCAGGTCCTTCCTGACATGTATTCCCCATTTGTATTTTGTCACTCCATTAATGAACATGCAGGACAGAGAGTTAAAGGAACATAGAAGAAATTTTGGAAAGAGGATTTTGAGGCAAGAAACCCAATCAGTGGAAATAAGAGGCAGAAAACTACATGGCCACAGAATCCATTGTGGTGTGGCTTTCTTTCTTGCCCCAGTAAGTGAACATCTTTTTATGTATATGATTTGGGGTATTCATAATAGTGAGTGTTTTTATTGGTCTTCTGGGCCGTGAAACCATGTGGCTTTGTAGATGGATGATAATAATAATAATACTCTGTAGAAGTCACTGCTTTGTACAGGATTGAAGTGTGAGTAGGGTGATAATTTGGCAAACTGATTCTGATGTGAAGCAGTTATTGTTCCACCATGCACAGCCACTTATTCTGTTGAGGTTAATACTTTGTTCACTTCATATTTCTTCATGTCACTGATATCACACTGCTCTTTGTCTTTGAGCTTCTCTCTTGTCACTGAATGGAACTGAAAACTGATTTACCACTCTCACTTACTGACTGACTCGCAAATGGTCTGCACTGACTGAGTACTAACAGACTTATGACTCACAATAGCCAGTGCTTCACATCTGCTTCTGTACTGCACTGAATTAACTGAGAAAATATCTACACTATGCTTCAGATGATCTCAGCTGGACTCATAGCTATGTTATATAGGTGTGTCATCATTAAGGAGAATTCCCTTGCCTTTTTAAGCAACCTCAGCATTCGGCATCAGCTGAATGGTCTCTGGAACTGTATAGAAACAGGAGTGTTTTGATGTTGCAATTGAATGAGAGGCAGGCAGTGTAACGCACATGTACCCCTCACCCACCCTACACTCAGTTATATTCTATTTCCATTTATGTTTATGTAGTTTAACAGAAACATTACAGCTTCCATGACATATTGGCAAGGTGTCATGGAGCAACAAAAGAACATAACTACTAGCAGGGAAAGAAGGTAGACACTTGGACTGGTCAGTAGGAACAGATAAAGAGGGACTACCGCAGGACTCCTGCAGGCAGGAAGAGTATGAAAATAGCTATTATTGTGGTTCTGAAGAGTGTCAAATCAAGGAAGTTGTTATTTTATCCATGGAGAAAATCTTCCATTCCTTTAGGATGTGTATGAGAGGCTTCATGAAGAAGCACAGGTTTCAGTGGTATATTCTTATGAACATAATAATGAACTTTCAGGTGCATAAAAGGCAGGAAATTTCTTGACCATCTGAGGGAACATTATCTCCTCAAAAGGACTACTACTCATAGTCTTGGAAGTACATAACATGTAGGACAAGTGTGATATACGGAATGAAGTATATAATCAGATGTTTCTTATGTGATATAGCCCATTTTGAGTGAACTTTTAAGTTATATTTGTTTGCACATAACAGATTTAAGGATGGAATACAAAGATCCCAAGCGAGAGCATTTCAGAGCTGAGTGTACAGTTGATGGTACTTATGAAGATAATGCTCCAAGATTTACGTTGGAGGCTATGGCTAATCTCCCATTGCTCCCAGATGATGTTCTGCTGTGCATTATGAAGTATCTGGGGCCAGTTGAACTTCATAACTTGAGCAAGTATGTGCTGTTTTGAGTAGTGCTTCTTCTGCAGCATGAATAAAAGTTTGAGTTTTTAGATCTATATTGAGAAAGAAGAAATGTTCAAAACAACCAGTATTTCATTGTGCCCTTTATACGTGTAACAGAGCCCATGCCCCCTTACCTATTTGTATTGAGTGCAGTGCCTACACAAAATTTTGTCAAGTTATTTTGTTTTTTCTAGAGAGGGAATTGTTTTAAGGACTACAGTAAGCTGTTGATACTCGTAGTATGACATGCTTGAGGTTGAAAATGCAAGTTTCAGACTACATAATGTATGTAAGATTTGAGGCTTTCACGGCGGTGACTATGAAGAAATCAGTCTTCTGGGATTTGGCACCGTGTATATGTGGTCTGCTTTTACCGGCTCTCACGGTCTTTTCGCTTGCGGATTTCTTATATTTTTCTTCTACCCTGAAGATGGAGGCGATACGTTCCTCCGAAACGTCGGTTAACACCACATATACACGGTGCCAAATCCCAGAAGACTGCTTTCTACATAATGTATGTTCAGTGTCAGATACTTTACACAACTGAAGGAGTTTCAGGAGTGTACAATATATTTATGAAATATATTTTATTGTAACGCAGATGGCCAGAGCATTTCTAGGCAACGGCCTGTAAACAACCTTCATTTGAGTGCCTTACAGCAGTAAGATGAATGTTTATAGCTTGTTGCTAGGCAACAGTCAGCACACCAATGGACTGACAAGATATCACATGATGTGTTTTCTGTGTGGTGTAGCATTGCAGTTCTTTTTAAGACTTACTTTTCTTCAGAGCTGAGTAATTGTACATGTACATCTGTAGAGTCATTCAATAGATGTTGATAAAACCTCATACAGTGCTTATAATATAGAAGTATTGGATATTATAAGTTTCATCTGCTTCATTCATTTAATGGCCCACGTTGCTACATTTTTAGTAATCTATAAGGCATAGAGCTAAGCGATTTCATGAAAATCATTGATTGATTGATTGATTGATTTAACATCCATAACTGTTACATTATATATCACTTATATAGTAACAGCTGTGATAGTGCAGTGGTAGGTCACATGGATTCCACAAGCACTCTAGCAATATTTGCAGCACACATTAGGTAAATATTAGTGTATGTAGCATTATATATGTGGAGATAGGGAAGAAAGTATTTATTGAATAAATAATCAAATTAAACTGTATAAATATGAGGGTTGGAACTTTAATAGTGGCAACACTGCTGTAGAGACACCATGCAACAGAACCAAATAATGTCGCTTATACCACACGTTAGTTACATACCTACCTTACCTCAGAGCAAATGGACTGTCCCTTCCCACATCACGCACATGCACAGTGATGAGAAAAACTTAGCCTCGTGTTAGCTGGCGGTCTAATGTAGTGTTGTCATGATGTTTTCGAAACAGGAACAACAGACTTGGATAAAGATTGAATGTGCCAGAGGCTGTACAGCACGACATAGTCTTCAAGGTCTTCAAAAGGCTTGTGGGGAATCTGCACTGCCTTACAGAACAGTGGCAAGGTGGGTAAAAGCCTTCAATGAGGGACGCCAAACTATGGCAGACAGACATGCTTCGGCCACATCGTCCTAGTGTCAGTGAAGAAGTGTATGCTCTTTCCGCGTTACTGGAGAGTGATCGACGCCATACGATTCATGAACTGGCCCGAAGGACAGGCTTAGTGCATACGACTGTGCTTCACATTCTGAAGGAATGCTTGGGCATGAGAAAAATTGCATCATGATTGGTTCCGCATGATTTGACGGAAATGCAGAAATGGCTATGTTACGACGCTGATTTGTTTGATCGATGGGCCTGGGAAGTGCTGTACCATCCACCATACTCCCTGGACTTAATTAAGCCTTTGTGAATTTGACTTGATTCCTAAGATGAAGGAACCACTTTGTGGCATTCGCTTCAGAACTGTTCCAGAGATTCTTCAGGCAGTAGACCACTCCATTCGAGCTATCAACACAACAGGCACTGCTAAAGGTATCCTATGACTTCCACATTGCTGGCAGTGGGTTGTACTCAATGCTGGTGACTACATTGGAGGACAGTAAAACTTCGAAACATGCATCTATTTTGTATCAGTTGTAAATAAATAGTTGCCACTATTAATGTTCCAACCCTCATATTTATCAGTATACTTTATACATTGTAAACCCCCTCCCAAACACGCATGCACACGCTCTTGTCTCTTTTGTGAGAATTGAGGCAGCAGACTATATTAAATTTGATATACCAACTTGTTAAAAATTATTTTATTTTAAGCAATTATGTGGAACTCAGGGTTATTTGTTTTTCTTATGATAGCATTAGAACCAGATGATCACTGGACCTTCCAATTGACTGCTGTGTGTGGTTGCAGGATAACAGAGCGGTTAGGGCACCTTGCATCTGATAAAAGCTTATGGAGGACTATTGACTTCAGGCCCCACAAACTCACAAGCACTCAGCTATTGAAGTATGTGAATTATTTTAAGGAATCCACAAAATTTCTGGCAGTGAGAGGTTTTGCATCTGAAGCTCCAAACCTTAAGAGGAGGGATGGTGTCCTTACACCAAAACTGCTGGAAGAGATAGTTAAAAAGTGCCCAGAGTTGGAAACACTGATTCTAGATGAATATTATGGACCAGCATGCAAGGTAGGTACAGTCTGTAAACAGGGGAAAGAAATTGATTCTTGAAGTGTTAACTGAATACAACATACTGTGACTGTTAACTCTCATGCATTTTAGTCTGAAGATCTGTGGTTTGGTACTTTTTCGTCATTTTTCTGTGCATAATTGATGCATTGAACAAGGGAGCTTACGTGGTAATGAATTGTATTTAGTTCATATTGGTCGAATTTCTTTATGGTATTCTTCAGTTTACTCAAGCAAATGCTGGCTAGTAAAATGAAATAACCCATAACAACTTCCTCCTCAGTGATTTCCAGTTCATGGTACAATATCAGCCTGTCATGAAGATTACCATCTTCTGTCATGTGACATCTTGTAGTTTGGTAGATATCTGCCAACATTTCAGCAGAATATGACTCCTCCATCTTCAGGATACTCTGCCACCCAGAAGATAGAGACAGTATGCTCATCCAAAACATCCATTGGCCAAGCCTGTTGTGTTTTAATAACAGTCTACACAACATTTGTAGATGGTTTGCCAATTATGACCATCTGACTTCCAACAAAATGAAATTGCAATACTCTGTTCATTAATATATTTTTATTTGATAATTTTTACCTGATGATGATCTCTATGTGATCAAAACATATTGTGATTTTAGGGAATAAAAACAATTAGTTGGTTATAATTGGTATATATGACTGTTTTGTAGATTGTTAATAAAACACGACAGGGCTTTGATCACACACAACAGTATGTGAACAGTAAAAACTTACCAGACTACATTTTATTACATCCCCATCACTGATTGGTCCTCATCCTGCCTAGTCTGCCATGTTCAGCAGCAAATAATCTCTGAATTTATGAATGCTGTGAACTAACATTAATTCACAAACTTCTTTACATATTTTTTGGACGTGATGTATCATGTTCATCTCACGGGAGAAGGGACTGATGGCATGATCTTTCATCAGCCTGCATCAAACATTGTCTTTCAGTGCCTTGCTTTACATATTCTAGCATAGCATGAGACTTCTCAAACCCCCACGTATGAATTATTATCATTAATGTAGCTGTTCGGGCTCATGGAAGAATGATGAAGGGCTTCATGTGCTGACAGAGCTGTGTCTTGTATGCATTTAATCACAGGCACTTGTAAATAATATCATGGACTGTGGAATATGGCTGCTGTAATTCCCAGTTTACACTTCTTTTTAATTTACTGCAATGCAGTTTGTATTGTGGTGTCCACATGGCTTGTATTGTTTGTTCCACTTTGCCACATATATATACAGCCGTGTACTTTGGAATTGATAACATGAAGTGTTGTCATGTCATGTTATCGTTGTTATATTCTTTGAAGATATCTCAGTATGAACTGGAGAATATTTGTTGCTTGATACTACTAGCCTGTTACTCTGTATATGAAATCCTCCTCTAACATGCTTCAGAATTACCTTTATCAAGGTAGGCACTGTTATTTTATTTAATAACAGATACTCATTTATCATCTGAAACATGCTATACTATGTATACAAGGTGCAGCAATAAAGAAACTGGATTCATGCTCTAACCCTTTATTGAAAAAATCAGACAATCGAAATGTTATCCCCTTCAATGTAGTCCCCTCCCCGATCCCTACACCACTCCATGCGAATTTTCCACTGTTGGAAGCAGTGCTGCAGGTCATCTTGTGTTATGCTCTTCAAGAGTTGCGTCGCTTTTGCTTTCACTGCATCCACGGACTCGAACCTGGTCCCTTTCAGCGCAGACTTGATTTTTGGGAAGAGAAAANACATTACCCTCCGGATATCGAAAAAAAACAATCATCATTGCTTTGAATTTGGATTTGGTCATGCGCGCTTTCTTCTTCCTAGGGGATTTGGGGCTCTTCCAATGCATGGATTGTCGCTTAGTCTCTGGATCATATTGAAGAATCCAAGTTTCGTCACACGTAATTACGTTTTGGAAGAAATCAGGATCAAGAGTGTCAACACAGCAATTCACTTGATGTTCCTTTTGCTGGGGGGTAAGGATTTTTGGCACCACTTTAGCACACACCTTTTTCATGCCCAGATCGTCATGCAAAATCTGTCTAACACTTTTCTTATTGATGTTAGTAAGTTCAGAAATTGCTCGAATGATCAGTCGACGATCTCTTCGAACAATTCTAGCGACCTTCTCCACATTCTCTGGAGTTTTCGCAGTGGGAGGACGGCCCGATTTTGGATCGTTCCCGACGTTTTTCCTACCCTCCATAAACTTCTTAAACCACTCGAAAACTTGCGTGTGAGATAGACACTGATCACCATATACTTCTGTCAATAAATTGTAAGTTTCACTGGCAGATTTTCCAAGTTTTGTGAGGAATTTGATGTTAACACGTTGTTCTACATTAGCCCGCAGCATTATTCTGATGGAGCTTAGACACACGATCCGCTTCTAACAATGGTTGCGGCCAGACTAATCGATGCGCGTGAATGAAACTTTGTGTGACAGTAGAGGGAAGTCCACGGGTCAATGCCCTATCATCCTCTTTGTCATGGACGTGGCCGGAAATGAGTCATAAAAGTATTCCGGTTTCTTTATTGCCACACCTTGTATTTTGGTCCAAGCAGTGATGGGCATCTCCAAAAAATATCTCCGTGACAACTTTAAAATTTTGTAAATGTACTACTGGTAAGATATTATGTATATAAACTGAAGGAACTATTATTTTCTCTTACAGTTGAGTATAGAACTGCTCCCTTCGACCATTTGTCGTCTGTCTATGAGAGATTGCGTGATAACAGATTTGGATCCTCAGAATTCATATTTCCATGATATGTATGCGCATGTACCTTATATAAAGGTAATTAGTATACAATAAGTGAATAATTAGATGTTACTTGAATTAATCCTTTTATAGGATAAACGAAAGTGTAGGAATGCATTTCAGAGTATCACGCCATGTACAGCATTATCTAAATGTGTCCAGGGGCATCCTGGCTTCCTCGTAAGAAAGATCCTTAAGAAGATTGGGTATGTTCACAGGCATGTAGACTGAAATGTAGACCAACAACATATACTATGTAAAAGGGGCATGCAGTACTGTGTTGATTGAGGAACTATGCTACAGACCAGAAGGTCACGTGTTCGATTCTAACAGAAATGAGTACCAGGAATCTTCCACCCAGGTTAAGGGCAGCAGGTGTATAAGGCTGATAACCTTACCACCATCTCTGAGCCAATTGTCTAGAGAAAATGTGTGAGCCTCGATATTTCACAGCCCTGTAGGCCTTCACGGACTGTTTTCGTTTTCACTTTACCTTTTATATACAATGTAAAATTGTTATAATAATAACAAAAGGTAAAGTTGTCCCTGTGCTTAATTACTTAAGCACTATGCCTTGAAGACATGGGGGAGTGTAGGTATAGCTCTACCATTCTTGACCTTGGCACTAGATGCAGGTGAGTGGTCAGCTTTATGCCCCTTCCAGTTTACTCCTGGGGAAAGAGCCCTCAGTACCTATTGGATAGTAGACTGGGTGAGCCCCAGTGTCAGTCTGGACGCTGTGGAGAAAAGAAAAATCTTACTATGCTAGGAATCGAACCTGGGCAGTGAAGCCCATAGCCAGTCACTACCCCTACTGAGCTATCCAGACTCCTATTTTAATACTAACAATGATAATTATTACCAGATAATTCTTCTAATAATGTAACAAAGTTTAAATATTTTGGAATGACAGTAACAGATTAAAACTGCAGTTATAAAGAAACTAAAAGCAGATTAACTTCAGAGAAAGCTTCCTACCATTTAGTTCAGTATCATATGTCTTCTTGTCCTGAGTCTAAAAATATAAAAATTCCTGTACACAAAACTATAGTTTTACATATTATTTTGTATAGGAATGAAACTAGGTCCCTTAACCTAAGGCAGAACGTAGAATTCTTACTGTTGCAGATAATAAGGAATGGTGTAAAGAATTGATGTTGTATTGCACCCTCTACTGCAGTTCCACTCTGGAAGTCAGTTCTAATTGGATTCAACCAGATGTGCTTCACATTCAAGGGTGTCTTGACTGCTCATTGTCGGTATTCTGAATGACACTAGATCAGTGAATCAGTTGTGACAGTGACAGACTCAACTGGATATGTTCTCACCTGAGGGCAGAAACGGTCTATTTTCTGAAATGTGTTGTATTTGAAATACTAGACAATGGACAGTGTTCAGAGACTCAGTAATCCATAGCCGAAGGAATTTGTGATAGGGTCCTGAGAAGTATATTTGTACTAAGAGAAAGCATTAGGAGGTCGGAGAAAGTTAGCATAACCAGTATTTCATAATCTATACTCTTCACAAATCTTATTAACCAGAAACCCAAAGGGAAGATCTAGGCATAGATGGGATACCAGTGTCAGTCATCACAGATTTCGATGACTGACCAGCTGACTCCAGTCACTGTTTCACATGCAGATCAGGCTGAGGCAAACAGTAGCTTTGCCTATAAGTGTAGCGTGCAGACACAACACTCATCATGTCAAACCCTGATGATGGAGGTAGAGACAGTCTCTGAAGCATTGGATACCAACTCCACATTCACACAGCTGATCATCCAAAGAGGACATCATTGTATACTGTTGCTGTGAGAACTTGAAATCATATGTAGCAATACAGTTTCAGGTTGCATAGAAAGTATGACATTTGTCTAGCTAAAGCAATGTCTTAGAGAAATTAATAGTTGTTCAGTTAATCAAGGAACACCTAGACTTATGGAAGGGGAAGGTCCATTGCTGTATTTACAAGTGCCATGATCCTATTTTGAACTTCCAGAATTCTTGTAAATAGAAAACATTTCATGAAATATTTATTGAATTTGTACAATGACAAGACATTTCTTGGTCACCAAAATTTTGAAGGAAAGTGGCTCTGGTCAATAACTGTGAACTGGTTTGAAGTTGTAATAGATTTTATTCAGCTGTAAATCTGTTGCAGATGTTGAGCATTACAAGAAAACTGTTCCAAATACAAGGAATTTGCTTAATGAATTTGACACTACATAAATTTTGATGCGTATGAATACTAAGAATCTTCCTGGGTGGTAAGGGGCAGCCAGCATGCAAGGCTGTTAATCTCACCATCATCTGTGAGCTGATTGTCTAGAAAATATGGGAACCTCAACGTCTCCCAACCCTGTTGGCCTTCATGGCCCGTTATAGGGATAGGTCTACCTTTTATATCTTTTACCTAATCCAGACACTCCAAAAAGTTTACAGCCGAGACTGAAAGTGGCTGTTATTGCAGGTCTTGATACTGAGTAACTGTAAGTGGGTCTCACCTCATGATTTTATGGCCATTAGTAAGTGTCACTGGTTGGAAGAGTTGCGGATGGATGGTTGTCTACAGCTGGGGGATTGTGTGGCATATACAAGCCTTGCTGCAAGATGTGGTTTCCATTCCTTGAAGGTATGACTTATTCCAACCTTTCTTCTGTCAGTGAATATTAGAGGTGAGATTAAAAGGATTCTGAGTCCAAGAGCTGTTTTGAATGTTAATACACTTTTGTTTTCTCTTTAGATTTTGGACCTGCGAAATACAAGAATGGGTGACAGTGATGTGGCCTGTTTCAGTCTTTCACTCAGGCTGACTCATCTGTATCTGCAGTGTCCATCTGTTGATAATGAAGTTAGTGATGACTTACATGGTGATCCAAACTGTGTGGAGGGATAGTAAGTTGCTGATCATAGAGTTAGTAACTGTCTGTTTTACCAAGTCCTCTTCTCTGTGGATAAGAAAAAAATACATAATTTTATGTTTTTAACTTTGTGGGCGGTGTATATGGATGTAAAACTTTATCTACAAGGGTCATACTGAAAGTCATGAGCAACAATTTTTTGTAACGTAACACTGCTTTATTATTGACAAACCAAATACACCACCTCAATCTACAGACCTTTCTTTATTTTTCCACATAATCGCCACTTCTTTGTACACATTTCTCCCAGCGTTCTGGGAGCTTGAAAATTCCCCCTCTATAAAATTCCATTCCAGCCATCTGAAGACACTGACGCACTGCTTTCTAAATTGCCTCCCTTGTCTCAAACCGTTGTCCACGCAGCTGATCCTTCACAAGTCTGAAAAGATGGTAGTCAGAGGGTGCCAGATCAGGGTTATAGGAGCGGCATGGGGGCAAGTGTTGTCATGCAGGATGATGATGTTTCATCCTGGATGATTATCGCGCAATGCACAGCAGGGCTTGTGCAGCATCTGGACATAATGAGCAGCATTGATGGTTTGCCCAGGTTCCAGGAACTCGGCCAGAATAAATGGTGAAACCAGCTTTCGTCACCTGTCACAATACAGAGCAAGTCCTTTTCAAGTCGGAAGGATTCTGTTGTTATTTCCATAATGGGTGTCAGTAGGCCTAATACTAGAAACGATGGGGAAAGATGTGCGTCTATTCTTCTTGTTGATTCCTTGTTCAGAAAGCTAGCAGATTTTCTGTAAGTCAGAAAATATTGTAAGGGTTACATTGAAAGTCCGTGATAGTCATTGCCTGTCTTCTTAAACTGTTTTAGTTATTCGGTATCCATGAATTATCTTCACTATATGCATCCTGTTGTGTATTCTGATTGGTGGTATTTGGCTGTCAACACAACAATAAAAGTAAACCAATCGAATTGCTCACGTTGAGGCACACAGAAGTGTAGTTGGTTGAGGCACTGTGCTACAAGGCAGAAGGTGGGTTCGATTTGTGATGAGGTCATTGAATTTTTCAATTGACCTAATCCTTCCAGCCACACTATGGCCCTGGGATCAACTCAGCCTCTAACAGAAATGAGTACCGGGAATTTTCCTGGGGGTAAACGGTGGCTGGCATGTAAGGCTGACAGCCTCACCGCCATCTGTTAGCCGATTGTCTAGAAAATGTTGGAGCCTCAATGTCTCTCAACCCTATGGGTCTTCAAGGCATGTTACAGGGATACAGTAATTCTTTACTGCTCACATTGGTTTTAGTTTATAGTTGCTACATGTTTCGATCCATATTAGGACAGTTCAATAACAGGAGACATATTTGATGAGACTGCGTGAAGATGGTCCCAAATGTCGACAAAATATGTAGGAAAAATCAGATAAAACCAACGTGGGCAGTTGGATTGGTTTATTTTTATCGTTGTGTTGACAGCCAAATACCGTCAAATTTGCTTTCCAAACAGGATGGGATAGATTGTTTGCATTTCATGCTGTGTCTCTATGAAATTTGTGACCATCATAACAAGTGGCTTGAGCATCATGGAATTTGCTTGCTTCCAAAATTGTTATGGCATTGTTTCACGAATTTAGAAAGTGCACATTTTTTATCCAAGATAATTTTGTGAAATAATTATTTGTGTTCAATGTCAGACTGAAATATCTAAATGATTTTTGCTGCAGTGATTTCCTGGACTGCAATGATGACGATGACACTGATGCTCCTTCATTAATAGAAGACAGCTATGGTGGTTTCTCCCCATTAGGTCTTCCACGTCTACTTCCTCTCAGCACACTGCCAGATCTTTCAGCAAGGTGTTCAGAGAGAACACTGCAGTCAGATTCTAGGCGTGCAGTGGAATCCAGAAGCAATCCATCTGGCCTGGCTTCACATGACGAAAGAGAAGAGAATGGAGATTTCTCCTTTCCACAGGCTTCCACATCATATGGAGGCACGAACACTGTGTTGAACCTGCCTGGACCATCACACATTGGGCCAAAAGCGGGGTCACTCAAGAAACATCCTTTAGAGGATTCGGATTCAAGTAGTGATGAAAATTTGTTTTCATCTGTTGCCTTTCCTATATCAGGTCCCGAAATGCATAAACAGATACGGACATCTGAAGAAGGTTCACATCTACCAATCAGTCAAGCCTCTTGTATGAGTGCATCTGAAGCAGGCTGCAGGGGCAAGAAGCGTCGGCACTCTTCCAGTGACCATAGTTCTAATGAACCAAGTACATCCACACATTCATTTATTGAATCACCCAGTTGTTCTATAAATGATGTGAATAGAAGACTGAAAGATGGAGATTCGTTATGTCAGAAGTCAAAACTTCCAGACTCTTCAACAGGTAGTACACAAGCAGTAAATTGCAGACAGGCGAGTGATGTGTCCAAAACAAATAGCAGTGAGCAAGGAAGAAGTTTGAGAGCAGATGATAGTTTATGTGGAAGTTTGTTTTATTGCCCTTTTCATGACTCCAATGCTGAATCATTAATTTCAGACGTGTGTACCATGGCATTTGTCTTGAAGGAGCAGCATGGAAGTGACGGATCAGGGTATGTAAGGATTGTATCACCGCAGGCAGTAAGTGCCAGACCTCAACTCCACACACTTGTTGTAAAGAACTACAGAAAGATTACTGATAATAGCCTGAGATGCCTGCTTAGGCTTAATAGCTTACGTTATTTGGATATATCAGGGACTTCGGTGACCCAGAGGGGTGTCTTGGAGTTCCAGTTGAAGCGACCTGATGTTGAAGTTATATCTGATTACAGGGACCTCCCTATTTAATCATGTGTTGTTGGAATTTATATTTAAAGTTACACAGTTTGTCTTATTTCCCCCGATACAAGCCTCATTTTAGCCATTTCATGTTCTTTTGGTTCAGATTCTTGGTCTGCTCCCTCAGAGAAACATTAAATAGGGATTTCGCTATGTGGTGTACTTTTGATTTGTGAAAGGAGAATCTACTGCATTTATGTATCAAACTGAGATAGAAGTAAGTATCTGAAACATTCTGAATTTATTATACTTTTCAGAAGTTGCCTGTGTCAGAACAGTATTCATGAGTTAGTATTTGAAAGTTGTTTTACGCTGCAGCTGAAATGATGCCCGCCTGCAGGAAGTAACAAACAATTGTGCCTCTTGGATCCACTTAATGTCTTCTTCTGAGTTACCACATGTGTTATCAGACTGGTTTGATTTTAGAATGGAAATCTAATGCACTCCCCATTTATAACAGAAGTTAGTATGTCTGCAGTTGTGCTATCAGCGTTATATTTTCTGTATTGCCTTGAGCTCTGCATTTTCTGCTTTTCTGTTAGGAATTCTAATGCAATAAATTTCTCCAGAGAATCGTGTTTTGAAATTACGATTTCTTGGTGGTTTTATTTCGAAATAGGCCTATGCATAAAAATGACCTCTGAAGATATTTGTAATGAAAGAAATATAAAAAGTATGTAAAAGTTGACGTATGTTTCGAAGAAATGTTCTGCCTGCATCCTCTGCTCTGAAGATGGAGGCAGCACCTTTTTTAGAAAGATTGGTAAACTTCTACCCGACTATATGTCGTCACCTCATTGGAGTTACTACACTGAAAACCTCAGATCCTCCATGAAAAAAAATTAAATCTGTGAATGTTACGTGCGTGGTTATGAGCATTTTATGGAAAATACGAAAACCTATGTTCATTTGCGAAGACAGAAGCATATAAAATTTATATGTTACTTCACTCTTTTGTTCTTTGCTCTCATGCCACGGAAGCCACTTAAAAACAGATTACGGGTCAGGATACCTGATATTTTATAATTTTTTCCCTTTATTTACAATCCTCTTTGTAAGTAATATTTTTGTAAATAATAATTCAAATATTCAATTCAGTCCAGAACCTTTTGTCTTCTCGTCTGCTGTCCAAAAGCATAAAAATTAAAATATACAGAACTATAATTTTGCCCATGGTTCTGTATGGGTGTGAAACTTAGTCTCTGACATTAAGGGAGGAACATATATTGAGGGTATTTGAGAATATTTGGACCAAAAAGAGGTTGGAGAAAACTGCACACTGAGGAGCTTCATAACTTGTACTCTTCTCCAAGTATAATTAGAATGATCAAGTCAAGAAGGACCATTGGGAAGACCAAGGTGTAGGTTGGTGGACAATATTAAAATGGATCTTAGAGAGATAGGATGGATTGGATTGATGTGGCTCAGCATAGGGACCAGTGGAGGGCTCTTGTGAACACAGTAATGAACCTTCGGGTTCCATAAAATGCTGGATTTCCATGCAGCAAATTTATTTTTAATATTTAAACCACCTGATAAAGAGTATGTAAATTTTTGTGTTACAAATGCATTGCATGTAAATTATCTGCATAATGGAAATCCTGAGGCTTTTCATATTTTCCCCTCAGTCCTGCCAGGAAACTACCTTAAATTAAGTCACCCTTCCTCCCTACTCATCATTCCCTAATGATACCACCATTACAAGCTCTGTAGCCCAAATTCTGAGACAGCTGACAAGCATATTGCAGAATAAGACGTTTATTATCTTGGCATTGCAGGGTCAAGGCCAGTTAAACAGAAATGCATTGGTAGGGTTGTTTCAGCATGACGGGCTCAATGACAAATGCCAGTTCCAGGCAGTCAGTCTAACAGTCCTTATACCAAATATTAGCCAACTCCATTCAGTTGCACCTTTCCAGAGAAGCTGCTAGTTGCTCAACTACACAATGAATTACCAACAAGTTATGGAATGGAAGGGTCATTACCAGGTGCCAGATGAATTCATTCCATATTCACTTCTTTAAGCATACAGAATACACAGCAGCAGCCTACCTTCACACTCTTCTGAGGACAACTGCAACTCGTAAATCCATTTATGCACTGCCCACTACTTTATATGGCGAAGAGACACAAAATTGAACACACATTTCAGGATGGCTGGAAGACATTATTTCAGAGTGTTTGCAATTGTAAACAAGTTATTCAGTACACAGCTTCACCTAATCCAGAACCCATTCATTTCTTGTCACAGAACCCTGAACACGTGACAATATTTTGCTTGCAATGACCAATAAAGCATAGTTTGTGTTCATCTGAGCAATCCATAATAGTTAACTCAATATACTCAACCCAAATGATGTAGCAATATGTGACTAACTGCTCAACGCATGAGTAACAAATGACGCTGGAGAATTATGTTTATAAGCAGTCAATAAATTTCGGTGACTAAATTCTACTAATTATTAGCTTCCGCTGCTGAATTAACATAACTGTAGGAGAATGTCATGTCATGTCTGTTTCCACTCAACAAGACAGGGTCTTGTACACATTGAACAATCAAAATTAAACGGCCACTGATACCCAGTGACAGTTTGTACCATGGGACTCAGTTCATTCCTCGTCAGAAATAGTTAACAAACAACTCCAATATCTTGTATTCCACAAACATGCCGCATACAACACACGGTAAAAAAATTGTCTTATTTGCAACATGAAATACTGTGGCATGCTACATGTCACAAACTGTTCCTTAGTNAAATGGCCGCTCCCCACTATGTATGCGCTGATGTGTCTTCAGCAGACACTGCTGACTAAATGACTTATTACATACATCACATCTAAATGGCCGCTCCCCACTATGTATATGTTGATGTGTCTTCAACGCACCCTGCTCTCTGAATGACTTATTACATACATCACATCTGAATGGCCGTTCCCCACTATGTATGCGCTGATGTGCTGTCAGTGTACTGTGCTGATTGAATGAGTTATTACATACATCACATCTAAATGGCCGCTCCCCACTATGTATGCGCTGATGTGTCTTCAGCAGACACTGCTGACTAAATGACTTATTACATACATCACATCTAAATGGTCGCTCCCCACTATGTATGCGCTGATGTGTCTTCAGCAGACACTGATAACTGAATGACCTATTACATACATCACATTTAAATGGCCGCACCCCACTATGTATGCGCTGATGAGACGTCAGATTACCCCGCAAATTGAAAGACTTAGTACACACATTACATTTAAATGGCCGCGCCCCACTATGTATGCGCTGATGAGACGTCAGATTACCCCGCAAATTGAAAGACTTAGTACACACATCACATTTAAATGGCCGTTCCCCACTATGTATGCGCTGATGAGACGTCAGATTACCCCGCAGACTGAAGGACTTACTACACACATCACAGAAAAATGGCCGCTCCCCACTATGTATGCGCTGATGTGTCTTCAGCAGACACTGCTGACTAAATGACTTATTACATACATCACATCTAAATGGCCGCTCCCCACTATGTATGCGCTGATGTGTCTTCAGCAGACACTGATAACTGAATGACTTATTACATACATCACATTTAAATGGCTGTGCCCCACTATGTATGCGCTGATGTGTCGTCAGATTACCCTGCATATTGAAAGACTTACTACACACATCACATTTAAACGGCCGCTCCCCACTATGTATGCGCTGATGAGACGTCAGATTACCCCGCAGATTGAAAGACTTACTACACACATCACAGGAAAATCGACGCTCCGCACTATGTATGCGCTGATGCCTCTTCAGAGCACCCTTCCAACTGAACAACTTATTACACATGTCACAGAAAAATGGCCACTCCACAGTATGTATTCGCTGATGTCTCTTCAGATTTCTCTTAAAACTGAATGATTTATTACACACATTGCAACAAAATGGTTGTTCCCCACTAAGAATATGTTGATGTGCTACCAGAATTAGTTGTTGGCTGACTGAATCACCACACTCATCGCAGGAATATCGTTTCTCCTCACCATGTACTGGCTGAAGTTCATTCAAAGTACTCTGGAAAATGAGAGGAAATAACATGAGAAATCATAGTATGAAGAAAAATGCGTTTGAAGCCCAAGCACAGTGAGATGTTAAATCAGTAGGCATGAGGAGGTGAGAGAAGAGAGGAGAGCAGGGAGGGAGGGAGGGAGCACATATCCCCTTGTATGGTGCACGAATCGATCAACATGAATTCTGAATGAAGCTGCACTGCCAGTGTCTAACAAATTGTAAAATTAAATAAAACTACGCATTGGTAAGGCTGGACAGGTGACCAATTAATAGTGGATAGGCTCCTAAAATGAAGTAACAATGAAGGCTGAGTTAAAAAATCGCATCAAGACAGGCTGCGTATGGCCCAGTAAAATCTGTGAGACAACAATATATANCAATCGTGTCTCATTCGAGGGCATGTAAGGATGACTTCCTGCTTCCTGATGGAACCAAATGACTGCCACAACAGAATACCATAGTTGGACCGACTGCAATCTGGTATGCTGTGTGTTGGTCCATGTCTTGCCATGATGAGATGAAAGGGTAAAGAAGTAAGCCAGAAGCATTACCACCCAGAGGTTCTTCTGCTGACAAACTCCCAAAGAACACAACTTCTCTTGCTGCTGCAGGTAATGGTGGAGCAGTGGATCTTCCTTAACTGTGTTTTATTTGCACTGCAAAGGTGTCGTTGAAGTGAATGCCATTAATGGGGGAAATTCCACCCACAACAAATAATGTAAACAAGAGTTAATAAGTACTGCTACAGTTGAGGTTACCACATGCCTGTAAACTCAGACTGTAGCATATCATCTATGAACTGTATTAAAAAAGGAATCGTAATCCAACAACCCAAAAATAACTCCACCCATTCCAAACTAATGATAATACTGTGTTAAAATAATAGTTTAATCATAGTTCATGCTGAAGAACATTCCAGACATAATAGTGGTCATATTTAACACTTGATCCACACAGAATAAATCCCTATGCAATAGTCTTTCTTTTAAATTTACACAGAGGGAACTGTGACCAAGAGCATTCTCAGTTCTCAGCAACTGACTGCTCAAGTTTGCTGGACCTGAGCTTGTCGCGGTGGTCACCATGAAGGGTACTGTCATCTAGGATGTGAGAAGTTTCCCAAGCAAGCAGCAACATCACGCAGCTCTGCTTACTGCAGCTTGCATGGTTTAGCCTTCGACCACGAAGATGGAGGCATAAGTTTGTCCGTAACTTCAGACAACTTTTGATAGACTACACGGCATCAAATCCCAGAAGAGAAACACCCGTATGAGAACCTCAAATTCAAATGTACACTCTTCCAGTTGTTTACCATTCAGTGCATTATTTTTATCTAAATACACATATTGTGGCAAGTAGATTCGTTGCTAGACAATGACCGTGAAACAAACAACTATACAACAGCAACTGATACATAATTGATCCACAAAATGCGTGTTTCCACAGCAACAAGAGAACATATAAATAATGGAAGAGATATTCACTACACAGTCCATGTCAAGATGTTATAACCAGGACCAGTTAGCTGTTGCAGTCAGTCAGACAACCACTGCAGTTCAGTCATTGTAAGCTGTTGGTGTTAGAAGCTGGTAGCTGATGGTGGGGACAGTCCAGGGAAACGTCTGCCATTGGAAGCCGCTATCAAGCAACAGCAGTGAGAAAGTAACTGTGGACACTTGTGTGGGTGTGTAACAGTGACAATATAGTCATATGATGTATGAAAGAGTCCACTAAATCCAATTACCAATCAAAACCTTGGTCTATGGTCACTCAACCACATGACAGTATATTCTTATTATCTTTCTTAATGTTGAAAACGTTATTATGCGAGGGTGCATACAGATAAAGCTGTGACAATGAGCTAACACTTGTGCAACCTCTCGCGTAAGCGCTGATGACTTAAGACCCATGGCATATATTACATTAACAGTTATGTGTAAATGAGAGTATAAAGAGTGATCTAGCTAAAAATGATCTTTATTTTAATCCCAAAATAAAATTACACATTGTCATACAATTACCTAAAACATGTATTAATAACATGGTGATGTTCATTAATAGCCCTTTTTTGTTTGCTTAATTACATTAATCGTATATTCCATTTGACCATAATTATGTCTATGTTTTAGGATGTGTTGCTAATGCCAATACTTCACTATCGTTTTTATACCTCTTACACCTTCTCTGTACCTAATGTTTAGTCACTGTCCTTTCTAACAGAAAATAATAAGAAATCTGTCATGATAACCAGTCACCTGACAGCAGGTACAGAAGCAAATCTAACAGTGTCAGGTATAATAAATTTACTTCAAAGGGCAACAGGCAACACTATGTTATTACACGAATACAGAATGCATCTAAAATACGAAACAACAAATAATTTTAAACATTTATATATCCTAGGAATCCTATAATGTAGTATCATAGAACGGCTTAGTGGATTGGATAGACAAGGAAAACATACAAAATTCTTCTTTCTATGAAATTTATCTCAGATATTCTTCAGTTTACACAGTACTTAATTTCATCTATATTAGATCTCCTTAAAAGAAAATGGGAGCAGTTCATCTCAAGCAACATTCAACAAACTACAGTTGCCGAGGAAATCCTTGAAAATCTAGTTAACAGCACAGCAGAATTGTTTCATGAAAACAGACAGAGATGGAAATCATACAGACAACCAGTACTTCTGCACATTTGTGTCATCTGCCTAACAGTGCACATACAGCTCACCTCAGGTTCAGCCTTTATTTCTGGAAATGTTATTGGGACAGGATCCTCTTCCTCCTCTGCATCTGAGACTGCCTCAGCTTTTACCTTCATGGCCTGATCTGCATCATGAGATGTTGGGTGCATCTCACCATATGGGCCCACTAAAACGTTCTCTGAATTTGTATAGTCCTATAAAAACCATGACATCTTTCTCAGAAATGGACATACAACCCCATATATTAAACAGTGTATGCTCTCTTTGCTATGACTGTTTCTCATTACAGCTAATTCATTAGACCTGTATTGTACAGATGCTCTTCTCTACAGCTATCAAGATCATTAGAAAGTATTTGGTAAATAGCTCAGTGACCTGCCTGAGAAACATGCGGTCACTGAGGCAGTGCAAAAATATCTGCTTTTTATGGTACCTAAAAGCTGCTAAATGAGGAGCTTCATAACACGTAATCTTCGCCAAGCATAATTAAAATGATAAGTCAAAAGGCATGAGATGAGCAGCTCATATGGCAGGCATGGGGGACAAGATGAATGCATATAGGATTTTGGTGAGAAAGCCTCATAGACAGAGACTACTAGGAAGACCTAGGCATAGGTGGGAGGATAATATTAAAATGGATCTTCAGAGACATAGGATGGGGTGGTGTAGACTGAACTGATATGCCTCAGGATATGGACCGGTGATGAGTTCTTGTGAATATGGTGACGAACTTTCGGGTTCCATACAATGTTGGGAAATTCTTCAATGGCCAAGCGACTGGTGGCTTCTCAAGGACTCAGCTCCATGGAGTTAGTTATGGTACCTAAGGGATCATTACTGTGATCACGCATGTTCATTATGGCTCTGTATCCTAAGGCAAACAGAGTACAAACCCAAAATATTTCTTTAAAAATCTACCTTAATAGCACCTTCCCTTCTGCTCTCAGGCCTCCCAAGTGGACTGCTCCTCTCAGGTTTCCTGTCCAAAACTTTGTAAGCATTTCTCACTCTTGCATATGTGCTACAGGACTTATGCATATCACCCTCCTACATAATATACCAAAGCGTTGCAATGTCTACAATGAAGCATAAGAAATTCTCAAGGTGGATGATGAAAACAAACAGAAGCATGTCATATTTCATTCCTTTGGCCACGAGAACTGACATACGACAATAAAATGTTTGTCTTTTCAGACAAGCACAAAACATTCATAATGTTTCCTCTCACAGCAGGAAATGTCTTTTCAGCGCTGTGGAGTAAAATTCTTGGCAGTCTTGTTGCAAGAGAATGCAGAATCTTTCATAACCCTGAAACTTTTTTACCACATGACATTTTGTGTGGTTCACTGGAATTAGCTGACAAGAGTCCTTTGGTTCTAAGTGTATCAGCGCCTAACTGTGAACAGTTCCATAACTCCGTATGGATTTTTGCTGCCAGACAATTTCTCTGAAACACTGTTCAGTTTACACAATAATTAATTTCATCTACATTACAACTGCTTAAAAGGAAACGGAAGTGGCACATCACAAGCAATATTCGACTAACTACAACTGTCCAGAGACACTTCAGAAACAGGTCTTCAAAGGCTAGCTGGCAGCACAGTGGAGTTTTTTCATGTCTACAGAAAAGACAAGACAGCCAGACAGATGGAGATGAGACAGACAACTGGCATTTCTACACATTTGTGATATGTGCCTAACAGTGGACATACAGCTCACCTCAGATTCAACCTTTATTTCCTGAATTGTTATTTGCAGAGGATCTGCTTCCTCTTGTGACTCAGAGAATTCCTCAGCTTTTATATTCATGGCCTGGTTTGCATGATGACTTGATGGGTACATCTCACCATATGGACCCACTAGAACTTTCTCTGAATTGGTACAGTTCTATAAAACCATCACATCTTTTATTAGTTATGGTTGTACAACACCATACATGAAACAATATATGCTATCTTTGCTGTAGCTGTTTTTCATTACATCTACTCCATAACAGCTGCTCTGTACAGATTTCCTTTTTACAGACTTCAAAAACCTTGCAAAGTATTAAGTTCATAATGTAGGGACCATCAAAAGAAAATTATGATCCCTGTGTAAGTACAGAAAATATCTGAACTTTATGGTACCTAAGAGCTCATTACTGTGTTCACATATGCCCATCATGACTTTGCATCCTGACACAAACAAACCCAAGTCCAAACACCTCAAAATTATATCTTTAAAACCCATTTGCACAAATTTTTCCCAAGTAGTATCATTCTTTCAGGTTTTCTTTCTAAATCTTTGTACACACTTCTCATTCTAACATGTGTGCTATACAACCTACCCATAGCGCTCTCCTTGAATTGAACCCTGTCCTACATAATATACCAAATTGTTATAATATGAAGAAGCATGTAAACTCCCTAGAGGGGTTATGGAAACTAAGCTTGGCATAAAATATGTAGTTTCTTGCACTATGAGAACTGACAGATGACAATAAAATTTTTGTCTGTGCACACAAGGACAAAACACTCACCATGATTTCTCTCACAGCACAATATATTTCTTCAGCTCTTTGTAGCAGAATTCTTGGCATGCCTGTTGCAAGAGAATGCAGAACTTTTCACAAATTTGAAACCTTTTTCTTATCACCCACGATGGTTTGTGGGTTGCAAATTAATTGATTTACAAGAATACTAGTGATGTAGGACCATATTTCTAACAAGTGTACCAGCACCTAGCAACAAATATTTGTTCAAGTCTGTAAGGAAACATGCTAATGATTGTGTACAAACAGATTTTGATGTGGATTTCTTTGTTCTCACAGCAGACTATGAAGCTTCGCGTTTTATTATGCATTGTGAAGTCTGGCAGATTGTTCCTCAAGTTTCAAAGGCAGCTGGTTCGCCTGTTTTGGGTAAACCTCTTGCTTCCAAATAATCGGAAACAGACTACCAGACTGAACAGAATTACACTCTAGAAATAGCAGACCTACTCTACAAACATGTGTACATTTAGGCATGTAGTAGTGTAGTTGGTTGAGAGGCTATGCTACAAGCGTGAAGGCCCGGGTTCAAGTCCCGATGGGGTCATTGTACTTTTTTTTAATTGACCTAAACCTTCTTGCCGCACTATGGCCCAGGGATCGACTCAGCCTCTAATAGAAATGAGTACCAGGAATTAATTAAATAATTTTTGTTGGAAGTAATGAGCGGGCAGCGCGTAAGGCTGACAACCTTACCGCCATCTTTGAGCCGATTGTCTAGAAAATGTGGGGTTCTCAACGTCTCACAACCCCATGGGTATTCACGGCCTGGTACAGGAATAGCTTTACTTTTTTACTTTTACAGATTTCTATCGCGGAGCCACACTATGCATTTCTACAGCCCGCAACTTCGACCAGATCACCTAAGACCATCACCTCTCATGAATTCCTTTGTAAGTCGGTCTGGTATGTGTTACAGGCGACAAAGGGGTATATAAACAGAAAAAAATCTGCATTCTACTAGAAACATGCTCAGAAAGGGCACTGAGGTGTTTACAGAAATCACAAGATGAACTTGCAACAGCGAAGTAATAACACGAATCCCAACGGTGTTCGTTTCTAACAATCTGTCAACGACCTTCATTTCCATTTGTTTGTGCTTGTGAAATGAAATGTATGTATGTATGTATGTATGTATGTATGTATGCAGAAGTTCAATTTCTTTAGAATGATCGTAATGATTCCCGAAAGAGTACACTCAACTTACCCGCCTACAATCAAAACGCAATACACAGTGACACTATAATGAACAATGATCCAATTGTTATGATTGTGATCAATGACCGCTTTCCATCGTTACCGATCGTTATCGTCGCTGCAAGAGATTGTGGTACCGTAGTCCACGGATAGAGTGTTGCACACTATGATGTTCTGGGCACCTGGGTTTCTGAGAACTGGGGTATGAACCCTGCCGGTCCTTGCTCTGATTTGCGACCGGTATTTGGTGATCATTGTTGCCAACGGAACGCGAAAGGTATGAGTGCTTGTCGTTGTAGTAATTTGTAATTAAAGTGTACAAAACGTATTTCTGTAGAATTATTCCGGCTTACGCTCTGTAATTTAGAAAGTCTTGTAGATGAACTGAAATATTAGAAATGTTTAAAAAGTAAGGGAATTTCTAATTCAGTTATGTGAATAAACATACATATTAACGTTACAGTGCAAGATCATACCTGTAATCTATTTAATAAATTAATGTTCATTTATATTAATAAGTATTTTCAGCGGTCTTATAGTGGAATGTCTGAAGTTTTGTAATGATGGCGGTTGTTTAATTGCATCATTCTGTCCCCTTATTTTTCACTACTTGCCTGTTTCGATCAGTACGTTTGTTTCGTGAAGTGAAACACAAAATAAAAATGAAAGTTTAGTAGATGTTAAACGTATAAAATGTTTGATAAAAAAGTGCGTTTTTCGCAACATGATAGACATTGATGCATTGCTACTTTTAGGCTCACTACAGTGTTGCATTTTTGGTGTTTCGCTGTTAGAAATATGTTTTCGACACCATGATGGAGGCTGTTCCTTCTTTGGCTTCAAGTGTAGTATTGCTGTTGGTGTTCAGCTGTTAGAAATATGTTTTCCACACTTTAATGGACACTGGTGCACCATTCTTCATGGGCTGAGAATAGTTTTTTTTTTTTTTTGGCATCTGCTCACTGGAACTGTACCTGTTTTTATGGTGGTCTGCAAAAGAGCTGACAGTAGTGTCTATAGCTGTGAAGTGGAGGTAATCTCCATTCTTGGTTCTCACTGTGGTGTCTGTTGCTGGTAAATGGAGGTAGTCACCGCTCTTGCTTTGTGCTGTGCAGATGTGTTGGAGTGTGATATGTGAGTTGAGACTTGTCTCCATTCAGTTGTCATGCACACCACACTGCCAACACATCTGAGCAAGACCTAAAAACAAGAACAGTTACAATGAAAGAGGAACAATGAGAAAGTAATAGTATGTCAGGAGACCATGAATAATAGTACATCATAGTGCTCATCAAGTTAATGGAAAACATATTCTGAGAGCTGAACACCAACAATAAATACTGCACTGTGAGCCTTCGAGCATCACAGTGTCCATCAATTTACGGAAAACACATTTTTATCAATCTGACATTTTATACCTTTAACGTCTATAAACAATTAATTTTTTATTAGTGATTCACTTCACAAAACATGAATGCAGTGTCTCACCATACACATAATATATTTGTTAATGGAGTTATACAGACTGAAACGTGTCGTGTAAACTGTGAGAAAGAAACAAGTGGAACGATGCAGCGAGACATCAGCCACACAGTCATCACAGAATTCCACAAGCGTTGCATTATAAGATGGAAAACACCAAGTGATAATGAAATGGAACAGGATGCCAACATACAAGATTCACGGATATAAGTTTGTTAATATTCCACACCAGTAGTTAGAATGGATATATATACTTGCCATTTTGTTTTCATGTCTTGTGACTTCAGCTTTCAGGGTTTAGTCACTTTATATTCTGAAGCTGTTCCAACATTTTGGCTACCTTACTGTCGCAAATGTGAGGGGGAATGAGGCAGACGGAGCAGGTGAACCAATATAGAGGTCTTGCAATGAGCATAATGGTAGTGGTATAAAGCAGGTTCTATCCAATGGTAAAGGGTCAGGAGAGTGGAAAAAAAGAAATGTAGCCAGTCTTTATTCCATCTTTATCCATTACACAGGTGAAGCTGAGGGGGTGTTTGACAATTTGGGTATGGAAATGACAGTGTGGATTTTTGCAAGGATTTCAGGCTGTGAATTTTGATGCTGTATTTCACCTCAGGGGAGTGTTTCACTACCATAAATATTGGTTTTCTAGATTGGAGTGTACATGTTATTTTGTGCTACAATATGCTGCTTGGATTAGATAAAATATATAGTTGAAAGGGATTAGGAGGGAGTTGAATTGGATAGGACAGGTGTTAGGCGACAATAGCATAAAATATTTGAGGAGGCAAATTAGATGCACTGTAGTAATTAAAATCTTAGCACTGTCTGTAATCTGAAACATCCCCAGGTTCCTGGTACATAGGCTGTATATGTGTGCTACCAAGACTGGAAAATAAACCACGATACAGGATATGACATGGGGGCACATGGTAGCGTAGTTGGTTAAGGGGCATGCTACAAGCCGGAAGGTCGCAGGTTCAAGTCCTGATGAGGTCACTGGATTTTTTCAATTGACCTAATCTTTCCAGCTGCACTATGGCCCTGGGGTTGACTCAGCCTCTAACAGAAATGAGTACCAAGAATTAATTAAACAGTTTTCCTGGGGAGTGCAGTGCGGCCAGCGCGTAAGGCTGACAACCTTACTGCCCTCTTTGAGCAGATTGCCTGGATAATGTGGGACCCTCAGTGTCTCACAACCCTATGGGCCTTCACGGTCTGTTACAGGGATAGCTGTTTTTTTTTTAACAGGATATGACACACACATGAAGAACAACCCCATGTTGCGACAATATGGAATAATCACATCCATATCCACAAGTTAACAACAGTGTGCACACTTGTGACCCACAGTTCAATTCAGTACTAAGAACCCGCATCAAGAGTCCATGTAGTTGGATGGTGACTTAGCGGGCAGGCAAAATGCTCTAATTTGGAAGATTCATGTTTTAGCTGGCACTGTCTTGACTGTGGTACTTTATGTTTTTTGCTCAGTTTGGGAGAATGCTAAGATAATTGACCGTGAACACTTTCTGTCCCATCCACGATTCTCGCTACAAAGTAACCTCTGCATCTGGTGACAGTGACATTAAATAGCATACAGTCTAAACAACCAGCTAAAGTAGACATCAAATGAAAGCAGAACATGTGCAGTGTGTAACATAGAATTCTTGTTTGATGTAGGAATTTTGATATGTTTGAAGAAAGAGTGCCATTAAATCACCTTAAATGTGTTATTTTGTCATACTTGACTGTGACTATTAATTTCAAAGCTTTTGTCAGTATGCTCTACATCACTAATTCAACAATTTTTGTGAGCTGTTCATTATATACACAAGTTACCCATGGAAACTGTTCACAATATCTCCAAATTACCCACCAAAATCAGTTTTATATAGATTTGAATATGTTAATTCAGCCTTTGGTTGCTTACACTATGTAGGGGCTGGTACTGTATACAGACCAGTCCCCTCTTCCCCCATGGTTCTCCTGAAACATAAACCTATATACATGCACTAACAAACTAACTTCACGGAGCTGAGCCCTTCTTGAGAAGCCACCAATTTTGCAGCTCCTTAAGAATTTCCCACCATTTTATGGAACCTGAAGGTTCATTACTGTGTTCACAAGAAACTTCAACTTGTCTGTATCCTGAGCCAGATCAATCCAATCCATACCATCCCATTCTGTGTCTGTACAATCCATTTTAATATTGTCTGTCCACCTATGTCTTTGTCTTCCTAGTGATTTCTTCCCTTCTGGCTTTCCCACCCTATGTGAATTCCTCTTCTCCCCATCCATGCTACTTGCCCTACCCATCTCATTCTCCTTGACTTGATCGTTCTTATTATACTTGGCGAAGAGTACACATTATGAAGGTCTTCACTGTGCAGTTTTCTCCAACTTCCTGTCACTTAATCTCGCTTTGGTACAAATATTCTCAACACCCTCAACCTAAGTTTCCTCCCGTAAAGTCAGAGACAAAGTTCCATAAATTTCCCTTTAAATCTTTATTTCACAGGTCATCAGGGTGAATACCATTTTCCCTGTGAGTGTTCAGGTTTAACAGCCATATAGTATAATTGCTGTCATCATAAATTTAGTTTTATGTGTTCTTATTTTCATGCTCTTACTTATATACCTCTTACTGAGCATCTTATTCAATGTGTGAAAGCACCAGTTGGCAGTTGCAATTTTGTCTTCTATATTGTATTCTGTTTCTTTTTAAGATGTAATTATTGAGCCTAGATATTTGAATGTGTCTACCCTTTCAAAATTTTGTTCATTTAATTCAACATTTTTTTAGCTACGTTTGCAGTTTCTTTAGTTTTCATATACTTAGTCGCGTCAGTGTTAATTACCAGCCCGGTAGGTACAGCAGCTGTTTGAAGTTGTGTAAGGACTTCTTTTAATGCTCTTGCAGATTTGTCAATTATTCCTGCATCAACAGCGTAGGCAATAAATTGCCGAGTTCTGTTGAAAATTGAGCCACGTGTTAATTGCTATATAGATAGAGAATCTTCTTGTCTGATGCTGCATTCTCTAAAACCTGTTGACAGCTTATCCTGGATTTTAACTTTATTGTATGCCCTTGACGAGGTCATTTTGGTAAGAGATTAACTTAGTAGGCATAGCAAATTCTTTCATTGCTTCTATTATCGGAAACTGGTCAGTGCTGTCAAATGATTGTTTGAAGTCAATACTGGCATAACTGATGTTATATTCATGTGATCTTTCTAATATTTGCCTAATTCAGTAGTTCTGAAGCCTTTCCTAAAGCCACTTTGTGACACCGATCTCTTCCAACCCGCCTTTGATGTCGGCTTGGTCAGATTGATGCTATCCATACTACACCTTTTTCTGTCTCCTGACAGGGATATTGAATATGCAGGGATGAACTGATAGCATATTTTTACTTAGGTTGAGTGCCACTGCAAGTTGTACTTGTGGAGTTAACTAACGGAAGTAGGTAGGGATGTTGGAATTCACCAAATGACAAGTCCATTCCTTTGATGTTAATTCATTTACAGTATACTGCTTTTGCATCACCAGAACATTCACTACACAATTTAATTCATTGTAGGTAATTTGCCAATAAATGCAGTTTCTTCTTTTACTTTAATAATAATAAATTTAACTGAATTAAATTTGTATCCTTATGGAGAATTGGTGATCAAACTTTAATGAAGTCAAACAAGAGCTTAAGATTTCTATGTGTATGTTAACTAGTTTTTGGAATGTGCAGAAATCACATTCATACATTTCAGATTGTTGAGGAAAAGAAATTTCTAGTTCTTCCCTGTGCAGATTAATACATGACAGTCCATCTCTCATTGGGAAGTTTGAACATGGCAGCTACATCATAATGATCGTTGCATAGTTTTCATTTGCAGGTAAAATAACAAGTTTGTGACCTGGCTTTATTGCTCACTTTTGTAGGCATGTCTGGTTTTCTGCACCTGAACCAAAATTAGTGACTGCTCATAAGTGTCAGAACTCTAGACTTCTTGTCACTGACAGAATCCAGAAATTTCCACCTAAGATACTGTATTACATGTCCAAGACAATGGAATATTATATTATGCATTAAAAGTAATGTTGAATTAACATCAGAATATATATTTTTGAATTTAAAGTACTGGTAATCTAATATAAATGAAGTTCTAAATCGTTTAATTAATGAAAGTCAGTAGATAGCATCCTCTCCACGTGTACTGTTATTTTTAAATCTTCTAATGGCATCATATACAGGCATTCAATGATCAAGAAAACCTGGCAGCAGCGTGGATTGCACACATTTCTCACAGATTGCTGCTGTAACTGCCGATAGTGGAATGAGTCATTAGTGCTGATAAACGTGCGCACTCTCGCTAGCGAAGGGCGGATGGAATGTTTCTCCAAGACTACTGTGCCCTTCCCCGCTAGTGAGAGTGCAGTTGTGTCACTAATTCCTTCACATCAGTTTCTCTACATGCGCACATTTATAGGAATACTATAAAAAGATAACACAAACTTACTGTGCTTTATAATAGATGCTGGAAGTGACCCCCTTCTGCTTGCAAACATGCCCTGCATCACATAAGTAAACACATGCAACACTTTCTGAAGTTAGTCTATGGTAATTGAACCAGTTATGCATGTTATTTCATTCTGCAGAACTTCAGTGCTGCAAGGATTATTCTTATAGACTTTACCCTTTAAGTTTCCCCAAAGATAAAAATTGCAAAAACTGAGATCTGGGAGGCCACAGCCCATGCTGATTGTCTGTCTTCAAACACTTTCTGTATTGCTACCATGGTTGCATTAGCTACATGTGCTGTATCGTTATCTTGCTGAAAATACCCATATTGTCTTTCTTTAGCAGTCAGCTGTTTGAAGAATGGATTCAGTATGTCATTAATGTAGCGGTCAAAGTTCAAGGTTTTGTGGAAAAGTAAGGGGCCAGTGATTTGCCGCAGACTTGCAGAGCACCACACCTCCATCTCTTCACTATCTAATGACACGTGCTGTATAGCGTGAGGATTTTTATTGCTCCATATTCTTACATTCTGTGCATTGACATTACCACTAACGTGAAACCACGCCTCATCAGTCATGTTCTTTAGAGCCTAAGTAAGCTTCTTTTAGATTACAAAATATAGTAGTCATTTATGATGATGAACCATCTTGCTTACTGAGTTAACAGGAATATAATCATTTGTCCTTCGCATGACCTTAGATATTTCTTCAGATACATAAAATTGCTTCACTGTTTCAGCAGTTTGCCTGGTTTCACACTTTGCTTTCCAAACAGGATGGGATAGATTGGATGCATTTCATGCTGTCTCTCTATGAAATTTGTGACCATCATACAAGTGGCTTGAGCATCATGGAATTTGCTTGCTTCCAAAATTGTTATGGCATTGTTTCACGAATTTAGAAAGTGCACATTTTTTATCCAAGATCATTTTGTGAAATAATTATTTGTGTTTAAGTCTGATACTTTAATGTCAGACTGAAATATCTAAATGATTTTGCTGCAGTGATTTCCTGGACTGCAATGATGACGATGACACTAATGCTCCTTCATTAATAGAAGACATCTGTGGTGGTTTCTCCCCATTAGGTCTTCCACATCTTCTTCCTCTGAGCACACTGCCAGATCTTTCAGCAAGGTGTTCAGAGAGAACACTGCAGTCAGATTCTAGGCGTGTAGTAGAATCCAGAAGCAATCCATCTGGACTGGCTTCACATGAAGAAAGAGAAGAGAATGGAGATTTCTCCTTTCCACAGGCCTCCACATCATATGGAGGCATGAACACTGTGTTGAACATGCCTGGACCATCACACATTGGGCCAAAAGCGGGGTCACTCAAGAAACATCCTTATAGGATTCGGATTCAAGTAGGGATGAAAATTTGTTTTCATCTGCTGCCTTTCCTATATCAGGCCCCGAAATGCATAAACAGATACGGACATCTGAAGAAGGTTCACATCTACCAATCAGTCAAGCCTCTTGTATGAGTGCATCTGAAGCAGGCTGCAGGGGCAAGAAGCGTCGACACTCTTCCAGTGACCATAGTTTAACTTCTAATGACCCAAGTACATCCACACATTCATTTATTGAATCACCCAGTTCTATAAATGATGTGAATAGAAGACTGAAAGATGGAGATTCATTATGTCAGAAGTCAAAACTTCCAGACTCTTCAACAGGTAGTACACAAGCAGTAAATTGCAGACAGGCGAGTGATGTGTCCAAAACAAATAGCAGTGAGCAAGGAAGAAGTTTGAGAGCAGATGATAGTTTATGTGGAAGTTTGTTTTATTGCCCTTTTCATGACTCCAATGCTGAATCATTAATTTCAGACGTGTGTACCATGGCATTTGTCTTGAAGGAGCAGCATGGAAGTGACGGATCAGGGTATGTAAGGATTGTATCACCGCAGGCAGTAAGTGCCAGACCTCAACTCCACACACTTGTTGTAAAGAACTACAGAAAGATTACTGATAATAGCCTGAAATACCTGCTTAGGCTTAATAGCTTACGTTATTTGGATATATCAGGGACTTCGGTGACCCAGAGGGGTGTCTTGGAGTTCCAGTTGAAGCGACCTGATGTCGAAGTTATATCTGATTACAGGGACCTCCCTATTTAATCATGTGTTGTTGGAATTTATATTTAAAGTTACACAGTTTGTCTTATTTCCCCCGATACAAGCCTCATCAAGCGTCATTTTAGCCATTTCATGTTCTTTTGGTTCAGATTCTTTCTCTGCTCCCTCAGAGAAACATTAAATAAGGATTTTGCTGTGTGGTGTACTATTGATTTGTGAAAGGAGAATCTCCTGCATTTATGTATCAAACTGAGATAGAAGTAAGTATCTGAAACATTCTGAATTTATTATACTTTTCAGAAGTTGCCTGTGTCAGAACAGTATTCATGAGTTAGTATTTGAAAGTTGTTTTACGCTGCAGCTGAAATGATGCCCGCCTGCAGGAAGTAACAAACAATTGTGCCTCTTGGATCCAGTTAATGTCTTCTTTTGAATTATCACATGTGTTATCGGACTGGTTTGATTTTAGAATGGAAATCTAATGCACTCCCCATTTATAACAGAAGTTAGTATGTCTTGAGTTGTGCTATCAGCGTTATATTTTCTGTATTGCCTTGAGCTCTGCATTTTCTGCTTTTCTGTTAGGAATTCTAATGCAATAAATTTCTCCAGAGAATCGTGTTTTGAAATTACGATTTCTTGGTGATTTTATTTCCAAATAGGCCTATGCATAAAAATGACCTCTGAAGATATTTGTAATGAAAGAAATATACAAAGTATGTAAAAGTTTACGTATGTTTCGAAGAAATGTTCTGCCTGCATCCTCTGCTCTGAAGGTGGAGGCAGCACCTTTTTTAGAAAGATTGGTAAACTTATACCCGACTATATGTCGTCACCTCATCGGAGTCACTACAGTGAAAACCTCAGATCCTCCATGGGAAAAAATTAAATTTGTGAATGTTACGTGCGTGGTTATGAGCATTTTATGGTAAATATGAAAACCTATGTTAATTTGCAAAGACAGAAGCATATGAAGTTTATATGTTACTTCACTCATTTGTTCTTTGCTCTAATGCCATGGAAGCTGCCGCCAGATCTCCCATTCAGTCAACTTACCTGTGACACTTAAAAACAGATTACGGGGCCTTTTGTCTTCTCGCCTGCTGTCCAAAAACATGAAAATTATAATATACAGAACTATGATTTTGCCCGTGGTTCTGTATGGGTGTGAAACTTCGTCTCTGACATTAAGGTACCAAAAAGAGATGAAGTGGTAGGACGCAAGAGAAAACTGGTACTTTTCTCCAAATATAATCAGAATGATCAAGTCAAGAAGGACCATTGGGAAGACCAAGGCATAGATGGGTGAACAATATTATAATGGATCTTAGAGAGATAGGATGGAATGTTATGGATTGGATTGATGTGGCTCAGGATAGATACCAGTGGAGGGCTCTTGTGAACACAGTAATGAACCTTTGGGTTCCATAAAATGCTGGGTTTCCATGCAGCAAATTTATTTTTAATATTTAAACCACCTGATAAGAAAGTGTGTAAATTCTTGTGTTACAAATACATTTCATATTTTCCCCTCAGTCCTGCCAGGAGACTACCTTAAATTAAGTTACCCTTCCTACCTACTCATCATTCCCTAATGATACTACAATTACAAGCTCTGTAGCCCGAATTCTGAGACAGCTGACAAGCATATTGCAGAATAAGATGTTTATTGTCTTGGCATTGCAGGGTCAAGGCCAATTAAACTGAAGTGCATTGGTAGGGTTGCTTCAGCACGACGGGCTCAACGACAAATGCCAGTTCCAGGCAATCAGTCTTGACAGTTCTTATATCAAATATTAACAAACTCCATTCAGTTGTGCCTTTCCAGAAAAGCTGCTAGTTGCTCAACTACACAATGAATTACCAACAAGTTACGGAATGGAAGGGTTCATTACCGGTGCCAGACAGTGGCTCCTATCATGAGCCAGATGAATTCTATTCCATATTCACTTCTTTAAGCATATAGAATATACAGTAGCAGCCTACCTTCACACTCTTCTGAGGACATCTGCAACATGTAAATCCATTTATGCACTGCCCACTACTTTATATGGCGAACAGACACAAAATGGAACACACATTTCAGGATGGCTGGAAGACGTTATTCAGAGTGTTTGCAATTGTAAACAAGTTATCCAATACACAGCTTCACCTAATCCAGAATCCATTCATTTCTTGTCACGGAACCCCGAATACATGACAATATTTTGCTTGCAATGACCAATAAAGCATAGTTTGTGTTCATCTGAGCAATCCATAAGAGTTATCTCAATATACTCAACCCAAATGATATATCAATATGTGACTAACTGCTCAACGCATGAGTAACAAATGATGCTGGAAAATTATGTTTATAAGCTGTCAATAAATTTCAGTGACTAAATTCTACTAATTAACATAACTATAGGAGAATGTCATGTTATGTCTGTTTCCACTCAAGACAGGGTCTTGTACACATTGAAAAATCAGAATTAAATGGCCACTGAAAAAGTTAACAACAAACAACTCCAATATCTTGTATTCCACAAACATGCAGCATGCAAAACAGTAAAAAAATTGTCTTATCTGCAACATGAAATACTGTGGCATGCTACATGCCACATACTGTTCCTTAGTCAAAATCCATCTCTGCTGCTCTATGATTTACTACATACATCAACATGCATGCGCTGATGCCTCTTCAGAAGACTTTGCCGATTAAATGACTTATCACATATATCACACCTAAATGGCTTCTCCCCACTATGCACGTACTGATGTGTCTTCAGTGTACCCTGCTCTCTGAATGACTTGTTACATACATCACATCTAAATGGCCGGTCCCCACTATGTATGCGCTCATGCCTCCTCAGATTACATTGCTTATTGAATGACTTATTACATACATCACATCTAAATGGCCGGTCCCCACTATGCATATGTTGATGTGTCTTCAGCAGACACTGATAATTAAATGACTTATTACATACATCACATCTAAATGGCTGCTCCCCATTATGTATTCGCTGATGTGTCTTCAGCAGACACCGATAACTGAATGACTTATTACACACATCACATCTAAATGGCCGCTCCCC
>NW_019720169.1:0-38710 GCF_002891405.2 Cryptotermes secundus
TCTTCTTAGACGTGAGGCCTTGTAGACTGGTAGAATGTTACCACAGTTTTGGAAGAACATGTAAAGTGATAAGACCCTGAAGATGGAGGCCTCAGATTCGTCAGAAATGTTGGTAACATTCTACCAGACTACATGGTGTCACATCCCAGAAGACTGAAATCTTTGTGGTTACAGCCATATTCCTATGCAAGACCTTAGCCGAAGACTTGTTCGCTTAGAGAGTATACATTGTAATTGCACATGCAGGGAATACACAGTCATGAGTAGATAACAGTTGGTTTTGATACGTAAGTTGCTGTCTGATTGCAGAGGTAATTGTAAGTATAAATTGGATAGGAACTGCTGCAGCTTTAGGGGTTGGGGAGGGGGGGATGTTAAGGCCTTTTTCTAATTGGTACAGTTAGAAATTTCTTGGCAGCTAATTCCTCAATCATCTGATGAGCCATAGTGGAGTTTAGGCATCGTATTGATGTAGAATTCTGTAATACAAGTTTATGGAAGTATGACTGCCATAACTTGGCTAAGGTAAAGACAGATGGGTTGCAGCATAGTGAAAGCATTATGAATCACTTCGTTGAATTGTAACGTAATCCATAGAATGTTGGAGAGTTTAGGACTTACACTGTTGCAAGATATTTTACATTAATTGTATCCAAAACTTATATAGACTGAAGCAAATATAAACATTCTGATGTATGTGAGGCTGTTTGGATATTTGTAATTTATTTTTATAAATGCTCTTCAGAGCCTGTTATGCCTTTGCTTCATGTTTTAGGAGAACCTGTTACGTGTACACCCTAAGGATGTCTACAGATACAGATGACACATGTAAGGGGAAATAAGAATTTTATGCACATTGTCAAGGGTTTTATTTGATAGATCCAGACAGGTCAGTCGACTCCTCTGATGCAGGAGAGATTGATCCGCTACACGCCTTGCGTTGTCACAGGAAAATGCAGGTCAATATGGGCAGAACATTAATGTCCTGAACAGAGTTTGAGGTCACCTGAGACTGTATGCATCTATGACAATGCAGCCAACTAGTTCAGCCTTAATCCTCGCTGATACATATTTCTGCTTTACAGTGTGCTGTCAGGAAGGACTGGAATTGAATGACACAAACAGTGCTGATGGCTGTAATACAACCAATAAAGAAATAAAAACAAAGTTGTCCCTGTTCTCAGTGCAGCACTGCACTCAGAATATGTACAGGGTATAAATAAAATGAAGTATATGAGAACACAGGAAACATCTGCCATAAGAGTCACATTGTAAATGCAGTTAACAAATAATTTGAAAATATTTAAGAATTTTAATGTGTGAGATGAATAATATTAAAAAAATAATTGTATTAGGAGTAAATTGTGGAAAATTCTTGTCCTTTTATAAAAACACCTATCTTGAATACTTCAAAACACCAAAACATTAAAATTCAGTAGCATGTTGAAAGAATACATGTTGGTTGTGTTTCTAGAGGTAAGTAAAAAATTTTTCACTTCGATGCATAAAATGCTGCAGTCACGTTCCCTGTGGACATGAACATGGAACCTTCAGAAGGTAAGTCACTGCCTCATCCCTGAGGCCAACACAGCTACTGGTTGAATTTGCATATAAAATGATGTGCAGTGAATTTACAACTATCCTCAGAGCCTGATCAGAATAAATGTAGAATAAATCCTTACAAGACCAGTCATGTTGCACGAAATAATATGAACGATATGTATAGAGCTCAAGACTGGCTGTACCAAACTGTTTAAACTGTACTGAATACAGCAGTCATGACAAACATGACAAACAAAGCAGTTAGCTTGTATGCACAAGAACATGGGTTCAAGTCCATGTGGAATGGGAATAGAATGAAGTAATGAATCATGAAGAGGAGGAGCCAAGTTAATATACATGAAATAATACTTAATGCACAATTTGCAGGTACAGTAGGAAATGCAAACAAAACCCTGTACTTTTTGTTCCAGTAACCTTCAACAACCTTAAAGAGCACACCACTGCCGCAGCCCCAAGCCTTCAGCCTGGGATTTGATAGCTTGGCTGCAGATGTAGCTGTATTTCCGAAGATGGGGATGCAGTGACCAATCAGCATCAACGGTCAGAGCCAAGTTAATATACATGAATCTAGTGCTAATTGCAAGAAATGTAAACAACCCCCTGAACTGTCTAAACTTGTAACCTCGAAAATACCTTCAAGAGTACATCTATAGCTACAGGATTACTGAGGAGTGTGGCAGATGAACGTTTATGTGTTAGACAGGATATGAGGATGAACTCTGTTTCCTTGATTCACCATCTGTGCAAGCCACGTTCAGTAAACTCTTTTAATTTATGCGGAAATGCCTGCTCTGGGGAAATCATTTATTCTGTATGTCTCCTGTGAGGCATTAGCTGACTGGTTGACCACAGCCACCTTAATCCCATGAGGTTCAATCATGAGGTTTCATACTCTACTTGGTATGGGGTCCAAAGCTTGCCTTCAGTGTAAAGCAGATGAACCAAGTGGATGAGAACTGACCAATTGGCTTGCAAAAATGGCTAATTGAAGAAACGAAGTTCATCCTCATACCCTCTCTATGAGATAAATGTTCAACTGTGGCAGTGACGTTTAATCCTCATCAGAAAGTTCACAGCTTTGGCTTTAAATGTGCTCTTGAAGGTTTTAGAGGTTATAAAATCAAAACAATCAGGGTTATATATGCATTTCTTTTATCTTCAAAATATTTGCATTTAGCACTACATTCATGTATTTGTACATAGACTTGGCCCCTGACTATTGATGTTTACTGGCTACTGTAACTCATTTTTCGGAAATAAGGCAATATCTGGGGGAAAATGCCCAGAGCTGCAACATGTCTTTTGTTCTTGAATGTCTTTGAAGGTTATTACATAAAAAAATTGCAGGCTTTGTTTACATTTCCAGCTCTACCTATAAATAGTTAAGTAACCACAGAATTCATGTGGACCTATGTGCACCGCCCCTTAATGTTGGTTGGCTACACAGTCAAAGTCAGGGTGAGGGGGGGGGGTTCCGATGATAACTCCTTTACCTCCCCCTGGAGGCGTGGTTTCGCTTACTGTACCCATAGATTGTGCAGTAAGCACTTAAGTGGCCCCGCCCCTTAATGCTGATTGGCTACTCATCACTCATGGTGCCGCACGTTCGTGTTCCTGCCGCGGTGCATCGGAAAGTACCTGGTTTTTGTTTACATTTTGCCGCGGTGCATCGGAAAGTACCGGGTTTTTATTTACATTTTGCCGCGGTGCAACGGAAAGTAGCCGGTGCTAACGAAAAGTTCCGGGGTTTGTTTACATTTCTTGCTGTATGCACAAAATCTGCAAAAGTACTGCCCTGCTTCGGGTTTTCCAAATAACCTCCGGGTTTTCACAAAAACCAATCAGGTTTTCAGAAAAACCTTCCGGGTTTTCCAAGTAACCGGGGTTTGTTTACATTTCTTGCTGTATGCANACCGGGATTTTTAAATTTAATTCATTTGCGATCAATACTGTGCTCCTGAAGGTCGTTCAAGGTACCAGGTTTTCCTGATAACCGAAGGCCATCAAAACAAAAGTATCGGGTTTTCCTGCTAACCGAAAACCATTAAAACGTAAAGTACCTTTTTTTTTTATTTAATTCCTGACTGCGGGAATTTTGCTCACCTTCGTCCATAGCTTCCTTAGTGTGGTTAAATATTAAAGAAAAAAAGTCAATTGATGGGGCTGGAATACTGTGGGTGGTAAATTGGTGCGTCTTGAAGACTTTACTCATGACCCATTGAAAACTGCAGTCATCGTTGTTAGCAGCAGTAGCAGCATTATTGCGAAATACTCGTTCCTATGTCATGTTTCCTTTCTACTCATATTTGTAATTGACTTACCTGTAGGAATATTTTAATAATACATCAGTCATGCATCAATAGGATCTGGGAAGGGAGCATACACAGACAGCAATGTGATCTCATAATCCTGTTTTAAAGGAAAAAAGTTGTGACACAAGCTGATAAAATATTCTTGGGCTATCAGCCATGTGTGATGATAGGGAGAGATGGTCCCTGCGACATTGGAGATACTTAACCAATTGATGGAGCTCAAAGCCAAAGCAGATTTCATCCACTGTAGCTGCCATGAAAGCTTCAGATCTTATGTTTAACGTGTGGTTTACACTGTAGTTAAAAGGTAAAGCAGAGAAATTTTATTTCAGATGTACACAGTATTTGTTACATGCCACAGGAAATTGAAAATGTGACTAGCCTTACATGAATAGATAGCTTATAGCATTTTTTTAAATGTTATAAAAAAAACTGGCACTTTTGATATAATATCACTGTTAGAGGCAGAAGTTATGGCTGCCATAGGAATTCTGTGTTCCAGGTAGTGATGTGATACAATGGCAAGTGTGCTCTGTACGAGTATGCAGGACACCACTGGAGGTTAAGCAACAAATATTTAAATGTGGATTCCAATTAAGATCATGAAATTTCCAATTTCGCAATGTGGGATTTTTATTGGGAAGTGTGTCTGTCTTCTTCTGGTGACAGGGCTTGTACAAGGGCACGCTGAAAGTAATGACTCCCGATTTCTTTTCCATAATAGCAATTTCACTGAAACAGAAATGGCTACTTTCCTTGAACTTTGTTCCCTATTTTATACAATTACTTCTCAAACAACCACTTCTGCAGTCCAGACACAGCTGACATATTTCACGTACAGGTATTCATCAATTAATGCACTAGTTGTGTTCCCAAAAGGAGTCACAGGGGGTGCAATGACATAAATGACATCAGGCAGGCCGAATTTTCTCTTCTCCCTTTGCATTCCTCCTCCACACCTGCACAGCATCCTAATCTCACCTCTCTTGATGGGCCAGCAATTAGTTCATACTAAAGCAAATGTTACAGGTCTAAATTAATTGACTGCATTAAAATGAAACATGTTTCGAACTTGCATATACCAAGGAGTACCTGTACTTCTGTGAGTGTGGCATGGAAGAACTCTGTCTTGTTGACAGAACTACATTTTCGCCACTGTCTTATGGAGGCATTACTTTTCAGCATACCCTTCCAGGATGAATGTTACTAATACCAAAGCCCACCAGTGGACGCATCATGATCTACAGTCTTATATCCAGTTTTGTCAAGATCTGGTTTGATTTCTTTCTTCCACCACTTTTGCTTTGCCAAGTGGATGCTTTCCAGCATGTTCCAACAAAAATATTTTATGTATTCGTGTTTCCCCATCTCAGCTACAAGTCCTTGATGCAACTTTCCTGACAAAACTGGAAAGCTGTATAATCATAAAGTTCCTTGCTGGGGACGTTGTGTGCTATAACACTGTGTTGCAGTCTGGCAGGCAGACACCAGGGTTCTGGCGAAACACACTATGCTGCAGTCTGATAGGTGGATACTAATGTTTTGGTGGAATGTGTGCCTCCAGCTTTAGGATGACTCCAGATATCAAGACATTTAGATTTCATAAGTACAGATGTTTGACCTGTTCCCATTCATGAATAATATGCATTGAAGCATCATGCTGTGTTTGCAGTCACAATATGAAATCAGGTCATCCACAAACAGCAGTTTCATTTGGCTGATGATACGGGATATGATACTGTGTAGGTTGGTAGAAGTTTAGTGACATTTCAGAGGAACACAATGCCTTCAGCTTCAATTTTCCACCCTGAAGATGGAAGAAGTATATTTGTCTGCAGTGCTGGTAAAAACAAATTACAGAGCATTACATTTCATAAGACTTGTCTTCAATAATACTGTGGAAAAGTCAGGATGTGATAGAATGTATGTAGCTGAAGTCTACCCTTATGATGGAGACAGTACGTTCCTCCAAAATGTTGGTGGACTCCTACCTGCCTAAACAGCGTCACTTCCAACTTCCTCATGATCACTGCCATGAATATCTCACATCTCACATGTAACATTGGTGTTTGTAGATGGCTGTACTTCCATTTATGAACAAGAAATACTGGCACACTACAACAATGCAGTAATTGTGTTGTACTGAATAAACTGAACTGTGATCAGTAAAAGTAAAAAGGAAGTAAAGCGATCCCTGTACCAGGCCGTGAAGGCCCACAGGGTTGTGAGATGTTGAGGGTCCCACATTATCTACACAATCGGCTCAAAGATGGCGGCAAGGTTGTCAGCCTTACGCGCCAGCTGCGCTCTACTCCCCAGGAAAACTATTTAATTAATTCCTGGTACTCATTTTTGTTAGAGGCTGAGTGAACCCCATGGCCATAGTGCGGCTGGAAGGATTAGGTCAACTGAAAAAAATCCAATGACCTCATCGGGACTTGAACCCGCGACCTTCCGGCTTGTAGCATAGCCCCTCAACCTTCTACGCTACTGTATGCCCCCGAACTGTGATAAGTTCAGATGAATTATGGTACATAATGAAATTATTTCTCAGAGAGTTGTTTGAACAAGTCTTCATCACAGTAGCGAGTCTGTTAGGAAATCTGTACAAATTAATAAGAAATGGCAAGTCTACCACTGCAACCATTTAAACCTATTGGCCTGACACTTCAGTGGCCCTGTCTGGGCTCCAACTGCACGTGGCCACCTCAAGTTCACAGTGAAATGTTTAGTGCATTCAAATATATTATGAAATTAAAACATTTTTATACCATTTTTCCTAAAGCTGATATACATTTAAATACTACACCAAGTGAAACTATTTTATTGTACCTTTCTCAACAGGACACTAACCAATAAAGAAACAAAATCTTAAGTTTATTTGCTAGGTGTGTCATACCGTTTGTTTGAAAACCATTTACAGAAAAATTAATCACCTATGGTAAGGATAGTTAGTAATGACCATCAATTACCATAAGCAGACTGCTCTGAGTGAGAATGTTACAAACTAAAATCAACTCCATACATAATTCCAACATTGCAAGTAAGCACACTAACTGAACAACATATTCTGCATGCACCTAATGGAGTGGGTGTATGTAGGTAAATCAGTAAGTAAGTTACAAATGGATATAGAACTTAAACAAATAAGAGTACTGATCTGAAAAATGCTTTTATTTCTCAACACAATCTCCCTGTACATTGAGGAACTTGTCCCGTCGTTTGACAAGCCCCTGAAAACCAGCAGCATAAAATTCGTTGGGCTGCTGTCGGAACCAGGCAGTAACTTCCCTTTCTATAGCTTCATCGTCAGGAAAATGTTCAGCCAAAGTCGCTTGAAGCAAGGTCGGGGCTATACGGAGGATGCTCGAGGACTTCCCACTTGAAATTTTGCAGCGTCTCATTTGTCTTGTTGTCAGAATGGGGATGCGCATTGTCATGCAAGAGCAATACGCCTTTGGTGAGGAATCCTGGTCGCTTCCGTTGAATGGCCTTGCAAAGTTTTCTAAGGATGTTAAATCCTACTGTCAAATCCTCAGGAACTAAACGTTCCCTATAAAGGGAAGTCACCACCTGGTTCTGGCAGCAGCTCAAAGAATTTTATGCTGCTGGTTTTCAGGGGCTTGTGAAATGATGGGACAAGTGCCTCAATGTACAGGGAGATTGTGTTGAGAAATACAAAGCATTTTTCAAGTCAGTACTCTTATTTGTTTAAGTTCTATATCCATTTGTAACTTGCTTATTGACTTACCCTCATATAATTTTACATGTGTTTCAGTAATATATCAGTGGTGCCTTACAATGATTTGCAGTAGACTGTACATCTTCTAATTCTGTTGCTTGTATAATTTTACAGCTTTTCATACTGGCCTACCACTGAATGAGGGTTTCCTTCTTCTCTTGGAAGGATACACATCACTGTTTAGTGACCAATTTTCAGGGTTGAATGCAACATGGATGGGGGGTGTACAATATTGCTACTGCAATCACGAAAAACCAAATATAATTACTTCATGTCTGATTTAGCTCAGAGGCTGTTCATCTGGCTCAAGTCCTATAAGCAAGCAACTAATCACTAGAAATTGTACTTTTCAGCTTACAGGTGCCAACAGGTAACCTAAGGAACCAGGAGAACCACTGTACTCATTTCAATGTGACATGAAATCTGTGACCTTCCTTCCAATACACATGGGCACTGTCGGCAGCTGCAAGCTGTGTCTTATTTAAAATAGAGATGATATTCCAGACAATAAGAAACAATAAAAACATGAGTTGGTGCCAAAGTTCAGAGTTGGTGCCAGCGTATTTCATGAAGAATTTAAAGTTTTGTTTTCGAGATGGTTGCCCTGAAAAAGAAAGAAATAATATGTAGTATTGCACATGTTAAACTTGAAGACTTCACAAAAACCTCACATGGTCGTTTTCTTCTTGAAAATTAAATCTCATATTCTGCATCAAAAACAGAATTTTTAGTGAAGCTTCACAGTACCAAAGAGGAAAATCTTATTAATCAATCCGTCATTAAAATGACACTTTATGGTCTACAGTCTAGAAATTATAACAAGGTCAGTGATATGCTCAGAGAAAAACAAATATTTACTTTGCGGCAGTATAATCACCAGATGACACTATCAACATTACTACATGGCTTCCCATCTACTCAGCCTTTAAGTTAAAGCTATGAATTACTGTTATTTGCAATGTCAAGATTAGACAAATTTTGAATTAAGTTGACTGGTTTCATCAAGTAATCTGTGTTCTCGTGTCTAAGCCTGTCAGTTAATGAATAGAATTACTTTTTCTTAGTTAGAACTGGCTGTTCTTTTGAATGAACTGAATGAGTGGCAAACAAAAAGGATACTCACGTTTGTTTACTGCCACTAAGGACCACAAATGGAGATTGTGTTTCTTTCTGCTTCTGCTGCAAGAGGCTAAGCGTTCCAAGTGGGGTGTCTGTTGAGCTCATCTGTTTCATCAACTAGAAACAAAAAATATTTGACACTTCAGATGGGGCACATTCTGTTTGCCTTTAAACATGCTGAACTGTTTGCAGCACCTGTCAATGATTATCCTAACAGCTGGCCAAATTTTAAGTTAGTCTGCTGCTTGAAGTCATCAATTTCTCCCAATTTCCAACCCATGGTCTGTGTTCATGTCTGCTAGCCTAATGACAACTGAACAAATATGCTGGGTGCTTTATGAGCAGGCTCTTATCTTACATGCCATAATGTGGCTGTATTCGCTTCTGTCCCAGGACTGAAGCTACTGTGTATGTTTGTAGTCAGTGAAAATGAACACACAAAAGGTGTGGATGGATATCTATCAGCTATATGGAATCATGGGCTTTTAAGATAACCACAATTTACTTCCTTATGGAACACCATTTAGAAATAGCATCAAACTGTTTCACAGAGTCACGGGCAAAGCATCATTCTATAAAACTTTCTAAAAGCTGTAAGATTTGAGGCTTTCACGGCGGTGACTACGAAGAAAGCAGTCTTCTGGGATTTGGTACCGTGTATATGTGGTGTTAACTGACGTTTCGGAGGAACCCTGAAGANCCACTTCATATATACACATGCATAGAAGGGACCACACAGTAATGACCAATAACCACAACATGGAAGCAGAGCAGTTTCTTCATTTATAATTTTAAAACACCTGATGATGACCTTATAGGGGGAAACATGTAGTGAATAACTTTTAGAAAGTTTTATAGAAGAATGTGCTGCCCATGAGACTGTGAAACAATTTGATACAAAATGAGGTGCAGCAGAGTGCTACAATGTAATATTATTTAGAAATAACAGCTCATGGACCAATACTCACTCCTTCCTGTTCATTCTTCTTCATTCGTTTCTCCACTTTATTTTTCCCAGGTCCCTTTCCATGAAACTTATGAGACAGGTATCTGAAATTAGAAACAGAGACAACATTAAGGTCACTGTATTTCAGGATCTTACAGAATGTGGCCATGTTTCCTAGTAACACGTTAACACCCTTTCATCCTGAAGTTTCAGCCAGAAAATAGGGGTATGATCCATACAGAGTTCAATCTATTATTTTGTGAAATAATAAAAATATGTAACATTCTGTTTTCCAACACAACTAACTCATACAGCCAATAACCAGAAATGGGCATGCTACAGCACATTAAAGTCAGCGGGATTGAAATGATTAATGCCAAATATTTTAATAAAAGTACAATGGGACAGTAATAATTTTGAGGCATGTTTCTTCTTAATTCATGCAACCTATCTGCAAAATGAACAATTCTGCCACATTCTATGCCTACACAACAAACTGTATCGAGTACAAAGTATTTACACACTCAAATGTAACAATATGTTGGCTAGTTACAAACTGCAGTGTACAGAATGAGAGAAAAGTAAGTCAAAACAATGAGTACTACTTTAAGCATCTGAGGTGGAATACAATAATATCACCCCCATGATATGGTAATCACGATAGTGCTGGTCAGCAGAGGAACCCTATAATTTAACACGGGCTGTAACAGAGGAACCCTATAATTTAACACAGGCTGTAACCCATGGGGGGGGGATCTTCTGTAGTCCCAAAGCTTTAACTCTGGTAGATCTGAAGGCATCATCTGTGAGCAGAAAAATCTGTAAACAGATGTGACTGAGGACTGAACTCAGAACCTTCTGAATGGGTATAAAAGATTACCCCAAGACCCTTTTGTTAAGGACCTACTACCACACAAAAATTTAGTACACTATATTAAGTGGTTCTAGTGTTGCCTCCAACTCAGTCACCATGTTAATATGGCTGATGGTAGACAACTGAAGGAGCGTGTGAGTGGCACGATGACAATACAGTTTAACATAAATCCATCGGTTGGTTCACACATTATGGTAAGGATGGTATACATAGATGATAAAGAAACAATGTGGTCTTCTCTGTTTCCACTGAAAAACTGCTTTCTCCTTGGAAATTTTTCTTAAAATGACAATTCCTGTGGGAACTTTTTCTACTCTAAAGAATGTACTATCATTGGACAGGCTATCCTCCACCTATCTTAAAAACAGATATGCTATTATCTGTGCTAACCTGAAAGCCTCCTTTGCATTAAGAACATGTCCATCATCATCTATGTAGTCAAGTTTAACATTTGGCTTGTAACTCTCCTTCTCTTTGAAGTCTGAGGTTGGACCACTGTAGCGCTCGCGACGCCCAAACTTTTCATCATCTCTGAAAAAGATAACGCAATGCTGTATATTAAATTCCTTAAATAGTCTTAGCCTCAACAGTAGACTGTCTTGGCCATCGTGTACACCTCCTTAATATCGAGGGGCTCAATCCCGAGACGAGACGAGACTTGCAATCCAGTCATAGAGGAAATGACAAAGTATTCAAAGCTCAGCTATTCTTTACCCTTCAAAACCTCCTACTCTATTTCATAAATAAAGCAAGTGGCTGATCCTTGTGCCCATGACAACTGTCTTCCCTAAGGTCTGCTGCAGAGAAGACTTGACAATTACTGGACAACTTAAGAGGATTCAAGTGGACATGATAAATCTGCATATGCTGATATGCTGTACTCCCTCCAACAATGAGAAGCTAACGGAAGGTACACACCAGAGCACTGAGAACATCTGTCCCTATGGCTCAAATCTTACAGAGGGAAGAGCTGAGTTACCCACTAACAGGAACCTCTCTAGATGCCAGAAGACTACTTGTCTGCTCGTGAGTGCAGTGCAGTATAGTGCAGTGACAAAGCCCCTCATGACCATTCTCTCTATATCCTTTATTCTGAATCTGTGATTATCACTTCCTCTCATCTGACAATGCAACAAATAATCTCAAGACAATGGCAACACTAGCAGGTGTGTGGCTCCATGAAAATGACAGTTCCTTGTAGGCAAAGTCACTCCAACTTTATTACCTTGACATTTCAAGACAATATAAACCTGTATTTAAATTGTTGGTTTTGAGAAGAAGAAATTATTTCTCTTTTTCTTTCACCTATACCGTGCATCAGATCTGAACCAAACTTCATATGATCTGCCCCAGTGGTTCAAAATATGACCAACAGAAATAGCAGTAGGACAAGTACCACGCCCTGCCCACCCTAACTTTCAGTGAGACAGAACAAACAGATAAGCCAACCACATTACAATTTTCCCATGAAAATGTGAAGAAAATTGGCTTAGACTGACTCAGATTGCACAGTGACGGGGCAAACATAGAACAAATAAATGGTAAATCCTGTCTGGAGTTCTCATTTTTGTATGTGTGTGTCTGCATGCATACCACTGCTATAATAGTCACTCTTTCTTTCCTGCCGGCTCATGTATGTGTTACTTACATGTGTGTCTTATCCTCAATTGAGTAGTTCTGAGCTTGTAGATGAGCAAAACGTGAAGCTGAGGGCTTATTCATATCCTCACGCTCCAGATAACCCTTACTGACTGCCAGACGGAGGGCCCCTGCAACTCCTACACCTACATCAGGTTCCACGTCCAAGATCGGCACTTCAGCTGGCAGCATGTCGACTGGAGTCTCATCTGTTTAAATCAGGAAACAACCCAAATGAGCAAGGAATGTTAAATTTACACTACTCATGCCATTCTGAAAGGTATACAGATAATTATTGTAGTAATATAAAAAAATTAAATTCCTATTTGAGGATTCTTCATGGGATTGAAGAAAACCTTACATATATATATGAATATAACTTAACAGGTAATTCCTGTGGTATCGCTGAATCCAAACAAAATGGGGACTGCACATCACTTTCCTCCTCAATCTCTGTAAAATCTGAGACACTAAAATAGGGAAGAACTTATGAAACTGTTCCTACAGCAGGGCTCTCAAATTGAATATCTGCTAAGTTTCTTGCAGTCAGTGAGACTTACAAGCCACAGTTTTATACAATTTTAACTGTGTATCCTTTGGAATGTTTTTATTTACAGCACTTACACCCAACATAAGAAACACCATTACAACTAGTTATCATATACAATTTCTTTGTTGGAGTCCATCACAACACAACAATATAAAGGTCAAGGCTAAAATTAGCTTAGCTACATGTTTTGGCTGTTAAAGCCATCATCAGGCAAACACATGATTACCATATACACACACCACTGAACTGCGATTGTGATAGTGAAGCTGGGTACTTGGTAATTATTGCATTATAAAATACATGGTATAAAAATACAATTAAATTTAAACTTATTATAAAAACAAAAGTTATGGTGCAAAATAAGGTTAAAAATCTTCATGTGATATTCTATATCATGAAGTCAGTTGTTGCAATTTTGTTATATTCCCGCGAACATAATGGCATATTCTAGGCTTATATACATGTAATAAACTGCTTGCAGGCCCATGGTATAGATGTAGTATGGCAGCAATCTATATTCCCTACAGAAGAGACAAAATACATTGTAAGATGAGGGACCGGCTAAACAATTAACGTCAAAACTATACTACACCTATACCATGGGCTTCCAAGCTGTTTATTACATGTATACAAGTCTAAAATATACCATTATGTCTGCGGGAATATAACAAAATTGCAACAACTGACTTCGTGATATAGAATATCACATGAAGAGTTTTAACCTTATTCTACTCCATAACTTTTGTTTTTATAATAAGTTTATGGTTCATTGTATTTTTATACCACATATTTTATAATGTAATAATTATCAAGTACCCAGCTTTACTATCACAATTGCAGTTCAGTAGTGTGTGTGTATATGGTAATCATGTGTTTGCCTGATGATGGCTTTAACAGCCGAAACATGTAGCTAAGCTAATTTTAGCCTTGACCATTCTATTGTTGTGTTGCGACGGACTCTTAATAAAGAAATTGTATATAATAACACAACAGGATGCACGAAATGAAAATTAGTTTGCATATGATATAAAACTTGGCTTCCCAATGTCTGATTACCATCAATACTGACATTAAAAACTGTGACTTACTATATGCTTGTCAAAGCTAAATTAAACTGAATTTTTGTTGTGTGTTGGTTCTGGCTGAATACAAGTGTAAAGACTGTGTGTATATGCTTTGAACTGTTTCTTTCATGTGTAGTTCTTTATTCAAACCTGCCACAGTATGAAGAAAGCAGTCTTCTGGGATGTGGCACCGTGTAGATGTGGTGTTAACCGACGTTTCGGAGGAATGTACAAGTCTGCTTGTACTGTTCTCACGGTCTCTTCGCTTGCGGATTTTATTTTTCCTTCTACCCTGAAGATGGAGGCGATACATTCCTCCGAAACGTCGGTTAACACCACATCTACACGGTGCCACATCCCAGAAGACTGCTTTCTTCATAGTCACTGCCGTGAAAACCTCAAATCTTACTGCCACAGTATGTCTATTATATTTTAACAAATGCCTAGACACAGTATAAAAATCAACACACGATGAACCCTTATTCAATTTCCCATTTTATCCACTACTTTTATTTATAGCAAAAACATAACATGACCCCCTTTCACAAATCCTGATTGCTCTTCTAATAGTATGCATGCAAACAGAAGTGGAAGTGATTCATAACACAACGGAAATTCAATGAAAAATTAATTTTTTTTTCTCACAGAAGACGAATGTGACCTATGTATGGGTGTCTACAGTCCGTAGGAAGACAACCCTAATTTTGCCCTCTACTGCATATTGGCATTCATAACAAATACAACCACTTAATGCCCGCCCCTTCAATGTATTGATGCTGTATCAACTATACGTGCTACCACCTGTCAACTGATAACATGAATGGCATTCATTACATACCAGTACTAATATTAAACATTAAAGATTAATGTGTTCATATTAAAACCCCTAACAAAACTCCAGTATACAATTAAATATGGTACACCATTTGTGAAATCCTTAAAATATATACAATTAAAACCAATATTAAAGTGTAAATGTCTCTTAATTTGAACAGGCCTATGTGGTACATAAAGAATCTGCTAGTGACTCACCAATCTCAACTTCATTCCAAGCTCCACGTTTGCCTTCTTCTTCCTGACGTTTCTTCTCTTCAATCATTTCCCTCTCAAAGTCCTGTAGGTAAATTTCGTATGAGATTAGCAAAATGCAAATGCGCAGTCAAAAAATTACCAATTCAGAATTACCTTGAGACAGACTGACACCTGAACTGCTTACCCACCAATGACTATATAAAAATTACTGCACTCTAAAGTACTGACTACATTGTGTACGATTTGAGCTGCTGTCAGCAGTGGTTTTGAAGAGTTCTGTCATCTGGGATATAATGCCGGGTAGTCTGTCGGAAGTCAACATACATTTTGGAGACACGTCGCCTCCATCTTCAGGGTTGAAGACTAAACCAAGCAAGAAACAAGCACTGGCAGGTAACAAAGCCAATCTTCCTACCTGCTTCATGTCGGCTTCTTGTTTCATTTAGTCATGTTCTGAACTATTTATTCAACCCTATTTCAATTTCACATGCAATTCCTAGTAGCATCTTTTTTACCCTCATAAAATGCACATGGCGAAAAAAAGAAATAAAATATAAAAAGAATGCCTGGATTTGAGATTCTTACAGAGGAGATTGAGAAAAGCACCATCTTCTGGGAAGTAACACCCTCTAAGTCCACTGACATTCCTTCAAAATGCTTATGGACCTCATCACATTATACAATATTTTATTTCAGAATGTACCACTTGTCAAGAAGAAGAAGAAAAAGGTTCTACCATCTCAATTATCACATTCTTATTGTACAATGTACAGTACAGTACAATTGTACAGTATACACAGATGGATAACAACAATAGTGAACTGCTTGAACACTGAACTGGTATTGAAGAACGGTAGAACTAGACTGTCACTGTAACTCAGTGTATCTTCTTATGTAGCCTAGAATCGGACATATAGAAAACGGTTGCGTAATAGGTACTGCTATTGCCGGTTACTGTGTTTATAAGTTCCCTAGCAACCGCTGTTTACTTGCTTCTGCCTAGCAACCGTTGTTTACTTGTCGTTGCTAAGCAATGGCGCTTGTGTTGTCACACTTGCTTGAATGTGGGCAGTTCCCACAAGTGCTTTCCTTTCTAGGATTTCTGTTGGACGTTTCCAGTTCAGTAATTTATATATCCATTATCATGGAATTCACCTGTAATTAAAATATTTTAAAATTCTGTTGCAGCTGCAGTAAGTAACTGTAGATGAGCAATGGACTGTATCTAGTCTCGACACATGCTAAATCAAAGTGCCCTTCCCAAGTGTACATTTATCTGCGGATGGTTGTATTGCACTCACAAGAAGTTCCTGAGCGTCCTCATCCCTGTTGCCAGCCAGACCATAAGTGGGGATGTCACCCAGTGTGCGGCAGAATTCTGCGGTAGCATTCAGCACAATGGAACCACCTTCCGCGTTTCCTTCTGAGTTTCTCTCCAGCACTGACTCTGCCACCTACAAACATCACAAATCACAAACAGTTAAATTATGTAGCTATACAGCATTCTGTTTTGTAGTATCCATAAATGCAAAGCTGTCCTTATGCTTAATTAATTAAGCACTAGATGAAGGTGAGTGGTCAGTTCCGTGCACCTCCCACACCCGGGGAAAGAGCCCCTGGTACCTATTTGACAGGAGGCCATAACAAGTCTCAATAACCAAAATACAAGAAAGGATGATCATATTAAAAAAAAGTAAAGCTATCCCTGTAACAGACCATGGAGGCCCATATGGTTGTGAGATGTCTGGGCTCCCATATATTCTTGACACGTGGCTCACAGATGGTGGTGAGGTTATCAACCTTACACACCCAATGCCCTTTACCCCCAGAAAGATCCCTGGTACTAATTTTTGTTAGAGGCTGAGTTGACCCCAGGGACATAGTGCGGCTGGAAGGATTTGGTCAATTTAAAAATCCAATGACGTCATTGAGAATCGAACCCATGACCTTCCAGTTTGTAGCATGGTAACAAAGGATGATGGTATGACTTACATATGGAGATAAGATTTACTGGTTTGAGGCACACCACAACCTCAGGTTAAATTACAACACAGTTTCCCCACTGTACAATGGTTTTGTACAGTAATCAAAAAGGAAACATCATAATGAACTTTACTACAAAGTTCTGTGTAACATTTTATAACTGGAACATATGGACACTGTGTAGGAACTAAACACGGCACAGGATTCTGTAGCTAGGGACAATTTCATCACCTCCCACCACCGATCCACAGGGCTGCTCCTCTCTTGTCTCAGGGAGAAAAAGCAGAGGCAGGTAAGGAGAAGTTGGCCTTGACTGGTCAAGAGAAATGTCCCCTACTACAGCCAAAGATTTGTGAGAAGGATTATGAAGGAAATCTGTCGATGTGATGTACCTTTTCTATACTGTTCTTTGATTCTTTAACAGCTTCCTGCAGCTTCAGTCTCCGTGCTTTCTTGAGGGCTATCTGTAGCTCCAGTTCGCTGTCGTCGGGCTCAATCTTGATGTTGGACAATATCTCTTCTGGCACTGAAAGTAGTTTCCAGTCATTAATAACATTCAAAACTGCCCCTGCACATTTTCTTTCATGATTTCACAACACAGGTCGTAGCGGAAACTACACTGTATGGCATCAAATGGCTGATGATTAGTAAATAATGTATTCAGAAGCCATAGTGGTCGTCACCTGATTAGAGATACTAATTCCAGCCAGCATTTGCCTGGAGGTACTGTGAAAAACCACTAAAAACCTCAGTCAGATTAGACAGATGCTCTAGCTGAGATTCAAACAAGGCACCCCTTAAATACAGATCATGGCTGTTACTGCTACAGCCAAGCTGCTCAGACCTGTACTCCAAACATCATGCATCCACCAGAATACACTGTGACATGATGGATGAGAGCTGGAATACTGGGCCCAGAAAAGTCGTCCATTGTTAGGCAACAGCCAGCAAACACATTTCCATGCCAACCATAACACTCTACCACATCAACAATGCCCAGTAGGCCACAGCACGACATTGCAATGTATGAGGCTGGCGACCCACGTGACCCTTAATTTCAACAATAAAATGTCTATGGCTGCGGTGTTCTTGGACATCAAAAAAGCCTTTGATACCACATGGCATTCATGCTTGCTGTATAAGTTATCAAAATTGGAATTCTTGAACAGTTTGACCAAACTTACTGGGTCCTTTCTTTCTCAACGTAAATTCAGGGTTTCGGTTAAAGGCAAAATGTCAACCCCAAGAGAAATGCAAGCAGGGGTGCCACACGGTTGTCCTTTCCCCTACTCTTTTCAATTTGTACACAAATGATGCCCCCCCACACATGGTGTTCACATGGTCCTCTTTGTGGACAACACCTGTCGGTATGCGACAGATCGCAAGGAGGGTTTTATCGTTAGAAAACTCCAGCACGGTCTCAGCTCAATGAAGACCTGGTGTGAGCGCTGGAATATTAAAATTAATGAAGATAAGACTCAGGGGGTTTACTTCTCCCGTAGTCATCGAACGCCTGAGTCTTCTCTCACTCTAAATGGATGAAATATTCCATTTGTAAACAGTGCAAAATATCTAGGAGTAATCTTCGATAAGAGAGTTACATGGAGACTGCACATAGAAATGATCGAAGCCAAGGCCTTCAGAACATTCATTAGACTATATTCCCTATTCAAAAGTGAGCGATTGAGCGCTAACATTAAAATGACCCTCCACAAAGCTCTCATTAGATCTGTAATGACTTATGCTAGTCCCGCCTGGGAATTCGCGGCAGACACTCATCTAGTGAAATTGCAGCATTAGCAAAACAAGGTTCTCCGCATCATTGGCAATTTTCCAAGGCGCACACCAGTCCACAATTTGCACATGGCGTTTAAAATCCCGTACGTATATGACTATACAACAAAATTATGCAGGAAACAAGCAGAAGTCATACAAAATCATGAAAATGAGAATGTTCGCAACATCGGACAAAGCGAAGCCTGACACAGAAAGTATAAGAGGCTTAAACTTGGCGGCGGTCAGGCATATGACCGTTCAAGTAACTAGACTGCCATAGTAGTGAATACTACTAGAAATAGGACATAATCTGCTGTACTGAGCCTGGATTGACAGAGGCCTTGTATATATTGTACATAGAAATAGGAATTAAGATTGAATTTGGAAATATATGTAAATACTGACAATGGACTTCCTAATACGGACTATGAGTGACAAATGACAGACCCTATCTCTCGTCAGAGAGGGCGCCCCAAATGAACAGGACAGTAACTTTCATAAAAGAAAAAAAAAATCTGGTCATGAACCCCGGCCGGGGCTCGACACCAAGACAGACAGACTGAAGGACTGTCAGTTGCAATGTGACTTGGAGTTGAGTCTTGAGCTGGAATTCATAGCTGGTGGTTAGCCATGAGCAAATTTCAGGGCCTGCTATGATGCCTTTCAACCATCATGTGACAATATATATAGGGATTACTGACATGGGGCTGCTGGCCTTCTCAAACTGAGTGATCACAGTCGGGCTCCAGCCAGTTTTGCCATGCCGACTGTATTGGCACTTCACACTTCTAGTACATATTATTTAACAAAACTGTACTCACCTGGAACATCCTCAGTTTCCATAGTATCATCATCAATTTCTTGTTTCACTTTAACATTCTCCATTTCATTTGGATCGCCACCTGCAGCATGTTGACTTCCCCTAATGGAGCGAGACCCAAGATCATGAGCCCCCTGACTATCCGGTTCTATATCTTCAGCTTTCAAAGGTTTACGCCGAATCTTCCGTACCTGATAGAAATACTTTCATGTATAAATAGGTAAAACCTTACATCATGATACCAGACCATCATCACAAACCTTCAGAACAAAGTCTGAAATTTCCAGTGGGTTTTAACATTTTGCAAAACAAAATTCTGCATCAGATATTCCTACAAGTGCTACAGTGCTATGAGCTGAGTGCACAATGAGACAGGCATGTGCAATAATGGCAAGACCTAGCTTCTGGATAAAATCTACTGGACTATAAGAAAATACTCTTTATAGTACTACACTATGACACAATGTTAATATTCAGCATCTAAAAAAAGATTTAAAAATCAGGTCAAGGAATGTTTACATTTGTAGTTATAATAATCTTGTACAATGACTTAAATGGTCTCTCAGGAGCTACCTTTGTTGAGCTTATCACACTTCTTTTTAAAAACAAAACAGTGCAAATAGAAGTAACAGCACTAACAAAGGAAGGCAAAATGTACACAATTTGATATGAAAAGTACAATTCTAGTACAATAATTCTAGGAGTACTTGGGAAAATATTCCTTGGAACCACAATAGTCTGCTACACTGACCTTAAATTTTATTTATTTATGAACATTTGGAGTCTGAAGGGAGGAACTGTAACTGTTTATAAATTTATTTACGTTAAGATGATGGGACACGCGGTAGCGTAGTTGGTTGAGGGGCTATGCTACAAGCTGGAAGGTCGCGGGTTCAAGTCCCGATGAGGTCACTGGATTTTTTTCAATTGACCTAATCCTTCCAGCCGCACAATGGCCCTTGGGTTGACTCAGCCTCTAACAGAAATGAGTACCAGGAATTAATTAAATAATTTTCCTGGGGAGTAAAGCGTGGCCGGCGCGTAAGGCTGACAACCTTACTGCCATCTGTGGAGCTGATTGTCTAGATAGTGTGGGACCTTCAACATCTCACAACCCTACGGGCCTTCATGGCCAGGTACAGGGACATCTTCACTTACTTTTTTTTACATTAGAGTCTGAATTTTTGTTATATATGTGCAGGGTTTTATGTGGGTTATTCAGCACAAGTCACATTTTTTTAATAATTTTTAGAGCTCTTCATAATTTTGTTGAAACATCAAAATTATTCAGCTTATAAAATAAATTATACTCAACATCACACAGCTCTCGTATGCCGAGTGCCATTAAACTAAAACAACAAAAACTGGTGTATGTACAGAATTAATTTTGAACTTTGATCAAAGATAATTAAATATTTGTACACTTTAAACTGGATTATATGTATTATGACTGATAACGACTATTACTGCCCAATATTAGAATTCTTTTATTGTGGCCCATGCTTAAGAAGTTGTACACTTCTAATGTACAATCAACTGACTGTTTCATACTGAAGATGTAACCAGGCCATGTCAGATGGTTACATCATGACTACCTCAGAGACCTCAGGGTGGTCCGTGTAATATTCGTGGTGGACAAAGTAGCAAATTCTTCAAATAATTGGTCTTCCTCTGACAAACATCATTTCATCAACGTTCGACTGTTATTTAAAATTTCACATACCTTCTTCTTGGGCTTCTTGAACTTAACTGACATTTCTTCCTCTGTGTAATATTCTGCAGCCAACTGAGGGGCAGGAAGATCTAGAGAGACGAGTGTCTTTCCACGGAGTTTCTCTCTCACAGCCTGCAAGTTCCGATGTTTCGCAGCTTCTGACATCTCTTCGCCCAAGGCAAAGCTTGACGTCTTTTCACCCTGTATCTCCTCATCATATTTACTTAATATGGATGGTTTGTCTTCAAACTCATCATCTTCTCTGTAGACATCGTAACCATGTAAGCTAGGCTTCAGTTTCTTCTTTTCTATGTTCTAGAGGGGGGGAAATAAAGACACAGATCAAACATACATACAAAAAAAAAAAAGCCCTTTAATCAGGACAGTCACTCAGCCATTCTCCCTACCATATTATGACTCAGCATTCCGAAACTCATGGCTGTGTAGAATTTAAATGTGGACATCACCATTACATGTATCTGAGAGGTCAGCAAGAACAGTTACATCTTGGTCAGAGCAACATCACAACAGTGATATGCCATGACAATGCAGAATGACATCTCATTACAATTAAAGAGCTTTTGTAGCAGTTCAGACAGAAAACATATAAGCTTCTGTCTACAGACCAGAATATATATATATAAAGTTTCAACCTCAACGATGAACTTCTGACATTCGCACACATATTTCTTATACAGTATTAAAAAGGTAAAGATGCCATGAAGGCATAGGGAAGTGGAGGTATAGCTTCACCATTCTTGACCTCAGCACTAGATGGAGGTAAAATTAGGAGTACGCAATTACCTTTCTGTACCGTTCATCATCCATCATGTTGACATTCACAAGGACATCATCACCTTCTTCCAATACTCCCTGATCTTTCAGTGTTAATATCACAGTCTTCCCTTCAGAGAATCGATCCTGGAACACATGACAAGCGGCTCATTATTGTGTAAGCTTGCTAACAACTCTGAAGTGTAATCGCAACTAATTAACGCAATATTCCAAATATGGAAAATGTGCTTCTCTGAATATTCATACTAGCATAATACTCACAACTGCATGTTCCACTCTGAGGCCTTTCAGATCTCGGGATGAATACGCCTGTCTGCGTTCATTCCTCATCTCATCCTCCACCAGGTCACCCACGCCAAACTCTGCATCCAGCTCCTCAAGGGCTTTTGCCTGTGGAAACAAGATTTGTCATTTTAACACGTTTGGCTGAATGGAAATACAGCAGACAGACAAACAAAATTACTTCCACTGAGTAAGGGTAAACACTCGTCTCTGCCAAAACCTTTTGCTGTGTATTAGCGTTTTGTTTCATAGTAAATCTGAACAAGAGAAAATGCAGGCGACTCTCAGGGGTAATAGAAATATGTTGGCTGAATGATTTTCTCTGCACAGAGGCTTAAAAAACTTCTGGTTTTACACAGCACAGCCAAGGGTTCTTGCTTTGAACGGGCATCAAAAGAAATGCTGAATGCTATTGTCTTATTTATTTACTTATGCTTTATTTAATGACATTCCATTAGTTCAGACTGTAGAGTCAAATGCTAAGATGGAGAATAAGGCACTGGGCAGAAAGTGGAAGGAACCAGGGCTGTGGCCAAATTTGTGACACTATTCTGGCATTTTCCTGGAAGGACAGAGGAAACCTACAAAAAACCTCACTCAAGATAGCTAGTCCCCAGGCTGAGATTCGAAGCCCAGATCCTGAGAATATAAAACAGTAAGGCTATTCACTCAACCACAAAGTTCAGTGATTACTATTGTTCACTCCCCACAGAAGATCCATTTTCATGCATCTGATGACAAATGGTCAAATATTCCCCTCACAAGTTAAGTTCAAGATGAAACACCCAGGAGTCCCTGGATTTATAACATATGAAAGAGTTTCAAAACAGTTCTTACCTGTTTCTCAGCCTGCGCCCTTTCCTCTTGTACTCTGCGACTCCGAGCCACCCAAGCTTGAGCTGAGTCATCCTCTTCATCTGACTCACCCAATGGAGTAACATGAGATAATTTTGATTCAATTTGTCTCTTTTCCTTATGTTCCGTTAATCTTTGCTTCACTTTCTCACTTTGAATCTTCTGAGATATATTCTCTGCAACAACAAAACAAGAAAATTAATTTCAAAATAACAGTTTAAAAGCTGAGCGGCAGTAAACAACACAGCATGCCACAAACACATACAGGACAACATCAAAGAACCCTCTCCTCGAGAACGACAAGGCGGCACACGTTCGGCCCCTGTCAAGAGAAATAATAAGAAAGACGACACGAACCTACTTGGTTTATAAATTCCAATAAAATCTTAACAAACAGTTACAAATATTTTAATGTATTGGAACAGCCGCTGCAGTTGTAAAAACTTCAGATTTTATATCCAACTGTATATTATTAATATTATATGTATATATTTTAACGTTCAGAACATATATTGTAATAGTAACTTCCAACTTTATTGATGTAAAGGTGTCCTTCTGACAATGGTCTCTGAAGACCGAAACATGTAAGAGCATAAATAATTGAAATAAGAAAAATCTTCACCAGTCATACTAGATGGAACTGTTTAACTTTTCATGGTAAACAGTTCAATTTTAACAAAATAATAATTTTTCCTTAACCATTATGACTTTCACTAGTCCACTTATAAATGGTTGTGTCCAGTGACATGTGACATTTCATACGCCACTGAGTGCAATCTGGCACTAGTTATTATTCTAAAACAGATGACTTACCGGCTGGTTTGTGAACAAATTCTCCCATGTCAGTACCACCTTCCTTCTCGACCTCCTTTTTCTTTTCTGGGCCATCTTCTTTAAATGCTGGAATGTCCTCAATTCGAAGTGGCTTAAGTCCAAGTCGGGCCCGCAACTTGTTTGTTTCTTCAATGGACAAAGACTGGTTAGATTTTGAGCTGACAGGTGGTGCGGGGCTCTCACCAATCGATATTGCAGGTGGAGGTGGTGTTGATGGTCGAGAGATTTTGGGGGGTGGGGGTACCACAACAACGTCATCTGAAATCAAAAGAAGCAACTTCTTGCAATATCTGTTTTGACATCCAACATGCAACCCCGATTAATATCATTTCACATGAATATGATCTTGACTGAAACATGTACATTTATAAAACTGTATTCTGTTTCCACATAGAACTGACATGTCATAATACATAAATATGAATCAACAATATTAAATGTTACAGAGGAAAGGCAGTACCATCAAAGTTCTCATACCTTACTTGCCCTGCAGGAAGAATTGGCCAATGGAGAACCAAAACTTCAAACATTAAAAGAGGCAGACATAATTCAATCTGCAAAGTTACACTTCGTTTTCAACTTTTCAACTTCTGTGTCACATACTCTTAAACAAGACATTTACCAGCAAGTCATAAGATCAGACAAACTTCATTCTAGTGCAGTCGTCAACATATGAAATGTTCTCTGAAAAGTAAGTTCTGCACAAATGGCAAAATGTTTCATAAATAGTTTACTTACTGATGAATGACAGATCAACTGGTACTACAGTTTTCATTCTATAGAAAGAAAATTTAATATGCAATTCAAATATTGTACTTAAAACTCAAAATAAAAAGGGGGAACTGATTTAATAGGACGGAAATGAACATAGCATCTGATATGATTTAACAAGTTATTTTATAAGAATAAGCCATTCAAATGCCTGTTGGCATAAGAACTCCAGAAGAACAGAATCTGAAATCCCGTAGTGAAAAAGTAGAAACTTAAATTTTTTATATTACTAACAATTCTGTAAAAAAGTTATAAAACAAATGTAAACCAAAACATAACAGAATGCTTGTTAACTCTTACAACATGCTACTTCATTGCAACTGTAATCAACTGTAAAAATGACACAGTCCAGTTTTCAGAAATCTATCTCTAAACACATTTACTTCAGGAACCCAAGGTCCACAAAGTCAGAAAGTACTTAACACGGATCCTGCATAAATGCTGGGCTCCATGATAGTACACATACAGGTAAATTTGAAATTTTTGCTTTGACCAGAAAGTTAAGGAATATTTTGAAGATACTACTCGTTATCAATCTATGAGGACATCACTATTTGTAAAAATTCATTATGGGGTGAAAGATCACAGCGCAAATCCACTATGCTAAAGTCATATTACATACAGAATACAGTTTAAAAATACATACTTTACACAATGTTGCATGTTTTAAAGCACAGGAGACCGTGCAAAGTTTCTCTTTGCCTTAAAATTGAAACTACTCTTATTCTATCCTTTGGGACAAGATATTCCCATAAAATGTTTTGTTAGTACTAACATGTACAGTACAGTGACTGGCTGGATGACTGAGGCGTTGGAGTTCGAGTCCTAGCAGGGTCAAGATTGGCTCCGAGTACTGGGGCCTATTTCCTGGGGGTTAAGCGGCCGGGGCGTGAAGCTGACCACTCACTTCCAACAAGTGCCAAGGTCAAGAAAATGTGGATCTATTCATCCACTCCCCCATATGCCATCATGGCACAGTGCATAATCAGTTAAAACACAGGGACAACTTTACCCTTTACATTTCAGTAGAGTACTATGTTCTGGGATATAACATGGTGCAGCCTGTTGATAGTCACCTGCTTTCAGGCTGGTACCTTGCTTGGCTTATTCTTTGACCCTGAAGATGGAGGCAACATGTTCCTCCGAAACATCAGTTGACTTTTAAACGGACTATAACTCAGAAGACAGTACTCTTCATAACCGCAGCTCTGAAAACCTCAAATCCTACATACATTTAAGCAGTTCAAACACAAGATACGTGACATGAAACGTCACACAACTTTAACAAATATGTGCAACCAGTTACATCCTGCATTTTCTGTCTCTTTTTCTTTTTTTTTTGCATTCCTTAATTTCAGGGTTAACAAGATTTCTACCACTCTGAAAAAAAGCAGAAAGTTTATACATAACACATGAAGCCGACATTGGTTCACACCTTCAACATTAATAACAAACAGCATAATAAACAGAACTAAGAAGAATGATTAACTCAAATGTACATATAGCAGCATAACAAACAAACCCTTCAAACATGCCAACTGTGGGCTAAGATGTGACACTGAGTGGCCTGGTTGGGCCCACTGTACACTCCTGAAAAGTGAAAGAGAAGGGAACACTGGCGAAACAATGATTCGATCCACAGAAACGTGTGATTAAAGGGGTGGTTGATTTCCACAGCCCTGTAAAGATTACAGTCTTGTGAGATGTGATGCCACGTAGCTTAGTGTTGAACAGGTTCCTCCAACACACTAGTACTTACCTACTGAATTACATGATATTTCATACCACGTAACCACAATCGTGGCTGTCCAGTCTGTTCTAATGGTTAACCACCTTTCTCTGTAATTAGTGATTCTTACATTTACTGAATAAAGACATACAGTAAAACTTGGTTATAGCAACATCGGTTTCTGCGACACCTTGTCTATTGCGTCAAATATTCAATGGTACGAACTAATTCCTCATAAAGCAACTGTTTTTATACCCTGCTTAGCACGACATGCACAAATGCATCAACCTCGTATGTAACATCATTTTCATTCCTGAATTTCTCTGATATGGACATTGAACGTAATTTAGANAGTTACAACAACATTAGTTTATAACGACACTACTTTTAGGTCCCTTTGATGACGTTATAAGCAAGTTCTACTGTAGTTCCCTTCATACAGATCTTTGAATCTGCGTAACAGTGTGTAAAAACGTAATATTTGCTACTTGAATTTTGTTGGCATCTCTCCTTCTTAATCCAGCTTCACGTAATGATAAAAATATGGGAACTGCCAACATTTTACATAATATCAACCTCCTCTTTTCCCTACTTTGTTATTTTAATGGTCTATCATCAACAAATTTCCTGATGACAATGTATTAAATTATTTACGTCAGAGTTAGCTTCGTAAGAAATGTCATATCACAGTCAAAATACAGAACTTGAAACTTGTTCTACAATAAAATTTAAAATAATTATTTTACAGTGGACCAGACATTCACATTAAACTGTTCACCAAGATTTTGTAAAATAAAGAGAGACTTACTGATTTCTGAATGGCCATCTGAATTTTGTATTTATTTAGGAAATATTTTTCATTTAACTTCACACCTGGTCTGGCTGGCTACTTTTGTTTCCTTAAAACGTCATTCTGATAAAGATTACTACCCTTTCCTGATTTACTTCACACCATTTTATTAACCACAGGCTATTCCAATACTTCGTTAACTGAAGTGCATTATAACCAGGGCCTGGATTTTGATGACATGTCATCTTTTTTTTCCTTGTATCCTATGTGATGCTCTTAAATATATAAATCTCAGATATGAGCCGCTGGTTACAGAAATGTAAATTTTATAGGTAATTTTTTTTACTTTTAAGGGTATTTCTTGCCATTTTTGGCCATTTTAGGGAATTTTTCTTCATTTGTTTTCTGAAATATGAATAATATGGAAGCGAAGTGTTCTTTCTTTTCTCTTTTAAGTCATTTTTCTGGATTTTTTGGTCATTTCATGTCATTTTTTTAATATTTTCAGGTCATCAAAATCCGGGCCCTGATTATAACACATAAATATATGGGGCATCTTAAAAAAAAAACTCCAGGGTAATATAATATTAAGACAAAGGATTAGAACAGTGCAGATATGGAAACTGCAACAGATTATGCCAAATTTGACACATGAAATCAGTCCAATCCAACACTTCACAGATTTTAGTATGAATGAAATAAACTCAGAGGGAAATGTGGCATTCTTCTACGACAAATCGGTACAAAAAAACATGGGATCCATTCTCCCACCTATAACAATTACGACAATATCTGAACTCAGTCCACACCCTGGTCAGCAACCCAGGTGTCACTGCTGCTACCGTCACTGTGCTTCCATGCTGCAAATCCTGCAAACCGTCAGCTCATTTGACATACTGTAGCGTGTTTGGGTGTGTCACGCTACAAATAAGTTTATGCCGTGGTATTTTATATGGCGAATTTATTCCACTCGCTCACCTTACACACCTTACAATCATTAACTCTTGCAGTGTTACAATTACTGCTTACACAATGTCTCGGCCGGTACTGGACTGCTTTCTTTAGCGGTTGGATCCAGACTAACTGTGCGAATGCATTCAACCCCGTTTTATAACCTGGATTCCAGACACGTTACATTGCTCCCTTCTAAAGGTTGTTCGTCCCCGAACAGCCTAAAGGTTCTCCCTCGGTTTCGATTCCGCGGTGTTCTGCTGGCAACGTCTGCACTCGGTCTTGGTGTCCTTTGCGCGTCTTTTTGCGCTGTTCATTGTACCACATCCACCCCTCTCTTCAGTGGTGCTCGCCCCGAGCACTCCCGTAGCCGAGAATTTGTCGATCGCGTTATTTTACATTCATTCTTTGCTCATTCAGTCTTCATTCGTCCATGCGGGGAGGCCGGTACTTCCATTACCGGTTCCTCCCATGCGGGCCATTTTCCTTTTTCCGTTTTGGAGGGGGTCGACCCCTCCACAGTGTCCAATTCAGGTACCGACGCTCCGAAAAACGCTGATACCTCCTCAGTGTCGATTCTCTCTCCTTCCGCAACCTACAGAATATCCTAGTTGCTCCCTTCATGATTTTCAGCTCTAGCGTCTTCTTGAGGGTCTTATGGGCCGGCCCTATTTCTCCCAGAGGTGGTAGGTGTCCTGAGCTGCACCCTCCCATATTGATGGGGGTTGCTCTCTTCTTTTTCTCGTATAGTGACCGCTTGCCGCCTCGATCCTTGATGCCGTCTTTACATTCCGGTCTCGTTTGATATCTCATGCCAAACATCCGTTTTTTGGGGATCCTAGTTACCACATCGCCATTGTTTTGTCCGTAACGCCTGTGTCCTGCACGGCATGTTATCTTTATTCCGGTGGCGGCCACTTCTTTCCGCTGGCATCCGAAGGTTCTCTGGGGAGTTTCCTTCTTGAAGGCATTTCTCCAACGTCGTGCCACTGTCGCGCGACGGAATGTCTTCCTGCGGTTTTTCTTCCGCCGTGCCACTTCCACGCGGCGGCTAGTTCCTCTGTGGGCGACGGCCATTTCTTTGTGGGGCCCATGAATTACCCGCGTTGAATCCTTCGCTTTCTGACGGCGGCGCTCCGCGGCCAGTTTCCTGTCCCTGCGCCGTTTCCTCGGTTCTCCGACCGGCATTATCGTGGCGTCTAGTACGGGGACCTCTCGATGCTCCACTACGGACTGCATCACATCTACATGGGGCTTAATCTTCCCTGCATCTGCCTTCATCGCTTCTCGGCAGGCTGTCGTCCTTATGTCGTTTTCGGCCGCTAACTCCTTGTGGCTGCCGTTTCCCCAGTTGTCCATCATGGCGGCCATTTCTTCTCGCCATACTTTTCTATCGGCCTCTAATATCGCCACTAGGCGTTCAAAAATAATTTCCATCTCCATCGTGCGGTAGTACAATTCGTTGGGGCGTGTTCAAGTTCGTAAAACTTCTGACACCAGTGTTGCCTGTTTGGGTGTGTCACGCTACAAAGAAGTTTACGCCGTGGTATTTTATATAGCGAATTTACTCCACTCGCTCACCTTACACACTTTACATCATTAACTCTTGCAGTGTTACAATTACTGCTTACACATTGTCTCGGCCGATAATGGACTGCTTTCTTTAGCGGTTGGATCCAGACACTAACTGTGCGAATGCATTCAACCCCGTTTTATAACCTGGATTCCAGACACGTTACAATACATATTACATGACACCACAGGAAAGAGCTGAGTGGGTTCAAGGCAAAAATTCTTGGGGACTGTGGAATGGGCCCACCTCTTCCTACCACTGACATGTGAAACACTGGCATGGCAAACAGCACCACAGTGTTGCTCCAAGCATCCGCACTGCACTGTACTGCTCAGTACAACAGAACATGACATTCTTTGCCATTCAGTAATATCTGCAATGTTCTAATTTCTTGGATCACTAAGCATGTCTGCTTCAAACCCTGGCGTTACTGATATGGGTGCCAGGTCAGAGCGGAACTGATGAAAATGAGAATGCTGGACAGTTAGTACCTGAACCAGAAGTTTCCAAGAAGGCCATCAGGGACTGGGTGAGAGAACACAGCAGGACACAAGCATGTGAAGGATTCTCTCCTTAAGGATCAGGAACTATTAACATAAAATAGGAACCAGCAGGCATGGGTGATGGGACTACTTACAGGATACTGTAGCCTTAAAGAATACCTTTTCACGCTGGAATTAATACACAGTCCCACATGTCAAAAATGCCAGAACAAATATGACACACCCTAACACAGTGTGTGACTGTGAGGTCCTAGCTAACCTAAGACTGTTACTTAGGATTTCACTTCATGAAACCAAGTGACTACCTAATCCTCTCATGAAGCAAAATACTGCACTTCAACCAAAGTGCAGGACTTCACGCACATTTCCCTACTGGTCATCATGGTAAAAGTTCCTTGACCAATGCCATAAAGTTGTGAGTAGAAAAGTTATGACCGAATTCTTCCGCATTAAAAAAGAAACCTCCAGGCAATGTGCATACAGTGCGATTGCCACAGAATACTGAGGCAATCAGACATGAGGCATTCTGTTGCTCTAGGAATATCTGATTGTAGTACAAAGAGGATTTTACATAAGGACCTAAATTTCAATCCATACAAAATGGTGGTGGTGAATGAGTTAAGTGACTGTGACATGGCAAACTGTAGAACAGTAACTGAGCGTTTAATCAGAATTCTGTCCAATGATGTCATTACCGTTAACACAGATGAAGCATACTTCAACTTATCTGGCTGTGCCAGAAGAAGAGTGGCAAACTTCGGAGTCATAGGCCCTTATTTCTTTGAAGATGAAGGCGATAAAATATATGTGGAATAAAATGGCTTTCAATCTCATTCATTTTGTAACAATTAAAAATTAAAATGGAATTTCACTGCTTTATATACTTTTGAAAATTGTCAAGGTCCTTTACCACACCCTAATTTTCAAAAACCTCTATCCTGAAGGCAAGGCAGGAGGTTCCTCTCATATACAGTGCATATCTCTCACATTACGTAATGTCTGGCACACATGATCCTCACATTCACCAATGTGACAATGTCTGCAAGAAATAATTTTATTGGATTGAAGTGAGAAAACTTGATCCTGCAAGTCTGCCATCCTTCCCTAAGTTCATGATTGCCCCATATTTTGTACACTTCCCTTTTCCTGGGACTGTGATAGTTATAAAGTGAAGATCAAAATCTGAACACTTTTCTGATTCAAGGGCACAGTCAAAATGCACAGCATACTGCCTTATTTCCTTTCCATTATCATGTTTACATTAAAACTGATTTTTATAATAAAATGTGTGAACTCAAAATACTGAGATATTTAATACTGTGTCTGCAATGAGAGGGGGCACGCGGTAGCATAGTTGGTTGAGGCACTATGCTACAAGCCGGAAGGTCACGGGTTCAAGTCCCGATGAGGTAATTGGATTTCTTTCAATTGACCTAATCCTTCCAGCCGCACTATGGCCCTGGGGTCGACTCATCCTCTAACAGAAATGAGTACCAGGAATTAATTAAAATTATTTTTCCTCAGGAGTAAAGTGAGGCTGGCGTGTAAGTCTGACAAACTTACCGCCATTTTTGAGCCGACAGTCTAGATAATGTGGGACCCTCAACGTCTCACAACCCTATGGGCCTTCACATCATGTTACAGGGATAGCTTTACTTTTTTTACATATGCAATGAGAAACTAACAAAACAGCATACTTGTAAAATGACACACTTTAACAGCAAGAGAGCACAATATCCTTCATTAATGCTAAGTACTCTACAGAAGAAGCCTTAAATTTTAAATTCCTTTCATCATTCTAGTCTCTGTACTATGCATACACATCCTGCTCTATGTATTTTTATATTCATGGCTTTTTCTTTTGGGGGTCACTATTTGTGTTTTGAGATTGTAAGGGCTCAACAGGCAAGAGCCGGGGTAGCATAGGCAGTACAGTGACTGGCCACAGGCTGGATGACGCAGGGGTCAGAGTTCGAGTCCCAGTAGGGTCAAGAATTTTCTCTTCTCCCTATTGTCCAGACTGGCCCTGGGGTCCACCAAATCTCCTATCCAATGGGTACCGGGGTAAAGCAGCAGGGGCATGAAGCTGACCACTCACCTCCAGCTTGTGCTGAGGTCAAGAAAATGTGTGAATAGGGATTTTGGAATAGGATTTTGGTGCAAAAGACAAAGCCAGAAGGAAAGGGACTACTAGGAAGATCTAGATGTATGTGGAAGGATAATATTAAGATGGATCTTAAAGGATGGGGTGATATGGGCTGCATTTATGTGTCTTAGGATAGGGATTAGTGGAACGCTCTTGTGAACATGGTAATGAACCTTGAGGTTCCACAAAATGTTAGGAAATTCTTGAGTAGTTGTGCAACTTGCAGCTTCTCGAGAATGGCTCAGACCCATGCAGTTATTTAGATTAGTTAGTTCCCTAATGTGGAGATGGTATGCCCAGATGTTGGCTATGACCTCTGTCCTGTCAAAGTTGATACTGTGTTCTGTCTCTGCAGAGTTCTCTGACTACTGCTGACTACAGGTTCTCCAGTGTGGTGTCACCAATGTGTTCTGAAATCCCTGTAAATATGTGGCAGCAGATTTGTCGAATGCGAACCTCACCACATGACCATGGGACCCTGTAAATTCTTGGTTTTTGAACAGGGATTGTCATTATTGGTCCTGAAAAAGGATGCCTTCTGTTAAACAGTTCCTGGATTGTACAAACATGTCTTTTTCATCAGCAGCCTGGAGATCTGGTCAGCAGTGATGCAGATGTTTTTATCTTGTCTTGACTTCTTAGCATCATCTTCTGCTGCCATAAATAGGGGCTGATCTCATGGAACTGGCACTTGATTCATGCAGGGGCGTGAGATTTCTCTCTTCTCCACAGCGCAGACCAGCTGTAGCCCACCCAGCTTCCTAGCCAACGGGTACAAGGGGCTCTTTCCCTGGGGGTAAAATGCCTAGGATCTGAAGGTGACCACTCGCTTCCACTTAGTGCTTAGGTCAAGAATGGTCATACCTTCTGTGGAGTGTGTAGTTATGAACAATACCACTGTATGTGGAACATAAAATCTACTGATAAAACAGAGTTCTGTGCATACATGACATTGTCTGTGCAAATGCATTATCATACCCATCTGGCTACCACTTTCTGTAGCCTAAATCATCACTCACAGTATGAATTAGTACATAATCTATGCCCACAGTAGTGGATATGTTTCTTAGAGACAGAACAGCAATGTTTATGGAATTAACAATATGACTGACTTTATCTATTTAGTTCCAGATTTTGCTGGTAAACCACAGGGGGGCCTACCTCTGATTCACACGCCCCAGAAAATACTGAAACACACTTTTCATTAGCAAATATGTTTCAATGTCTTCCTTTTTACCTACATATAACAAAATCTCATTTCAATTCACAAATCTGTGGTGGGTATGTGAAACATTGTGTCCTGTAGCCAGGACTAGTTAGGATCTATTTTGGCACAACTTAACAGTCAGAGTATCCAGCCTTTAGGTTGAGAACTGAATCCAGTACCTCCCATGTTAGCAGTGCTAACAACTGGATGGAACTGTACAGCACAGTACAATCTTTCAAAAGTGGCATCACTCACATGACCATCTCTTGAATGTTAGCTGTGTGTAACAAAATTTACTTAAAATGCATGCCCCAGATTATATCTCAAGTTGTACCTTTTATATAATAAGATGCAAATTTCCAATTTCCTTTATGTTGATATTACATATACAGCAAGACCTCACTAATTAGGGCTAACTAGGAGTGAACACTTCTCCAAATTAGTAAAAAAAGGTAGTTATCCCTGTAACAGGCCATGCAGGGCTGTGAGACATTGAGGGGCCCCACATTAACTAGACAATCGACTTACAGATGGTGGTAAGGTTGTCAGCCTTATGTGCCGGCTGCCCTTTACGCCCCAGGAAGATTCCTGGTACTCATTTCTGTTAGAGGCTGAGTCAACCTCAGGGCCATAGTGTAGCTGGAAGGATTAGGTCAAATGAAAAAAATTTACCTCATCAGGATTTGAATCCACGACCTTCCAGCTTGTAGCATAGTGCCTCAACCATCTATGCTACCACATGCTCCATCTCCAAATTATTGAAAGTCTAAATTATAGAAGTGATACCAAAATATGTTCAAAGAAGTTATAAAATGGACTTCACGAGTTCAGGCAATACAACTTTATTTTTAAATTTAGGTTGTACATCATTAAATAAATTTACTTGTCATTAAATGTGAAACTTTCGGTAGCCTACATATATAGTGTTACTGAGACTGTTTAAAAAATCAATTTATTTTGTGTTCAACTCTTGCACTGTTCTTCTACTCCAGCTTGGTGATCGCAGCTGTGATCATAAAGGATGCAATGCACCCAAAAAAAAAAAAGAGGTTGGCTGAATAATTGCAAATTTTGAATAAGTGAGGTTTCACTGCATAGCAGTCCTACATGTGACCTTGTTACATGAACCAAATTTTTCCATGCAGCCCATAAGGTAATTAACTGTTCAATGACACGCACGTTAAATACACAAGAGCTTGCTCACTTATGGTTACAAAATTACTATACTGAGGGCCAGTGCTGGGAGTTTGAGAAGGACCCCAGCTGTTGAATCATATACAACAAATTAAATGTATTCCCCATCAGAACACTCCGCAGTGTTTATCTCAATCCAATGGACACTGAAAGGAAGATATACTACAACTAACAGATTAAAAAAAAAGCTTAAAAAAAGGAAGCACACAACTGAAGTTAGGTGTAAACTTTTAAACACTTGCATAAGATAATATGCATACTGTTTACAAGCAAATCATTCTCAGCTAATGTTATCAACTTATTCCTTTCATCTGACACTAAATTACTGTGGATTTCTATAAGCCAGTACTATACCTTCCAAACATCATCTGTTTTACAGGCTTTCCGAATGGAGACTCTTAAGACTCATTCTTCAGGATTGCATAACTCTGAAAAAACGGACAAAAACGCAGGCAAAATTACAGCCTTCTTTGAATGCAGTCAGTCAACACAAATGGCTAGAGGTTGCTTAACCAACTTTATTAACAGTGTATATTCAACATAATGTAATGATGCAACTGATGTATCTAGCTAGCCATGTGTGTTCAATGACAGGTGCTAAGACACATAAACTGTTTTACAGAGGAGAAGCAAGGTATGCTAAATAACAACAGGATGTGAATGTGTGAACCAATATCATTCGGGTTTCAGATATTCTAAAAGCATAAACTGGTGACACATGTACTAAACTTAAAATATAAGTAGTCGGTTTAAAAATACATCCCACACACACAGAGAAATGGAGTACAGGGCCAGGCAAAACTGTTCAAAAAGAATGAAACAGCTTACCCTGTCATGATACAATGTTCATTATCAGCATAAAGCTACAGCAAAGTTACTGACATGAATTATACACCTCTAATTTAACTACTGCACTTAAAATTATACTTCATAATGAGGAGGGGGGAGAACCATAATGCTAGATTATTATGATTCAGTAAGTCTCAAGAGAAAAATAATGAAATGGCAAACTCATATAACGCTAACATCTCAGAATCTTGCCAAGGTAGATCACTGCCACACGTGTATATGACTTGAATACTCTTACAATCCAAAAGTTAAAACATTCCTTACTATCTTACTCAAGACAGCAATCACAATGCAGATCTGCCAGCACTTCCAGCCACACGTGGGAATAATATCAGTTAATCTAAGCAACAGCCTTAAATCTTACTAAATTTTCCAATTATGAAACCATCATTAGAAAGTTCCTAAATTCATTGTCAACATTTTTCTGGTATTCATCTGCTGATGGGAAATTTGAACAAGGTTATACAGGACGTCTCTTCCTTAAGGTTACCTACACAAGATATATTATATTCTAGTTCACAGACTAGATGGGCTAAGGAGCATAATGATGGCTGAAATGACATGAAATGTGACCAGCAAATTTTTATTTGCATAACACTGTGTATTGGCGCACTGCCACCTTGAAGAGTCTGATAATTTTACTGATATTTTCCTCCAAGATTCATCACTTTGACATCAGAGAACCTCTATATTCTAGAAGATTGTTAGGTTCACAACCTAGTCCTCGGGAACATATTCTGAATGAACAGATTTTGGAAGTCAGAAGATCAAATAACACCATCTTCATCTGTGACTCAACACAAGCATCTTTGAGCTCGGATAAACTGTAGGACAACCACGGATAACTGACAATTATTTGGTCTCTTGGGTGTAGCAAAAAACTGAAGTTTCATCACAAGTATTTTTTTTTATTCTGGACGCTGCATAAAGATCAGAACAAATCTGTCTCCATTTATAAGACTCAAGACACCATTTTCAGAATCACCTTCACACAAACCACCTGTATGTTCTAGTTTTCCACTAAATTTCATTACACAATTTCTGCTGAATTGTTTCTTATTCCACAGTTAACGTGAGAGTCACACCTCAAACACTTCCAAGCCCTCCCTCTCACTCTAGACATTTTAATCGATTACAAAATATTTTGGTCTTCAACACTCTTTATTATTGCTCATGTCTTCTTTGCCTTCTTAATATCTCACCTAAAAGTTAATATTGTTGACATAATCACATCACCATAGGCCACTTCAAACATCTTGTACAATTCTGAATGTGTTTCCCCTTGTTTCACGGTGTTCCTACAAACTGGCTAACCAAGTTAACATTAAATGTACAAAGGTGATCAGTGGCCAAACAACAAAAACAACTAATACCTTAATGCCGCTTCCAGTAACTAGGCTACAAAGTGTCAGATTGCAGGATGAGTGATGAATGGAAAGGACTTTGAAAGAACTGGTCATGGCCTGAGGCACTATTCAGGAATTTGCTTGGAAGGGCTGATGAAAACCACAAAAAGCCTCACTCAGGATAGCCAGCATTCCTGCCGAGATTCAAACTAAGCACATTCAGCAGACAACTGCATAACAATATTTCTATGCAACCTGTTCTGTTTGAGCATTACAAGACCGAAGTATAACACTGTTCTGAGATGAGACATTAAGATGGGGATTGGAAAGAGAATGGAAGTGAAAGAGAATACTAATCCAGGACTAAACCCAAATAAAGTTCTGCGATTTACAGTGTTAATTTGGCGAACAAAACGGCAGTAACGTTTTGAAGTTACTTGGGTCACCTGTTAATAAGTAAGTTGTAGGGCCTTCTTTACAGTGTGACAAACCATTCCACCATGAAGCTGCAACCACGGCCCCAATACCTCTTGCTATACTACTCCCGCCCAACCCCGAGAATCTGGCCTGCATTTGTTGTTCTTACAATAAAACTCGCAACAGTTATTTAAGAAGCATATGAATACAGATGATTTACTTTACACATTACTCATTACTCCGTATCCTGCCACGAAGTTCAGTTGACCTAAATACTATGACGATGCACTAAAATTAACAACATACGACATAAGGCTAACAAATGACAGAAATGTAAGATCTGAGGTTTTCTTCAAATGATAGAAAAATCGGTGTCACATATTCAGGTTAGGGCTACATGCACCTGTAAAAAAAAAAAAACTTAAACGTAAGTGTAACTTACCTTCACTATCATAATTGTCGTATTTAGGTATAAGTTCCCCATTTTTATCCTTTATTATCTTCTCTTTCTTCCTATCTTTATGATGCTTTTTGTGGTGTCGATGTTTGCTCCGTTCAGGGGACCGGGAGTTACTCCTGCTGCGGTACTTCCTTTTCTTAGATTCTCGAATCTTGTGCTTCTTCGTCGAACCCATGCCAGAAAACTTTCCAGGTGCCTAATAACGAAAGTACGCAATACGTACACAAACGTTTCAAAACTTCACAACAATGACCAACTTCTTCTCACCACCTTGTAATATCACACAGATCACCGACAACTCCACGGACTACTAACACCTCTAAACACACTACGTACGTACGCTACGTACCCAAAGATTACAAACGTAACGTATGCCCCCGCAACTGGTGTAGTAACCTGGAAACATGAGTAGTCGTCATCGGCGCATACAACTACTGCCATCTCTACGCAGCTGACAGTAGTGAAAACGGCTCGAGGGCACACCGAGGAAACTGGCAACCGCAACGCAACCGCAATTTCCGATAAATTTCCAGAGCCACTACTTCTTAGAAATTGTGTAGCGCCGGGAATCGAACCCGTGTGCTGAGCACATGTAGTAAAGAATAACAGAGGCACGCACACAGGAAGACTGCACAAGATAACACCTATAAAGTATGGAAACAAGAACTAGCCGCTCCAGCACTTTAGACATAGGGCGAGTAACCCTAACAATTTTAAATTTAAAATTTAGAGAAAAATTTTAAAGGATTTTAAAATTAGAACTAAAGATTTTATAGTGCTACTACAGGAACGTCAAAATTAACGTGTGTAAAATAATCTACAAACCAGACAGATATCAACGAAGTAGATGTTGATAATAACAAGGAAAGTGTTTT
>NW_019720169.1:38782-207463 GCF_002891405.2 Cryptotermes secundus
TTCTTCTACCCTGAAGATGGGGGCGATACGTTCCTCCGAAACGTCGGTTAACACCACATATACACGGTGCCAAATCCCAGAAGACTGCTTTCTTCACATAATATATTGTTTGCACTTGGGACGGAATTTATATCATTATATCGTTTGACATAATTTCCAGTGAATTCTCTGTATTATGTTTAATTACTAGGAATAAAATCCTTTTAGACAAATTAATAATCAATCATCTACTCACAAAACTTCCATCTTCACCTTTTATGTAACTCAGGGGCATATTATCCTCTATGCAACAATTTGCCATTAGTCACTATCCCGAATCAATCCATACCCTCATGTTATATTCCTTTAAGGATAATCTTCATATTATCCTCCTATCAGTTCAGGTCTTTGAAGTGGTTTATTCCCTTCAGCTGACTACAATAACAGGGCAGTTCTTGTGCGAAACACAATTTAAAATAGAGGGTGAACATGAGGAAATAAATAAAAAATGATGTTTCATGATAATATTATTATTACAAAGTCCGTATGTCTAATACATTTATGTACAAAATTGGAATATAAATTTGGCACTACCGCTTATGGCTAAAAACAACATTGAAACCTTATACTTCCATTTTCACATTATATGCACATTCTATAAAAAAATCATGCATGCATACAGTACATAAAAATAATGTCAGTTTAAAAAAATTATACAAATTATATGTACAAGATGTCGGTTTCATTGCCAGCACATTCTTATGAACAAGACAGCATCATTATAATATGGCAACAAATACTCTGTTAATTTGTACCAAAGCTATGTGGCAAATAATTGAGCATATAGTCTTATAAACTCTTTAAACAGAAGTGAAAAGAAAAGACAGATATACAAATCCATTACGTGGATTCTATTTGAAATTGTAACCTCATGAATGACTTTCAGCAGCATAGCAATTTGAGGACTGGGGGTAAAGACAAAAGAAAGAAGCTATCAAAGAGTGCTGCCTTATGCTAAGCAGCTGATTTATTTTTTTCTCTTCAGTTTTATTCAGCAACATCAGAATGGAATCCTTTGTGGAAAGGGTGCTTTTATACCCTTATAGGTAATGTTATTGGAAGCTGAAGGCTGACAAAAAGAAGAGTTCACAGTGAAAGCAAAAGTCAGAATCAACATAGTTTATACTGGAATATAATTTTAAAAGCCTGGTAACTAAAATGAGATTATATTATTTCCTATTTATTCTGTTCATGTTATCTCAAAAATATTTTTTTCCCAGTATATTGAAAAATCATAGTTCTTTAGAGTGTTTTCTCCAGAAGAGCTTCGCATCTCTAGAAGTTCATCACTGAATTTTATGCATGACACAAGATATTGTGAACCTTCCTTTGTTCCCTTCTGGCCAAAGTGACTAAAATGAGCCTAGCTCATAATGTTGGGATATTTTTTCTATATTACAAGACACGGATAACATACTTTAACTGAATTTTAATAATGTTAATAAATTTAATGAATATTCAGCCTAAAAGACAGAACAGAATTTCTTTGCCAGAATTGTAAAACTAAGAGTTATTTGTACATACAGGATTACTGAAGCTAACATGTTTACTGAGCCTGAACAGTATACTAAAAGAATAGTCTACTAGTAATATTTCTGCAAAGATACCTTTTATGTTTATAAGTAACTGCTAACAATATCCTTTAACTAAAAATTTGAAGTGTTTAGTTGACTATCTACAGTGTCTGAATAATATGGGAATTTTTCCCATTATAGAATTTGTTTAGCTATTAGTTTAGACCTTGCATTGTCTCACGGTAATTTTAATACAGGGCATATCATGACAACTTGTTTTCCATATGGTGCCAAATGCAAATAATTTTTAACAATATGTGAAATACATTGGAACTGAAAAAAAAATACAAAGTTCATCACTGGACTTTCAAAATTACTATTTATTTCACTCCCATACCTCACTAAGCTATGCTACTGACAATTTCTGTATAGTTCTTTTGGTGATGCATAGCAGAATTAAATGTTTTTAACTAGAAAAATGTATGACAGGTAGCTTCTAAAACTTGAAGCACTTACTATGAGAACGTAGTACTGTACAATTTAACTCTTAACAAGGATAACCAGAAGCTAAGAAGAATGTAATGATTTAATGTTCTTACACAAGCCAATTCAGTTGGCATTAATTAAAGCTCTTGGAATGTGGGAAATAACCACACTGTTTTATATAGTGATGTAATGAGAAGGATTTTCTCTTGAAGAGTAATCTTTATACCAGCAGAAGAAAATGTGTATTTAAATGGTTACATAATTTCTGACTTTGATGAGAAAATAGATACAAAATGTACTAAAATGTATGTAGAGGTATTAAGGCATTTTAATACAGAAAGGCTCTTATGAATGGCTCATTTACATTATGTTAGCACGACACATAAATCCCTGATAAATAGTCTTTACGGATGATTAAGTACTCAGAGTGTTTAACTGAATGCACTGAGCTCTATCTTATAGACAGTAAATGTTGAGAACTTAGTTTTCCATTGTGTTTACAGTAGTTTAAAAATATTCTCCAATAGGCTGTTTATATTACCCAGAAGGCATGTATTGGTTGTGATGGGCCAGCCACACACACACAGGTGTTTCATGAAGTGACCCAGTGATGATAGGGTGAAACCAACAACCCTGGGCTTCATGAACAGAGATCTTGGCATCTGATAATCCCCTGTGCTAAGACATGTCTTAGGTAGACATAGGGTCTGAGTAAGATAGAAAACCATTTATTAAATCATACAAGTTACACTTTAAATTTATCTGAATTTTAAAAACATATTTGAAAACATATTATATAAAAGTAGCAATATTTTTATCTTAACTGAATGATTTGTTGTATTATCTGTTCAAAAGATTTAAAATATTTTCCTGTATGTCAAACAGTAAATTTGTGCAAAACAGTGTACCATTAAAATAATATAATATACTCTCATATATAATACAAGTATAACATACATTTCTAAATCTGCAAGTCAAATCTATACCGTTACAATCTGAATGCTTCCAAATCTCTACATATGATGACAACCGGAAAGCAAAACAGTAAAACAGAGTACAGGGACACCTCACTTAGTGCACTGTCAATCTATAAAATTCTGAAGAGTACTATCTGCTGGGATGACACACCATGCAGTCTGGTAGAAGATTATTGATGTTTTGGAGGAACATACTGCCTCAATCTTCAGAGTCAAAGAGTAAGCCATGCAAGCAAATACAGTGACACCATGCTTCCTCATTGCAGTATGTTCTTCTCAAACTTCTACCAGAACACAAGGCATTACACCCCAGGAGACTGCACTCTTCACAGACACTGCTGTGAGCAGTACAAACCCACTGCAAGCAATTACGTTTCACAATGGTTTTCACTGGATATATTTTTAATATAGTGTAACCAATCACAGTCATTTATTCTTAATAAAGTTCCTGAATGGAAGATGTGGCTGTCATGCAGGTAAGATTATATCCCTTTGCAATCCTCAGTAACAGCATTCATAGATAAGTAACCTATACTCTGATAATATTATGTCTAGAAGATAAAGCTCAGTGTGGTTACAGCCCAATGGCTCATAGTCAACAGGATTTCATTAGTTTCAAAGTTGACAACTTATTATTAGGTAAATATGTCTTTGCATTCCAAAACTGTTTGTTTCCTTCACTTGTCACAGTATCTCTTTGGAAGGCATTTTGGTACACAGCATACAAAATCATGGAAATAGTTTTGGATGCTGTCTGCCAATTCCACCGGTTTTGAAACAGTTGCCATTGTTCTACCACTTGTGAATGGTATGCCACTTAATGTAAGATGACGGTATTAGTGACTTAAAGCATACTCCACAATTTTATAAGATCTGCAATAACTAAAAGTTTAATGATCAAGTTGCAGATACTTAAGCAAGTGTAAAGCTCCACTCAAAAAATCGTTGCATAAATTCTTTACCACCTTCTTGAATTCTGAAGACAGATGCATCTTGACACACTCCTCAGGTCTGTGAGCACAATCACACATAACAAACACATACTGGGCACTTCACAAAACATCTGCAACGACTTCACGTATAATACAATGTGAGTTTCTGTTCACTTTGAATTTATTTCTTGACATAGATAAAAGTAGTGGAAGACTTTGGTGCATCATTAACAGATTGGCAAGAATTTGTAAACATGAGACTGGGCATGAGATCTGCTCATCCAAATGCTGTATTCCAATTCTAGCTTTCATGGCTTATAAAAGAGCATAGTACTTCATCAACCGTGAGTTGTAAGTATAAAGACCAAACAAATAATTTAAGGAAAAAATTTTCTTACCAAATTCTTCAAAACAGTTCTTTCCTAAGTACGTTTGTCTGTCATGTATCTTCAAATATTCATGATAGGAAATAACTTCATGTTTTTGAACTGATCATATAAAAAGAAATTCAATGTTTGAAGAAATTCCTACATTTATTATGTTCCCTAAGGATGAGAAGAAAGCAATAACATAAACAGATCTGACGTCCATTCACCTAATGGTGTGTCTTTTGTCACACATATTCTTCTGATGGTTTGGGAGCACTGCTTGGAAGTCTTAGAGATGCAGCCACACGGCTGTTCACTGAGTCTGGAAGCTCTGCAATGTCCTTGAAGACACCCACAAGACTTTCAAAATTGGGCCCCCAATTTAAGACATAATCCCAACCAATGGCTGCTCCTGCCGATGGAGAACCATTGTGGGGCCTGTAGATTGGTGCTCCCATATGCGTTGAGAGGTCGTCATCCGATGCGACAAGGGTGCTTAGGGAGCCACGGAATGAGGAATCAAAACCGTCATAGGATGTAGGTACAGGTGGTATGGGAGGTTTGCTTCCACTTCCAGTTGCACCCCCACTCTCTGCACCCCGTCTCTCTTCATTGTCTGCCTCTGTTAGAGGCAGTTTCCCTGAGGCACCAAACATGGCTTCGCCACGTTTGGCATTACTTGTGTTCTCCGAGTTTGTGTTGTTATCGTACTCGAACTCAGAGCAGGTAAAAGAGTCATTTCCACTCTCATCTGTTGTGGTTGAGCTGTGGTTCTCCAGAAGTGGATCTGCACTTGCAGCAGTATGGTGCAGGTGGTTGAGATGATGGACAACTGGCGGCGGAGGTCCAGCCCCTGATTCCAGTAACCTTCGTCCACGTGGAGCTTCGCTGGAGCTGGAAACAGCATCCAAGGTACTGACAAGGCTGGATGTTCGTGGCCGGGAATTGAGTCGCTCTATCTCCTCTGCAGTGAGTCCCACTGCCCCGCCAGATCCCCCATCACCAGCACCGACACCTCCACCAGGGCCTGCCTTACGACTTGCCGCTGAGCTCTGCCCACTCAGCTGGCTCATGACTGGGCTATTGAGGCTCCTCTCGCTGGCATCCTTCCCACCAGAAGATGATGTGGTGGCCAGAAGGGCTGACTGCAGTGGCTTCCCACTGATATCCTGCAGTGTCAGGATCCTTGGAGTCTGCTGAGCTGACAGCTCTGAGCTGGGGCTGAGGCGTGCTAAGGGAGTGCTCTGAAGCAGTTTCCCACCTCCACTAGAGCTGCCTCCAGCACCAGTACTTGGTGGAGAATCTACCCTGGAGGCTGGAGGTGGTGGTACAACTGACCGTGTTCCTGGTGGGAAGTGATGTGGCGAGTGCCGATGCTGCTGTTGCTGTGCCGATGCTTGGTGCTTGTGATGGTAACTTGCCACTGGACCTCCTCCACCACCCCCACCACCACTACCTCCAGCACTGGGTGGTAGATGAGGCGGTGTAGCTTTATACTTCCTAACGTTGCCCCCTTCACGGTAACCCTTATAATGGTATACAATGTCTATGTCAGAGGGTGCTATGGAACTTGCATTCTCCAGGTCATAATGTTCTGGTACCTCTAAGTCTACACCTCCACTAGAAGGTTGGGTCTGCTCATGTGGGTGGTGAGGCTGTCCTTGACTCTGTGACGCAGTGCCAGGAGGTGGGAGAGGGGGGTGCTGTGGTAGGGACTTGCTTACAACTTCCCTTTCTATTATATCAGGTCTCTGAGGCCTCATTTCCGTACCAACAATTTCTCGTTCTTTGTATTTCTTAGATATCAGCTCTGGTGCAACAAGATGATGGCCACCCCTCAGAACATCACTGGTCTCTGACAGGAAACTAGGTGGACCTTCACGAGAATCACCCCCACCATTAGAAACATTAACACCGCCACCGGCTACTAGAGTCATATTTCCATTCTGTTTTGCAGCACCTGGACTACCCCCTGGACCATCGCCTTTCTCTTTCTTCTGTCGTCGCAGTCGGAAGACAACAAAACTGACAAGTATGGCAACCAGGAGGATGACAAAGAATACGATGACAAGAGTGATCCCTATGCTGAGAGGATCCGGGGCTGCAGCAGCGCTCACACCTCCCACAGAGCCAGAACAGCCTGTGCTGATCTTTCCATACTGCAGTACCTCTGACAGGATACTGCCAGACCCATTGAATGGCTGTACTTCATCGTTAATGCTGAAGTTGGCAATGCAGCCTTCAAATACTGAAACATAGAGATGTGTTTTGATATTAGCAGTGCATGATATCGTTCTATTTTCATGTACATATTTACTAAATTAGGATTGCTGAATTGTATCCAATGTTTTGGTATGAACACTTGAAGGAAAGAGACTATTAGGAAGACCTAGGTACTGATATGAGGATACTAATAAAATTGGTCTTACATAAATAGGATCAGAAGGTGGGAACTGGTTTCAACAGACTCAGGATAGGAAGCAGTGGTAGGCTTTTGTGAACATGGTAATGAAATTTTGGGTTCCATAAATGCTGGGGATTTCTTAACAGTTAATCAGCTCTGAACTTCACAAGAAGGTGGATTCCTAAAGTTTCTGACGATGGCATAAAACACTTGGAATCACTGTGTTTTTGGACTTTGTCCACCAACTGACATTCCAGAAAATACTGAAGAATACAATGTTTCAAAAACTGGATCTGTTACTGTCCTCAGGTCAGGGGAGGAGACCCCTACTCTGTTGGGTCCACTAGAAAGAGCTAACCTCTAACCTCACCTCCAGTGATTGGGGATAGCTCTTTCTAAGGGACCCAATAAAGTAGTTTCTCCCCACCCCCTTATGATGGAAACAGATCCAGTTTCTGAAACACTGTTCTCTTAGTATTCTTTAGAGCATCAAATGAGAAAAAGTTGAAAAACACAATGATTCTAAAGACGGATTCAATGGCATGGTGTTAATTATGATTGCTGAGTGGGTCCAGTGAAATCTCAAATGAATAATTTATTAAAACAGAATATTATGCATTCCAAGTCTCCTCTCACCTGCCAGTATAAATATTTTTATGAAAATGTATTGCCATGTTAACATGAACATTTATATTATGTATTTTGAAGCTAATAAAATAAGAAACAAAGAAGACTTTCATCCCTTGTCCTGACAGTTTCATGGATGTGTACACTTACAGACTGGAGCTGAATCCTGGATAGTAAATAGTTCCCTCTTTATCCCTCCTAAGAAGACAACAGTGAGGTACGGATCTAGGAAGTCGTGTACTCCAGCTAGATCCAGTTCATCTCCAACTCGAACACCATCAAGTAGAAGTCGGAGCCCACGGTTGTGAGAAGTTAGAGTTACATTGTGCCAATTCCCATCAGCCAATCCACCACTGTTAGTTTTGTCAGATGGTGGTGTCACAGTCATATTGACTGGTGTCCGTGTGGCCCCCAGTCGTGACACGTACACCAACTTTCCACCTCGAAGCTGCAGCAAAGTTATTCAGAGTTACTCCTCATGTGTTTGAATCTGTGTACTGTACTTGATAACTAAAATGGGACTAACATAGTTACTAATACTTACCATTATGGTTCAGTGGAATAAACTGTGGATATTTGTACCTCATAAGCATATAAGCTATCTCAAAATTGTCAGTTAAATAAAATTTATATTACTCTTAACAGCAATCTGCATTACTTCACAAGAAAATCACGGAAAAATACAATATCACAAATGAAATGAAACAAGCAAAATTATTATTTTTTATGCTTTATGAAAAAAATGTTTTAGTTGGTATTTATTACTACTGAAGTCATGGCAATAAAGCATTAAAAATGTTAAAATGATACTCTAGTAAATAAACTGGACCTTCCTTCCAGACTTTGTTTTAGAAAAACGGTCAAATAAAATTACCTATTACAAGCCTACAATGCAGTATTCTCTTATGTCCCGGTTTAATATAAACTATAATGTTACATGCTTTTTTAATTGCCTGTGAAACTTGATCTTTCACATTAAGGGAAAATCACAGACTGAAAGCACAGAACAAGATGTGGAGCAAGAGATAGGAAGCTGAGAAAGCTGAATGAGGAGCTTCATAATTTTTACTCTTAACCAAATATTACCAGGGTGACCAACTGAAGGAAGCTGAAATCAGTGGGGCATGTAGAATACACATGTGCAATGAGAAAAACACCCAGAATCTGGGTCTCATAATATGAAGGAAAGAAAACACTCAGAAGTCCTATGCATAGATATGAGGGTAGTATTAAAATGTATCTTCAGAAGAAACAGGCTAAGAGGGTGGGTAATGGGTTCATCTGGCTCAGGATAGGGATGAATGGTGAGTTCCTGAAAAATGGTTAAGAATCTTGAGATTGCATAAATTACAGCGAATTTCTTGACTTGACTACCCTCTACTATGGGAAGAAAGGCGTGTCATTGCCAGTTAGTGACACCGATCATCATGTCACATTAGAATGTTACTAGATTTCATTTTCAAGATATTTCCAATATTCATATGGTGGTGGGAAATCGAAACATATACAGGACTTTCTGTCCATGAAGTCACCCACACAAGATATGACAGCTTGGTTTATAGAGTAGAGGGACTTAAGTACATTAACTGATGCACACAAGATATGACATAGCTTGGTTTATAGAGTAGAGGGACTTAAGTACATTAACTGATGCACACAAGATATGACATAGCTTGGTTTATAGAGTAGATGGACTTAGGCACATTAATTGATGTACTAGAGGTACATGTTAATTCAGCTAAAGTAGCAAGAAAAAGTAGTGTTGAAGAACTCAGATCATTCTGTGCTTCAGTATACAGAAATTAAATGATGGAAAATATGTGCTAAAGACACATTTGTGAACACTAAATCAAAATATGGATACCTCTAAAGATGTGAAGTCATTATTAGTGGCAGTATAGACAAGCAATCCATCAGCTTGCACTGTCCTGAACATAATACTGAGACTCTTAGCAGGTGGTGAACTCTGAGTGTTCTTGGATTTCCCTGGCAGAACTTCTCTCCATAATGTAGATCCCTGATAAATTGACTCTAATAACTGCATACGTCGATGTTTGTCTGAAACTCGATACTCAAGAAATGCTCCTTCTGCAAGGCTTATAGGCTGGAGAGATTCACGACAATCAGGTGCCACAAGGCGTCCATTGGATCCTGGAAGCATAAAGATTTATTACTACACTGGCTGAATAATATATTAAGGTCCATATACACTTGCTCTACTACACTCAGCTAATTAAACTTAATTCTCTATGGAAAGAATTAATGCAGATTCCTTCTCATCCATCTCTCTAGCAGATACTTCCTTTCATGCGCCCTCTCCACTTTCATCAGTTGTCAGTTATTAGTCTAACAGGAGCCACAGGAGATGTATATGATACTGTTCTTACACTCTTTTGTCTTCCTGTATTATTCCACATGAAACATGAATCAATCTACATTTACACTTTATTGTCTTCTTAAATTATTCTAATTTTACTGTTAGTAGTATTTTAAGCATGGTTCTGTGAACAACATCTAAATAATTGTTGTCAAATTAATGTGAAGTATCCTCTTATTGGACAACCATGATGATGGCCATATATGGCCAAAACATGATTAAAAAAATAGTTCCATAAAACATATCTTTGAATTTAAATTAATGTAAACAGTACAACAGTAGTTATGACATATATTAAACTGTATTGTAACTACTGTCTTTGTGTTCTTGGTTTTTTACTTATGTTTATAGAGGTGGAATGACCAATGTAGGCAGCACTGGGGAGCAGGTGGCTGAATTAATCAACCACCGTGTCCATTCTTAGCGGCCTCCGTAGTCTAGGGGTAACGTTCCCACCTCATGACTCAGGGTCCACAGGTTCAAACCCGGCGGAGGTCGTGGAATTTTTAAGGGTGGAAAAATTCAAGGAACAAGTCCTCCGGGAGGGACTTTAAGCCGTGTGTCCCGTGTCGTTGATTTACGGCACGTAAAAGATCCTCATGTCTCTAGGAGATCTCTGAGCTAAATTAGGCAAAAAGTTTCCCACCCAAGTAGTTTCCAATGCCTCTGGTAGATGGGGGAAGCATCAGCTACCACATGCCAGAAGAGGACTGACCTCGCTGGCAAAGTGGGACTGAAGCATCAGGTACCACGTGCCAGAAGAGGGCCGACCTCGCTGGCAAAGTGGGGCTGATAGCAAAGCACCAGTACCGGTAGGGTATGGGGACAGCAGAAATTAAAGGGGGACGCACAATGGACCAATAACTGGTCTAAGTGCATGGGGAAACCCAACCCCTCTAATAATGAATGAATGAAATGTGTCCATTCTTTTCCTGACCACAGTATACCAACAGAAGACACTAATATCAAAGCTGACCACCAAACAGAATCCTGATACAGTTCAATTTAATTCACAACACACCAGCGCATCTCCAACTGAACAATTTGTTATAATTCTTCCAGTGCTTTCTTGATCTTCTAAGTAGCCAATTTCTTAGATTATAATTTTGCACAAATTTCGGTTTCCCCAACACCATTGGAATGTTTCAGGTTTTACTCCTGTAATAATATTAGGTGAACCATATGAATTACATATATCTTTGTTATGTAACATTTTTCACTCTCCACCTGCTTGAATCTGCCCTCATGTGGAGTTTACAGATATTCCATTCCTTTCACTTTCAAAACCTGATTACCTGTTCCTGTTGCATGGACATTAGGTAGTTAAGTTAACCCTCCACCTGTTTACTTACGTGGCCCAATACTGGGGCAGACACAAGCAACGGTTTTCCAGCGGTCCAGACAGGAACCCATGGGCCCACATGGAGCTATTTCTAGCACTGTGTTCTCAGGTGCAGAGCATGGACTGCGACCAGTGGATCTACCACAGGTTGGGTCGACTTCCCGGGAACGTAGAGGATTGCTCAAATTCAAAGCTCTTCCATTCACTGAGACACTATGCACACAGCCCACTAAGTCATCAGAGTGAACCTGCCCAGGTCGCTCAAGGATCGCATCTGCAGAGGCAAGACCTCCAACCCACATTGGCTGGTTGTTGAAATTGAGTGTCCTGCAAGAAATATTAATATATCTGTAAAGCATGGACAATAAACAACTCGTCAAAAAGGAAAATATTTCTAGTTGAAACTGAAATCAAAATCTGTCACCTGATGAGCTGCAACAATCATTATCTACATACTGAAGTCACTTGTGAATGTGTTACTGAACCGTCAGGTTCTAAAACAGGTAGGGAACTGCTTAACCTGCAGTCATGTATATAGGACTGATGCATCATGCTGAAGAATATTTACGTTAGTCATAGTATTATCTGTTATTATTACTGGTTTACATGGAGCCAGTGTGGAACAGTCTTGTCAGTCATCTGAATTCATGTGACTAGTCATCAGTCCTTTCTTACAATGTTACTTAATCTCTATTATTTGCATATTATGTTCATGGCTAGATACTATGATTGGCTTAAGGGACAGCTTATATTTCTGCTAAAGTTATCAGGGTGAAGGTTAATCTCAATGGATTCCTTAAGTATGCAGTCCATGTAGCCTGTCGTTCCTATCAGTACCATGTGTCACTCAAGCTTATTCAGTTCTTCAAAGACACAATAATATAAGAGTGACAAGCTGCATGGACCAGTCAGTTATGGAGGCCCATTGAGATCTGGCTGCACCCCCATAACTTTAACAGAGATATGACAATCCCAATAAATCATTCACGGTACCTGGTCGTGAACATAATAGAACATATGAGAGAACTTAGGAAACATTGAAAAGAAAGACCAGTGACTAGCAACATGAACTCAACTGAACAACCAAATGTTCCTCCATGCTGTCCCTGCTGGGATAGGACATCACTGACCATCAGAGTTCATTCATTGTTCTCCCGTGAGGCCCTGGATGGGCAGTGGTAGCTTTGTGTAGTAATATAGCATGCAAACAGAACACTCATCACATCAGTCCCTAAGGATGAAGACAGAGACAGTTTCTAAAACTCCAGGCATCAATTCCATATTGACAAAGCAGATTACCTCAAAAGACACCAATGAATAGCAATTAGTAATGTAAGAAATGAAGAGATTCTTTGCAATGAATTTTCAATGATCATTACATTTGTATCTAAATAAATTCTTGTTTCAGAATTCACTCACCCTGCTGGTCCAACATCATCAGCATAGCATGAAGCATCCCCAGGCCGACACTCCTTGCAGACATCTCCGTGCTCTGTGCAGGATGCCACACTCAGCGACACAACACGTCCATTGCGGGTTGCAGTCACCTTATGCCACTCACCATCAGCCAACGAGCCGCCGTTCACCATCACAGAAGTGATTGCAGTGCGAGCTGCACCATATGAGAACACTGCATGGCCAGCAACAAGCTCAAGGGCCACGAAGTCTGACCTCCCACCTGTCTGAGCTCCGAAGTTGTACACCAGCAATGCATCCAGCTTCGTTGTTGCGAACACCACAGAAATGTCATTTGTACCAGCATCCAGGGATGGGAAGGTCATAAATGAAAGTTCATTGAATCCAAAAGTTGACCTTTCACAGTGACGGCCATATCTGGCTTCAGGGCAGCTGCAACGGTATCCTGGTTTCAAGCTGATGCACAAACCACCATGCAGACATGGGTTTGGTCTGCAGGAATCAGCTGAAGCTTCGCACTGGTTCCCTCGGTATCCAGGCCGGCAGAGACAGAAGAAGCTCGAGCCATCAGGACTCTCGCGGCAAGAACCACCATTCAAGCATGGGTTCCCATCACAAACATCACCACGTTCCAGCTCACAAAGTTTTCCTTCCCGAAGAGGTGGACAAACACATTGGAAATCAAATCCTTGGCGTCTACAAGTTCCATTAGCTCTACAAGGATTTGGAGAGCATGGGTCTTGCCTTCTGTCACACCGTTTCCCCACAAATCCATCTGTACAGCGGCACATGAAGTCATGGCTCACCATGGGAGATGTGAACACAACTGTCTGGCTGTCAGTGATTCTGGTCTCACTATGCACAAGAATCCCATCACTACACTGACCTCCATTCTCACAGGTCAGTTTCTGGCACGGCGTGAAACCAACAGTGATGGCAGCAGACTGAAGAAGATGCTGCATAGTGGCTCTTTTCTTACCAAGCATTTCCAACAGCTGAGCCTTACTACGATAGCCTTTAGGACTCTGTGCAGCTACTGATAACTCCAGCCCACTGTCAGCTTCATGTAGGCTGTACAAATATACAGTATCACCAGGCCCAAATGTAGATTTGAGCACATCAAGAAGGCCCTTGTAGAAATGGGTCAGGAACTTAGAAGCAGTTATATTCTCCAATCGAAGAGTCACACTGTGTTCAACTGTAGAGTTGTCAAAGGAAATAAACTCTACAGTTACAGTAGAGACCACATCTGGATGCCTCCCATCATTCCCAGATATGCTCAGGGAATGTCCAGATCCTGGTGTAACCTTGGAAGTGTGAAGGTCACAACCAGACGGGATTGTGAGGATGCCTCTAGGCGGTGGAGTACTAGACAGAATCTTGCAGTGGTATTCACCCGAAGTATCGGCATCATTTGGATGAACGTCAGCTATCTTCCCTATTGGAAACGCATCGTTGAAAGTGTGGACTAGGACACGGACGGCTCGAGGTGTGGAAGGGCTGTCATTCTGGTCCATCACCAAGATGGTGACAGGATGCTGTGACTTCATGCGAGGTTCGCCACTGTCCTCTACTTCAACCTGAAATAACGAATAGTATAATTCAGTGTCAGTTACTCACAAATGTAATATCATTACAAAGAGCATTATTACCATGATAATATCTTTGCTGAAAATTAATCTATAAATTTATATAATACTTTTTAAAGATACTTGCTTTAGTGGTTATTTGGGAGACCTCAAGTTGAATGTTGAACTGGAGGCTAACTATTCTGTTTGTGATATTCTTTGGTACCTAGGCAAAAGCTGTGGCAGTATCTTAAAATAAGCCATGACCACTTCCTAAGACATACCATCAAAATTAATCGTTCACTAATCATTCCAGTCTGACGTGACATAACACATAAAACAAAACAAACTCCATGGTTTCAGTCTGCAAGCAAACTATACCGATTGAGCGACCACTGCTTGTCGGCGAAGTTAGTGCCAACTTTAGGGGATAGAGGGTGTCTTGTGGTCAGCGCAACAAATCCCCATGGCTGTTAATTTCGGTTTTCTAGACTGGAGTCAATACTTCCTTGAAATAGCTCCTCAATTATCTTCATAAGATTGAATAGAACCTGTTCCAGACCCACTACTTCTCAGAAAATCTGGTGGCACCAGGAATCGAACCAAGACCTCTGGATCTGTAGCCAGGAACTCTGACCACTAGACCACAGAGGCGGTCAATTGTGACATAACACACGCAATTTAAAAAGTTTCATTATATAAACCAAAACTCAAAATGTTCTACATCACAATTGTTATTTGTGATAATTTAAAACAAGCTTGAAAATATTAGTTCAGGGTATCTTCTGGCCATGAGATGTAGAGACCAGTGGACACTAATAAAACTCTGAACTTTGGATTTGTGACATATGAGAATAAGGTTAAAGTAAATGTGTCAATGTGCTTCATTATGAATCATGCTATCACACATCATTAACACCAGCACAAGAGATGCAGAGGAGAGATCAGCATTTTGTCATGCTGTCTTGGTGATTTGGTAATGATTTCCTGTTGTACAACATACATCAGTACCACAAACATAATTACACATTCCATTGAGTGTATGCTGACATTAATACTATGCTAACATTCCTTATACACAGGAAGAAAATTCTTCTTAAAAGCAATAAGAGTTCTATCATTGACCAGAAACTGGTAATAAGAAGATACATTCAAGATAATGATGTATGTCAAAACATGACACATTATGTGCAGGTAATCATCTGAGTTGCTATTTCCATAAATTATTCAAAAGAGAGAAATTCTTCTATGACAGGACTTATGATTAGCCACTGTGAAACATTTTGTAACAGTCATATACTTTTACAGATCTGACTCCTTTGAAGCAGTTATTTTTTGCAAGCACATAAATTTCAATGAAGGGAAAGCCTTTCTCGCACACTTGTCATTTCTGATTTATTGCTTACAAGAACTATGTTTCTAATCTTAGTAGAAACGAATCCCAGCAGAATGGAAGATGACAAATCTGATTCAAAAGCAGCTACAAGTAATTTAAAAAACCTGAAGCAATAAGAAAATAGCAGACCCATTTGCACACTTACCAGTATGTCAAGCCTGGGCGTTGTTTCTCGATCAATACTTCTTGTTGTCTTGATAACACCACTTTGCTTCTCCACAATCACCAAGTCTTTCTGGCGCCCTCCAACAAGCTGGTATGTGAAAGGTGCCCCATTTGGTGGCAGATCAGGGTCTGTTGCACTCAAAGTCATTACACTGGTGTTGGGCGGTTCATTTTCTGTCACATAACCTATCACTTCAGGTGGATCAAACAAAGGGCCATTGTCATTAATATCCTGCACAGCAATTCTGACAGTAGTTGTCCCAGTCTGTGGTGGCGAACCTGTGTCAATAGCTCCCAGGGTCAGAGTGTATGCAGGAACAGTCTCTCTGTCTAGTTGCAGAGTGGTTTCAACATCACCAGTTGCTGGATCAACTTTGAATACATGTCCCTGGTTTCCACCAATGATAGAATATGAAAACTGGTTGTTCTGTGGTCTTACATCCTTATCAACTGCTTTCACAGTGATGACTTTGGTGCCTGGTGAAGCACCTTCAGACACCACAGCATCATACACAGCTTCCTGAAACTCTGGAGGATCATTCCCATCCTGAATTGACACTATTACCTGGGCCTCATCTGTATCGTTACCCCTTATACCACCAGCATTCTTTGCCATCACGGTCAGCACTACGCGATTTTGAGTTTCTCTGTCCAATCTTCGTGATACCTTGATCACGCCTGTTTCTGCTCCTATGCTGAAGCCACGATCATTGCTGGAACCAACAAATAAGTAAAACACTACACCATCATATCCGGCATCTTGATCTGTAGCTTGAATCATACCGACACTGGTGCCAACCTCAGCAGACTCAGATACGTCAAAATGGAAAACTGGCTGCATGAATCTTGGATAGAACTCATTCTTTCCAGTGATGTGAACAACAACCTTCGTTGAGCCATACATGGGTGAATCTGGATTGGCAGCCAATATATCAACAATGTACACATTTTGCTCTTCATAATCAAAACTCGTCTTGGACAAGATCGCACCTGTTTTTGGCTCGATTGTAAAGACATCTTTACCACTTCCACCTACAATGGAGTACTGAATTATAGCATTTTTGGCTGAATCAATATCATGTGCTTGTACACGATAAACTGTTGAGTGTGGTGGAGAATTTTCTGGTAAGAATGCCTCATATGATGTTTGGTTGAAAACAGGGGCATTGTCATTAATATCTGTGAGGGTGATGGTGAGCATAGCTATTGCATGACGTGGTTCAAAGCCTAAGTCAGAAGCAGTGATGTTGAGGCGATATTCTGGAACTGTATCATAGTCCAATGGTTGGTGAATAGTGATGGCACCGGTGGCAGGCTCCACATGGAATTCTTCTCTTTCGTTGCCACTTGAGATTGAATATCGCACGATGCCATTTGGCCCTTCATCACCATCTGCAGCAGTCATGGTAACGATAGTGGCTCCAAGCGGTTCATTTTCTGGAACAATTACCTGAAGAAACAAAAGAAATGTAAATTACGCACGTCTATTTCATGTGATGGGAAGTTTATAGAGATAAAATCCCCCCCATGAAATTATTATGATATAAAAAAAAGAACGGTGTATTTTGATAAAATTTGGTAACAAATGGAGAATTTAATGAAAACGTGGCCAACAGTTATGTTAACAAGGGATCAAATAATTTCTAATGTATTTTATGATGTATTAATTTCAACTGACGTATGCAGCTCCGAAAAATGTTACCCAATAAGCTACTTCATCATCTAGATTCTGCTGTATAACACTCAGAATTATCAGGTTTTTGGACTTTGTCCATCATCCGGTATTCTAGAAACCAGAAAATGCAACGTTTCAGAAAAAGGATCTGTTTCCATCCTCAGGTAAAGGGATAGGTAGTCTTCCCCCCTTCACCTGAGGAAGGAAACAGATATAGTTTCTGAAAAATGGTGTTTTCTAGTTTGTAGAATACTGGAAGAAGTACAAAGTCCAAACCCAGTAATTCTAGTAATTCATCATCTATTTAACAAATCACCACTCAGTCGAATAGCCATGGGCTAGATAGCTGAGGTCTGATTCCTGGCAAGGGCAAGATATTTCTCTTCTTCACACCATCCTGACCAGCTCTGGGGCTCAGACAGCCTCCTATACAATGGACACCAGGTGCTCTTACTCAGGGGTAAAATGGCAGGGGCATGAAACTGACTACGCACCTCCATCTAGTGCCAAGGTCAAGAATGACAGAGCTATATCTCCAGTCCCCCGTACATATTCATGGTATTGTGCTCAATTAATTAAGCACAGCAATAACTTGATTTGTCATTTAATAAGTATGTATGAGCTGCAAGCATTATTTCACATCAAATGAGACATCAGTGTTATTTATGAAGACCTAGAAAGGCCAAGAGAGTAAATACATTTCCTTTTTCGTGTTTGGCCGGAAGAACTGTGGGAACCTTCAGTCAGGCTAGTCTGTGCACTACACGAGAATCAAACTCAGTATATACTGAATACAAGTCAAGTACGTTAGTGCCGAACTAACCTGCCTGACTGTAGTTTGGCGAAAGTAATCTTGTAATTCATGCAGACAGATGTGATGGGTTATTTTAAATCATTTTCCAAACTTCTGGTTTATAAATTATTAAGCGTCATAGAGACACTGCACAAGTATATTACTGTTGTGAAATCTGAGGTTCTCCCAGCAGTGGGTATGAGGAGCATCATCTTGTGGGATGTGATGCCATGCAGTCTGGTAGGAATTTACCATTGTTCAACTGAAACTCCAGTAAAGTCAGTAGAGTTTTGCTCTCAGTTCCTCGTTTAAACCATAATATCCCATCATTTGGAAACTAGGCAACCTATATATCTATACTCTGTCAAGCACAGAAATCCATTCCTAAAAATTATCTGTGTGCTATGTGTACACAAACTTGTACTGATTCCTAACCAGGAATATTAATAGTATTGTGACATCACACCCATACTAGGTAATTCATATTTCTGCTATGGCATTTTAACATACATTTTTGTCTGTGAAATTCCTTCAGCATCATAATGCTGACAGAACCACACAACACATTTTCATTTCAATTATTTGTAGCTTATTTAATGATACTATTAGTAACTAAGCCTATGCAGCATTAAATGTTTAAATGATAATGAAAAATGAATTGGAAAGGCTGTGGAAAAGAGGATATCTTTGCTTTCACCTGGAAGGACCAAGGAAAAAACAGATAACCTCAGGATGATCGGTGTCCTGGATACAAGTTAAGTGGCTTGAGCCATTCTGTTTGGTCCCATAAATCAAAATATTAAGGTATAAGGGAGTATAAAATACATGAGACACAATCCTTTATGGCACAAAAATAAGGAAATGAAATGATATTAGCACTACAGGTGCTGCTGTTGTTGTAATATCATAGCTGAAAATCTGCAGAGGAAGACATTATCTACTTAGTATCAGAGAGCTTCATATGACATAACAATTTCCAGTGTCTGAACATGTCATAACTATCATACCCTATAATGATAGATACAGAAATAAATTATGGAATCTGAATGGAAATAATTTATTTTATATGTAATGGCCATTCCCCCAGGCATTTCTACTCATCTGGAACACATGCCTAATTCTCAGAAGCCATTTCAATCACAAAAACATTCATATATAGCAATCATTATTATTCACCTGGTAGCTGAGGGTTGTGAACACGGGACTGTATCGATTCTCCCCTGTTATGACAAGTGTGATGACAGCCTGATCACTCTGGGGTGGGACACCCTTGTCTACTGCCCTCACAACTAAGGTGTATGTCTCCAGCAGCCTGCCAGCGAGGGAAGAACCCGCCACTGACACCCAGCCGGTTGTCTTCCCCACACTGAACAGCTCAGAACCATTGCCACCAATTTTCACATACTCCACTTCTGCATTCACACCAAAGTCTGCCTCATCCTTTGCTGTCACCCGGATAACCTGCAGAAGAACCAACAAGTATATACACAGAATATCCTTGAAGTCCCTATGCAATTTACTAGATGACAGTAGTTTTTATTTTGTGTTCCAGATCATAATCGATAATCAGTTAACAGAAACATGTGATAGTATTATCATTTCAAATCCAAGAGCAAAATCACAAAAAGTTTGAAAGAAAATTTCAAAAGCCTGGAACCATCATAAAATCAATTTGTAATTTGCATAATAGAAAAATAGGCAGGGACTTTATGAACACTCTGCACATCTCTTTAACTCCACTATCAAGGCTAAAATGTTAACATGGATTTCAGTAATACCTATAAATGGAGAATCCCTCTGTGTTAGTAACATTTTATCAAAACTGAAACAATGCATTATTTGACACATGATTTGAAGCAATAAGTGTCAAGTTTCTCAGTTCTACTTGAGTACAGAAACAGCACCCTATACCCATATAAAAATGATCATTCTACATATACATATACATTAGTGCAGTGCTGATAGAACTATTTTCATATGATGTGAAATATTACTTGTATATTATCTTCTGTTCTTAAGCCATATATTGAACGAACAAAGGCATTCCAGCCCTATGCATGGCAGTCCTTTTTAATTTTGCACTGTGGTCATAATGTAATATATAATGTAACATAATTTCATATTGTTCCTCAAAGATTAAGTAGTTTCAAAGGCGGCGCCAAAGCTCAAGCAGTTAATCGCTGGCTTCCCACTGTGGTGGCCTGGGTTCAATCCCGGGTCTGGTTAAGTGGGATTTGTGGTGGACAAAGTGGCGCTGGGGCGGGTTTTCTCCAAGTACTTCAGTTTCCCCTGTGAATCTTCATTCTGCCAAATTCTCCATCATCATAATCAGGCAGTACAGGTACAATAGGTCAATCAGTGGCCCCCGTGCCAAGTGGACCCAGCTGGACTCCACCCCCAAATAGTGGGGTGGGGAGTAATTTCAGTCTACTAAGCCTTCCAGTCGAGGGTCTAGCCCCTCTCCCTTACTGCAGAGGTCAGTAACCACCCCTTTGCAGCTTGCATATATAACTTAACTACATCCTAACAATACACATTTTAACCCTGAAAGCGGAGGCAGTACTTTCTTCTGAAATGCTGGTATCTTAAATGGAGTGTCAGTAAACAGGTCACAAACAGTTATAAAATATAAAACATGTGATATTTGAACCTACAAAAAATATTTATTTCTTGACATATCCTCCAACATTTGTCCCACTGCTTTACTAGTGTGCTGAAGCCCTCAGCACAGAAGATTTTCAACTGTTGTCTCAGCCACTTCTGCACCTCTGTTTCAACCTCTTTGTCATCAGCAAAATACATTGCCACCTTTCTCAACCCAGCTGTGAACTGCTTTATGTAACAAACCCTTCCCACTGTAAACAGGAAACCTTTCTTTATGAATATCCTTTGCACTGAGCCCTTTCCCCACAGAAAACGCACAGCAGAATGCTGCTCTCTGGTAGTACACCCCTCAAGCATGGTCTTCATTTTGACTACTGAAACCAGCCTCTGAACATGTGCATGCACACTGTTACCTAGACTGTCATGAAGCTGGACTGTTCTGCCATTTAGTGTTATACTCACAAAACCTATTATGCCCATTACAGCTGTTTTTCTGGCATTTGTGAGCAATTTACTGACTCTCCCTTGTCCCTATAAGACTGCATAGCCTAGAAGACCAAAATCTGAACAACCATTGCCATACAGTCTCTGACCCTACACTGTTGTTGGGTTGTCAGTGTAATGAAGGTCACAAAATTATGAAAAGTATTAAGATACATGTAACATGAGATTTTTAAATGCAGTTACCTGTTGTCCTGCTACAGCACTTTCTGGAACCGGAGTGAAGTATTCTGCCTGCTCAAATTTTGGAGCATTGTTGTTTGCATCCACCACATTGACAGTTACCAAACATTCTGAGGACATGGGTGGCTTTCCATTGTCAGTAGCCATCACAGTGAGGATGTACTGGTTCTCTGGAGATGGCTCCAGTGCTGTATGTTTATACCGGAGAGATCTCTTGGAGAACAGCTCACCACTCGCAGGATCAACAGTGAACAGATCAGATGGATGTTGCAGTGAATATGAGATGACAGAGTTTGGACCCTGTTTGTCCCTATCAGCCGCTGATACCTGGCCCACAAACACAATGCTACGCTGAAGCTCTGGGAAATTAAAGCTATAATATGAGTGCTCAAACTCTGGTGCATTGTCATTTTGGTCCTGGATAGTAATCGTTAGTGGTGTCTCAGCACGCCAAGCCCCGTCAACTGCTGCAACCTTGAGAAGATACTCATCCTGTGCCTCTCTATCCAATGGGCCAGCAACAGTCACGTTACCCGTAGTGGGATCGATAGAGAATTTCTCTCCAGGATTTTCAGTGAAGCTATATGTTGCATTTGCATTTTCTCCGATATCCAAATCAGAACTTGTAACCTTAATCACAAAAGCACCTGGTTCTGCATTTTCTGTAACGTTGACACTGAAGAGCCGTGTAAATCGTGGAGGGTTGTCATTCTTGTCCAGGACTGTGACCACAACAGTAGAACTGCCTGTGAGCTGAGGAGGACCGTGATCCATGGCCTCTACAATGAGCTGGTAGCTTGACACACTCTCTCTGTCGAGGCGAGCATTGGTGTATATTTCACCAGTTTCGGAGTTCATCTCAAAAGCGCCATTCTCGTCATTTACAAGACGATATGTGACTTGTCCATTAGTTCCAGAATCAGCATCAGTGGCCCTAACTTGTAGCACTTTCTGTGGAGGAGGTTCTTCCTCAATGATACTGGCATTGTACATGGCATTCTCCATTACTGGGGCATTGTCATTAGCATCTGTCACATTGATAACAAGCTGTAAGACACTACGGAGTGGTGGGACATCAGAGTCCTGTGCTTCAACCCACACGATGTACTGAGGTGCTGTTTCAAAATCCAGCCCTCCACCTGCAACGAGTACTTCACCAGTATTTGGATCAATTCTCAAAGCATCTCCGACATTGCCGCCAGCAATAGCAAAGCGAATCTCGCCGGTTGGTAGTGGTTTGGGGGATGATGCACCAAGTTGTGTGATGACCTTCCCTGCCGCAACATCCTCTGGAAGAGAGAACTTGGTTTCCCGAGGTGCAGTGAGGCTTGGGAAGAGCCCTGAAGGACGCAGTTGAACTGTGAGCTCAGCTGTAGCTGTCTTGGCTTCTCTGCCTCCATCACGAGCCCGAAGCTGCACTCGGAATTCTCGCCCACGTCCGCCTGCTCCTGACAGTTCTCGAGCAGCTTTTACAACGCCAGTGTCACGGTCTATGGAAAACAAAGAAGAGTCCTCTCCACCCAAAGAAAAAGCCACTCTACTGTTAGAGCCCTCATCAGCATCCACAGCTTTGGCGCCGAATACAAACTGGCCTGCAAAAGAGAGAGAAGACAGTAAGAAGATTAAAAGCAAACATGGTTGTCTGGGACATGAAATTCGGGGTTTTCTATGTGACAGAGCAGATTGTGTGAGATGAGGAATATTTTGCTTAGAATCAGGTTATTTAGAATAACTGACAGAATAGTGTCAGTATGATATTTCAGAGTACCTTCATCTTCTGAGCTCTATGGATTAACCTAAAGCCCATTCTTACATAACAGCCATCTTTCAATGGACCCCACCGGTTTGTAATTATGTGCAAGGGTTGAAAGTCTTAAAAGTGTCAAGTGGGTCACCATTTTACTGTGTACTCATTAGCCAATCCATTTATGAACCAAACATGTAGTTATTTTCTTGTGTCTCTTCATATAAGAACATAATTTATCATCTCCTATCCCCTTACACAGTGATTACCAAACAGAGATCGAAAGAAACCCCTGAAGCTGATCACTTGCCTCCCTCTGCCTAATATCATAATATTGAGGTCTACAGTTTATTGGTCTCATGTCTTCGTGCCTCCTATTGGCCTTCATGCAGCAGTGTGTACTCATGAGAATGACATACTTATTATCTATTATACTGGCTCTTTTTGCACATGTGGCTAGCGGTGAAGATGTGCAGCCAGTATCGAAATAAAGATTCATATAATCATAATCTCAAGTCTAGTTGAAGCTGCCAATTAAAATTAATGCGCTGACTGCTTTTAACCTAAAAATGAGCCCATATAACCACTGAACATGTCACTTGGGCACCAGAATTGTTCAAGATAGAGCAGGGAAGGAAAAATATGCTACTGCTGGGAACTGAACCCCATTCATTTGAATGAGTATCTAATTAACTTCATGGAGCTGAGTCCTTGTTGGGAAGAAGATACAAGTTGCCCAGCTACTATAAAATTTCCCAACATTTTATGGAACCCAAAAATTCATTATCATAGAATTTGAGATTCTCAAAGCAGTGGTTATGAAGAGTACCATCTTCTGGGCTAGAACACCGTGTAGACAGCTGAAAGTCAACTGACGTTGTGGAGGAACATGTCACCTCCATCTTCAGGGTGAAGAATAAGCTGGGCAAGAAACCTGTGTGAAAACAGGTGGCAAGCAGGGTTCTGCTGTCAGTTGACTTTCAACGGACTAGCCAGCATTATATCCAAGAAGACAGTGCTCTTCATGGAACTGTTTGCAAGAGTCCTCAACCGGTCCCTATCCTGAGCCACATGAATCCAGTCAATATCAACCTCTCCTATCTCTCTAAGAATCATTTTAATGAGTTAAAAGGATCAAAATTAAATTCAGCGGTAACTACTTTTTAATAAATACACTAATAACTTCCAAATTAGATTTTACTTTACTGATCACATTTGTGCTTCATAGGTACATTGACAGATCAAGCAACACCTGATCTAGAGGAACAGTTCCCAGTGTTAGTTCCTCAGCAGAATCACAAACAATCATGAGATGGTTTTCCTGCTTTAGGCATGTTCATATCACCATACAGCACCTAGTGACATCACTTCATTCGTCTGTTTTTAGACACTGACTTGACAACAAATGAATCAATTTTAACATTTTTTAGAATTAAGTGTAACATTAAGAATGTTGTATTTTAGCGTCCTGTTGCACTGATTTTCATCTATGATATGTATACAGTTGCCATCTTGTAGTGCACTCAAATTCAACTGTTACTTCACGACATGTTTTGGCAACCTGATGATGGCACTATGTTGCCAAAACATGTCGTGAAGTAACAGGTGAAACTGAGTGCACTACAAGATGGCAACTGTATACATAAAATGGATGTAACATTAAGAAATTAAAAAAAAATATATAGAGATATATTTAATTATTCATTTCGATCGGACCAGTTTAATGACACTGTATCTGTTTCTGTGTGCATCTCAAGAGTAAATCACTAAATATTTATCAGAATGAGAAATATTCGGAATAAAGTTGTAATGAAAAACAATGCCCATTAGTTACTATAGGATTCTGACGATGGTGTATAACACACTGATATGTTGGGTTTTTGGACTTTATCCATCGTCCTGGTTTTTAAGATAACTAATAAAAACACGACGTTTCCGAAACTGGATCTGTTTCCATCCTCAGGTGAAGGAAAACACCTATTCTGTTGGGTGCGTTAGAAAGAGCTAGCCTCAATCACTCAATCATCCAGTGATTGAGGCTAGCTCTTTCTAACGGACCCAACAGAATAGGTGTTTTCCTTCACCTGAGGACGGAAAGAGATCCAGTTTCGGAAACGTCGTGTTTTTATTAGTTATCTTAAAAACCAGGACGATGGATAAAGTCCAAAAACCCAACATATCAGTGAAGAGTGCCCATATTTTATGCCCCATATACTTTCTGTAAGTCTTATGGTTTCTGAGATGATTAAACAGCAGTTAATGACTGTCCCAGAACTCTTATGCTGTGTCTACACATGTCGACTTGTATAATCAGATATCAATGTTAATCTTCTCAACGTGCATCAAATTAACCGAAGTCTCTTCAAAATCAAAATCAAAATCAAAAGTTATGCATGCTCTGACCGAAAATCCAGAGCAATAACACAGTGAGCATGCCAGAATGGTTTTGCTCTGAATAGTCTGTTCCTATTGAAAGTTATCCAAAATTCTGAGGATAAGGAGTCCTGTTGGTGATGATTTAAAGTTGCAGTAGAGACCACTGATCCAAAATTTTGAGCTTCCGGCATGAAACATTTTGAGGTGTATGAGATGCAAGTACCTGGCTGTGTGCGATCTGGCACGTGAATGATGTAGCTCTCGCTGGAAAAATGTGGTGCATTATCATTTTCATCCAGAACAGTGATGGTGAGGTTCACAGCTGAGGCACGCGGTTCCGTCACACTTGAATCCTGTGCCACCAGGGTGAGATGATAACTCTGCGCCTCCTCGCGGTCCAGCTCCACAGCTGTTGTTATTAAGCCTGAGTCTGCGTCTACAAGGAACCGCCTCACATTGTCACCCAGCAGACTGTACCTGTAGAGGCCATAAAAATGATAAAATCTTACATCATGACAACAGAGAAATTCCAAGTCTCTGCAAATTATTACATGCTGTCATCATGCAGGGACCGCCCCTGTAGTCTAGTGGTCACAGTTCCTGGCTACAGATCCAGAGGTCTGGGTTCGATTCCCGGCGCTACCAGATTTTCTGAGAAGTAGTGGGTCTTGAACGAGGTCCATTCGACCTCTTGAGGATAACTGAGGAACTATTTCAAGGAAATAGCGGCTCCCATCTAGAAAACCGAAATTAACGGCCGTGGGGATTCATTGTGTTGACCACATGACACCCTCAATCCGCTAAAGTTGGCACTACATTCGCCAATAAGAGGTCGTTGCTCGGTCAGTATAGTTTGCTTGCGGACTACAGGCCACGGAGTTTGTTTGTTTTTTCTTTTGTTTGTCATCATGCACGCTGCCTGTCAGCATAGATAACAGAAGATTTATTCTTATATAGTCAGATAAGTGATGGCTGGAAACAGAAGGTTAATGTGACCTAAGAACATCGACAGGGTGAGAGGCTTTCAATGACTGTATACCTGTGCATCTATCTGTATAAATATAAACATATACATTTGTTTTAAATGCTTTTCTTTTTAACTATTTTTGAATGTATGTTTTCTTCTGTCACATGGTCTCTTCCCAGATCAAAATAAATTTCTCAATTCTTTATTTCTTCCATTCCTACCAAAAACCCCTGGAACCCTTGCCATTAGGAAGACCCCATAAACTGGTCTGATATAACAAACACACTAATTTGTATTGTTTTTTTTCCTAATTGTTCACTTTGTAACATATTAGTTTGTGTGTGTGTGTGTGTGAGAGAGAGAGAGAAATATATAGAGAGAAATTATTTCAAAACATACTGAAAATGCACAGAGATACTGGGTTTTCAGACTTTATCCATTGTCCTGGTTTTTAAGATAACTAAGAAAAACACGACGTTTTGGAAACTGGATCTCTTTCCGTCCTCAGGTGAGGGAGGTCCAGTGATTGAGGCTAGCTCTTTCTAAGGGACCCAACAGAATAGGTGTTTTCCCTCACCTGAGGACGGAAACAGATCCAGTTTCAGAAACGTCGTGTTTTTCTTAGTTATCTTAAAAACCAGGACGATGGACAAAGTCCGAAACCCAATATCTCTATGTGTTATACATCATCGTCAGAATCCTATAGTAAATACTGAAAATGGTATGGACTTTGACTGGGGAGCAACTGATATTACATATTCTGGGTGAGAACCCAGATTTTCCAGTACACCCCCATTTTTATCTAATATATATTCAGTTATTCCCTTAATAAAATCAGATAAGAATCCAACTGGTGAAGCTTTTCACTGGGCAATCTATTCCATCTGTTTCTGGCCCCAAATATCCCTCTCAAACCCTTATTCTAAAACCCCATAACTTACATTCAACTACTACTGTGACTGCTTATACATTATAACAACAGTTTATGAAATGCTGAGGTTGACAAATATCAAATGATAGTTACTAAATAGTAAAGTTCATGTGTTCAGGAATTTGTAAAACAGCAGTAAGAAAATACAGTGAAAGATCAGCCAGCCAAGGCAGTTTCTGGGCCTTGATTCAAACGTGGAACCTCCCCAATATGAAGCAGGAATGCAGTCAACTGTCAAAGAGACCAAGTTGATCACCCATATGAGATACTACTAAGAATTATAGTGTCACAGTGCTTTTAGAACACAGATGAAAGGATAAAAGTAATTTATGAGGACAATATGGACATGGAGTGACATATTACAGATGAAAAATACATTCAAAATTTTATTTGGAAAATCTGAAAGGAATAGACCACTTGTAAGACTAAGGTTTATATGTGGGGACAAATTATTAAAATTGATCTTAAGAAGCTAGTGTGTGAATGTACACACTGGATTCATCTGGCTTAAGACAAAGTACAAAGGAGGGCTCTTGGGAATATGGTAACAAACCTTCAGGTCCCATAAAAGTCAGGTATTTCGGACTATTTAAGCAACCATTAGCTTCTCAAGAGATATCCCCCTCTGTGAAGCTAGTTTCTACTTTCCTTTGTCTTATATATCTACACAACCATAAACCCTCTAATTCAAGAAGTCTAAAACTTCTAGGTGAACAAATTTCATTATACTCTCTTGTTGTTGTTTACTTTCCATACAGTACAGACAATTCTTCATAAGACGAGGCACCAGCTATACAATTAATTAATCTGCAACACCATGGGCCTCCTATGCATTCTCATATAAAAGAAATATCGAATTTCCAGTTTGTAAATGGAAACGTATGAAAAGTAAAATATCAACGACTGATTCGATGTTATATAACATAAATTTTATCTTGTTTTATACAATAATTTTTAGTTTTTATATAAGCTGACTTATTGCATTTTTACACAAAGTATTTTAAATGATTAATAACACTGTATCCAATCTAATGTACTGCAGTTCAATGGTGTATGTTTGTTAATATGTGTTTGCCTGATGATGGCCTTTAGTGGCTGAAACATGTAGCGAAACTATAGCTGGGCGCTGTCCTTGATTTTTTCTGTTTCTTGTGTTATGACGGTCAATAAAGAGTTGTACGTTGTAACACAAAAGGATGCACGAAATGAAAATTATTGTTCCTTTGTCTTTGCAAGTATAAGTCTTTTCCTAACATTACAGTGCTCTACAGCTGATTTACTGAATTGTGACTTGCAGTGGGATGCATATCACAATTTGAAAATCACTCAAATGTTATGTTCCTAAATAATTGCTGAATTTTATTAGCAAAGGTCAGTTTTCTCTGTAAACTACCTCCATCATTGTTCATTTCAGGTATGGCTGCCTTAGCAGATTAAAAGAGAAACATCCAACGTATTCCTTCTCACCTTATCTTGGCGTTGAGGTCAGCGTCTTTGTCTGTAGCGACCGGCTGAAGAACTGGAGTTCCAGGGGGACGATTCTCTCTCACTGTGGCACTGTATGCTTGCAGTTCGAACTCAGGACTGTGGTCGTTGACATCCTGGACCACAACGCGCACAGTACCTGATCCTGTCAGAGGGGGAGTGCCTGTGACCAAAGAAAATAAAAAATTAGTAACGGTAACATCATCAAGGCATATATGATGGGCAGGATGTGTAACACGTGGGGAGGTAACAAATATAAAATATTTTTTTACATATAATCAAAGGAAGATTTTGTCATTGATGGGAGGATAATATTAAAATGGACCTTACAGAAATAATGCTTGAGATTGTGGACGGAATTCAACAATCTCGGGATGGATTCAAGTGGAAGGCTCTTTAGAACACGGTAATGAACCTTAGGATTCGGTAAAAGTAAGGAATTTCTTGAGCGGATATCCGATCCTCAAGACAAATTATTTTTCCGTGAAGCAATGTACAAGTATCTGTACGACGCGAGATCGCATAGACAACTGATCATAAAAAAAAGGTAAAGCTATCCCTGTAACAGGACGAGGAAGCCCTTAGGCTTGTGAGACGTTGAGGCTCCCACATTTTCAAGACAATCGGATAACAGATGGCGGTGAGGCTGTCAGCCTTATACACCGGCCGCCTTTACACCCCACAGGAAGATCACTGGTACTTACGTGTATTTCTGCTAGAGACTGAGTCGAGCCCACATTGTGGCTGGAAGGATTAAGTAAATAGAAAAAAAACCAATGGTCTCATCGGGAATCGAACCCGTGACTTTCTGGCTCGGAGCATAGTGCCTCAAACAACTACAGAAACTCGTGCCCCCCACAATTGATCATGCGACTTTAATATGGCTTCTAGTTAAAATAAAAATGGTTCTAAAATATACCTCTTTATTTTCTTCCATATTTGCGTCCCTTCATTTCTTATAAAAAGAAGTGCAAAACGAACAAAAACAGCAAGGTCTTGTCCATCTATACAGTCCATCTTTCAAATTACTTAACGAATACAAGAAGCCTACACCAAAAATTACAGGAGCAATGTCTTATATTGGATTTGAAATTACGGTCCTCTGGGTTGTAACGCCATGTAGATCGGACAGGAAGAAAACATCACATCCATCAGAAGCAGACGGCAAGCTGTGCTCGTTTCTTAGCCGTTTTAAACTTTGACCCTGAAGATGGAGGTGATGTTTTCCTCGGAAACGTTTCAACAACTTAGAGCTATGCGGCGTTACAACCCAGAATACTTCACGTTTATTTCATTTTGGTTTGCAGAAATCCAAAAGAACATAAAATCTACTTTAATTTTATCATATTTCTCGATAACAGAAAACATGCATTTCATTAAGAACTGACTTCAGCTTCGGGCACGGTACGACTTCGGCTTTATATATGACAATATGTAAAGATAATATGATGCATAAGTCTATAGAGTGTAATATCTATATTGTTTATTAGTTCTGCCAACGATGTATTTGTGTCTTTAATTAATGAACATCAAGCCATGTGTAACCCTTCACCCGGGGCAATTAACTTACCATGGTGGGGAGGTCTGCCCATCCTGATCGCCTGGACAGTTATGCTAGCCGGAGCGTAACTCCAGGTAGGGTCACCCATGTTAGACATAAGTCGCACGTGCCTGCAGGTTGGGGTTTGGGCGTGAGGCTATCAACCTCAACTCGGAAAACAATACACTCATATGTTAATAAACCTGGCGAGGGTACCAGACGAAAGAGCTGACATCTGTCGTAAAGAAGACCAAAGTTCTTCGAGAACCGCCAATAAGTAAGTAAATAAGTTGGAAAGATGCAAAGAAAGCATATATTATATTTAGTTTATTTATGGACGTTTTTCAACTGAAGAATTTACATAGCGTTGGATAAGAAATGGACTGGCAAAAGGCAAAGCTATCCCTGTAACAGACCGTGGAGGCCCATAGGGCAGTGAGACGTCGAGCTTCCCATATTATCTACAAAGTCGGCTCACATATGGCGGTAAGAATGTCAGCCTTAAGCGCCGGCCACCCTTTAACCCCAGGAACATTCCTGGTATTCATTTCTGTCAGAAGTTGAGTCGACCCCAGGACCATAGTGCGGCCGGAAGGGTTAGGTCAATTGAAAAATCCAATGAACTCATCGGGAATTGAAACCGCGACCTTCCGGCTTGTAGCATAGCCCCTCAACCAACTACGCTACCGCGTGCCCCCGAGGAACTGGCAAGAATATGCAAGAAAACTGCCATAGCGTAATTGTGGTATTTTTGTGAGTTATTTCATGATGCTATTAATACAGTATTTACCAGTATGATAACTGATGAATTGGAAAGGATTTGGTGGGAATAGGTCGTGGCCTATTCGTGGTGCTATCCGAATATTTACCTGGAGGGACTTAGGAAAACAACGAGAAACCACAGGATATTACAGCTATCTCAGCCGAGATTCGAACACACCACACCCAGATTTCTTTTTGGAGCTGGGATAGCTCAGTCGGTATCAGTCGGTATAGCGACGGGGTATGGGTTGGACGACAGGGGATCGATTCCCAGCAGAGAAAAGACTCTTCTCTTCTCCGCAGTGACCAGACCGATTCTGAGGTCCACCCAGCCTCCTATCCAATGGACACCCTCGTTTTTTTTCCCATGGGGTTAAGCGAACAGGGCATGAAGCTGTGCACAAACCACATACTGGCGAGGTGAAGAATGGTGGAGTTATGCCTCCACTCTCCCATACGTCTTCATGATGCAGTCCTTAATTAAGTACAGGAACAACTTTACCTTTTCTATTTTTTATACATCAAGAATGACAGTCAAGAACTTTACAGCTAAGACAACTCGTTCGGTCTACTGACAGTGTTGCCTCTGAATTTCCTTACAGGAACTGAGGTAAGGCAATAAAACATGAGCTAGTAGAGTTGGACTTGAGGCTTATATTCGAACTTGGGATCTCAAGTACGGAGCAGAAATGCCATCCACTTCACGGCGATGCGGAGTAGTAAAAATATATTTCAAAAGTCATTGTTACCACGAAGAATGCGTGCCTTCTGCGATATGAAGCGGTGTACTGTGGTAAATTTTACTACTAGACTACACGGCGTCATATCCCACAACTCCACTCTTTGTTTCACATTTCTAAAAACATTTGGATCTCAGAAAACACAAGGCCCATACTACGCAATTCAATGCTATTAGCCTCAGAGCAAAAGAGAGGGTCGTTACACAAACAGATTCAAGTCAACACATAATCTTCAGATACTATACAGTGTGTTCAAGCTCTGTTGTTAATTATCTTTGCCGTGATTTTTCCCGGTACTCGTGGAACGTTTTAATGGCCCTGGAGGATCCGTGAAGAGCGTTTGTCAGTCCGAGTTCATCTCGCCCTGACAGGATAATCACTCAGGAGGGAGCCACGCCACGGTAGTTCCATCTCTCTTGCTCCCACGCAGAACATCTGCACACGCGAACAGAGGGGGACTCACATCGTGCTAAAGATGTTTGGTAGAGTTAACAAGATTCGGCAACAATGTGTGCCATTTTCCGGCTCAAAAGGTCTACATCCAACAGGATCAAATTCTTAAGAAGACCTGTATACTGCAAGGAGTTCTATATTTGTTGTTTGTTTAATGACGCTGTCAACAACTCAGAGTGAAAAGCATCGAATGTTACTTACTCATGGAGCTGAACCCTTCTTGAGAAGCCGTCAAATGTGCAGCTGCTCAAGAATTTCCCAGAATTTTATGGAACTCGAAGGTTCATTACCGTGTTCACAAGAGCCCTCCACTGGTCCCTATTCTGAGACAGATCTAATTCATACCATCCCATCCTATCTCTCTAAGATACATTTTAATATTGCCCACCCATCTATGCCTTGGTCTTCCCAGGGATCTGTTTCCCTCTGGCTTTCCCACCAATATCATATACGAATTCCTCTTCTCCCCCATTCGTGCCACATGCCCTGCCAACCTCATCTTCCTTCGCATCCAATGGTAGGATAATCAAAAATAAATTGGGCAAAAATTTGGAGGGAAGCGGTTGTGGCATTATTTAAGGCGGGCCACTGCCCCGGAATTTGATTACAGTAAGAGATGGAAAAAATGAAAAACAATCCGAGTTCAAACAGTCGGTGTCCTAACCGAGATTCGAAGCGGGGCACGGTCCCAAACACAGAAATATTACCCCTTGAACAAATTGTTATCTACAGACAAAGTTCGTAATCCGGATAAAGGTAAAGTTGTCCCTGTACTTAATTAAGCATAAAACCATGAAGCCTTGAAGTACTACGAGTGCAGGTACGGACGAAAGCATTCATAATTTGGGTAATATGTGTAAGTGACCGCCTCTGTGGCCTAGTGGTCAGAGCTCTTGCCTACAGATCCAGAGGTCCGGGTTCATTCCCGGCGCTACCAGATTTTCTGAGAAGTAGTGGGTCTGGAACGAGATCCACTCAGCCTCGTGAGGATAATTGAGGAGCTATTTTAAGGAAATAACGGCTCCGGTCTAGAAAACCGACATTAACGGCAGTAGGGATCCGTTGCGCTAACCACGCGACACTCTCTATCCACTGAAGTTGGCACTAACTTCACCGGCAAGCGGCAGTCGCTCAGTCGGTATAATTCGCTTGATGACTAAAACCACGGAGTTTGTCTTTTTTTTTGTTGTTTGTTACGTGGAGGTAAGTGGCTAGCTTCACGCTATTGCAGATTTACACCCGAAGGAAGAGGTCGCGGAAGGTGGGTGGGTGGGTTCCACAGCCGGTCTGGATGCGGTGGAAAAGAGAGAAAAACTCTCTCGCCCCTGCCTGTTACTGAACCACGATCTCTCGATACTTCAGCCCATATCTTAGTCATTATACTGACTGAGCTATCCCGTCCCGAAAAGTTTTGTAATAACTGTATTAATACGAATGTTAAACACACATTTTTGTTTGCTTCCTCGCTCCATTCTTCCAGAGACACAATTCCTGTCGGAAAATGAGACACGCTCGATTATCCTCAAATTCTTTCAATTCTGTACTACCGAAACCTCTTCTTGTGACACTTGATGTTTACAAGGTTTGAATAATTACATATTTTAGAGAATATTTGGACCGAAGAGAGATGAAATGACAGGAGTTTGGAGAAAACTGCATAATGAGGAGCTTCATAACTTGTACTCTTCCCCAAGTATAATTAGAATGATCAAGTCAAGAAGGGTGAGGTGGGCAGGGCATGTAGCACGAATGGGGCAGACGAGGAATGCGTATAGGATATTGGTGGGAAAGCCAGAAGGAAAGAGAACACAGGGAAGACCAAGGCGTAGGTAGGTGGACAATATTAAAATGGATCTTAGAGAGATAGGATGGGATGGTATGGATTGGATAGATCTGGCCCAGGATATGGACCAGTGGAAGGCTCTTGTGAACACGGTAATGAACCTTCGAGTTCCATAAAATGCTGGGAAATTCTTGAGTAGCTGTAGACTTGGCGGCTCTTCCAGAAGGGCTCAGGTCCAAGAAGTAAGTAAGTAATGTCACGAGAGCATAAGTATTATTACAATCTGATATTAACGAGAACCATTATAAATATGAATATAAACCAAAGCCTTGGCCTCAAATAAAGACTGCAATTCACAAAGCGTCGATTGACAATCAAAAAACGTCATTTTTCTGATATGATGGAACAATGTGAGACCTAAATTATATATTGAATTGAACTGAATGATAATCTTATCAGTACGCGTAATATGAAAGTAGCAGATTTTTGTTAAGACTTGAAGTCAACTGAAACTGTAACAATGAAGAGTCCGTTGTGAGAATGTAAGCTGGATTAGACTGACAGGATGTAAATGTTTGTGATGATGGTATGTTAATATAAATAATATATTATTATATAATTATTATACATTATAATGTTTTATTTCAAACATAACAAGGTTTCGGAGACTGGCTTCTTCTGTCTCCGTTGGTTAAACCCAATCGATAGAGCTAGTGACTATCTCCGAAGACGGAGACACAATCCGGTATTCGAAACGTTTTGTTTTAAATAAAACAGTGACAGATAATGTCCAGAAACACAATAATTGTGGATTGAACTGGCTTAGGATCATATCCATGTCCGGATATTGACCTGATCTATCGATTGGGCCCAACTGAGTAGGTTTTACTTGAAGACGGAGACAGATTCCAGTCTCCTAAACGCTATGCTTTATAAATAATAACAGGAATGCAATGTCCAGAAACACAATAACTGTGGTGCCAGGATCATATCCAATGGAGGGTTTTCGTACCATCGGTGTTTAACCGCTGGAATATCTCATCAGAGAGCCAGTTTAGTCATCACTGAAGTCCGTTATTGAAGCGGGTAGGCTACCCTCAATCGGTTAGTCCGACACTGCAGCGAAAATGGCTTCCCATAGTGGTACCATGGTCTCTCTCACTGACTTGGAGGAGAGAAACAATAAGTGCCCGCAGCTTGACCTTTACTTTAACTCCTGACCAAATATGGGATGGCCCATTTGCGATTATATAGATATATTACTGTTAGTATATCCAACGTCATGGTTATGTATAACATGCAGATACTGATGTAATAGCACATATGTCTTTTCAATGACAGTTTGGAGAACATATTTCTTTCACGTAAGTGTACAGGAGGCCAGAGGTAATTTGAATGTAACTGACAAATCAAGTTGTTGGTGAGAACTTAAAAAAATTGCGTTGTGATAAGGTACTTAATAACCAACTACAAGGAGCTGAATCCTTTTTGAGAAGCCCTCAGTCGCTCATTTAGTCAAAATTTCAGAATTACTGGATTTTTGGAATCTACTCAAAATTTGCCAACATTTTACGGAAATCGAATGCCCACTGTCGGGTTCACAAAATCCAATCACTGGGGGCCATAAATACAGGACCCTAGCCCTCTAACGGGGGCAAGCGGTAGCGTAGTTGGTTGAGACACTATGCTATAAGCAGGAAAGTTGCAGGTTCGATTCCCGATGAGATCATTGGATTTTTCAATTGGTCTAAATCCTTCCACCTGCACTATGGCCCTGGGGTCGACTCAGCCTCTAACAGAAATAAGTACCAGGAATCTCCCTGCGAGTAAAGAACGGACGGCCGGAGCGTAAGGCTGACAAACACACCGCCATCTGTGAGCCGATTTTATAGAAATTGTGGGAGCCGTGACGTCTTACAACCCTATGGGCCTCCACGGCCTGTTACAGGGGTAGCTTTACTTTTTTTTCTTTTTGTCTAGCCCTCCAGGTTGGGGGTTGGACGTAAGGCTGACGACCTTGCTCTGTAAAAAAATTACTGTTGCGAAATCCAAGGAAGTGAAAATAGTCTAGTTCTCAAAAAGAGCTGGTTTTCCAATGATAAAGATCTTACAATTACGACCCGACGCCTATTTCCACATCTTGTTTCTTACTGAAGCATTGTTAAATATAAATAAAACAATCAACATGTCGATAACCTTGAAAATCCTGTCGATGCATCGATGATAACATCGAGAGCGTACATCTCTCGTTTCATTGTTGGTCTGAGTACAGGAGACACGGATAAGCGGGAAGGCTTATGAGACCGTCTGATCGGAGTATGCTGGAACCGTGGCGTTGTACTGTGACGGCAGCAGAAGAAGAAGCAGCAGCAGCAGCTAACATTCGATGACTAATTTATACCGCAGTCCAACCGATCACGAACCTGTTTCTTCTCCTGCTACACTGTGTTTCGTAAGTTGAGATCTGATTTAATTGGATGCCGCTAACAAGACACTACTTTTTGTTTAAAATATTGTTATGTTTTTATAGATAGCAGGACCATCAACATATAGATGGGTCCTACACTTACATAAAATGAAACAACGCCTTTCATGTTACCATACGGTATTTTGTGGCTTGTTAACTGTTATAGGCAACTTGCTGTCAAGGATAAGGAAAATATTTTTTTTTAATTATTGCTATGCTTGAAATTTATGAAGTGGCCAATAATATAATTTGCCACCAATCTGTGGTTTGCTTCAACAAACTAATACATAAACAATACTGTGATCGAACAAACTTGACCAAAAGGAAAAGCCTCTTGACTTCTATTTGGAAGACATACGAGTATATTTCACTTCTGGGCCAAGAAGACTCCAACTATACTTCTGTGATCTTGCATGATGTACCTCAGTAAGTCATACACCGGGAGAATAAATAAAAAATAAACAAACTCCGTGGTTTCAGTCCGCAAGCGAACTATACCGACCGAGCGACCGCCGCTTGTCAGAGAAATCAGTGCCAACTTTAGCGGATAGAGGGTGTCGCATTGCCAGCGCAACGAATTCTCAGGCCGTTAATATCGGTTTTGTAGACCGGAGCCGCTATTTCCTTGAAATAGCTCCTCAATTATCCTCACGAGGCTGAGTGGACACCGTTCTAGATCACTTCTCACAAAATTTGTTAGCGCCGGGAATCGAACCCGGACCTCTGGATCTGTAGCCAGGAACTCTGACCACTAGACCATAGAGGCGGTCTTAAATAAGTTATACATAAATAAATCATAGTGTGATTCTTACCGAGCAGTGTCATAGCTCAGGCGGTTAGCGGCCGGTTTTCCGGCCCGGGTTCGATCCCAAGTCAGGTCGTGTGGGATTTGCTGTGGGTAAAGTGGCAGTAGAGCGGGTTTTCTCCGAGTACTTCGGGTTCCCCTGCCAATTCTCATTCCACCAACTGCTCCACATTCGTTCATCATCCTACTATGGACGCTATGTGTAGTCTCATTATTGGCAGTGTCTTTACAGAACAAACCAAACCACGATTTTACCAAGTTACATTTCGGAGGGCAATACTTCCTTCATCTACAGAGTTTAGCCTGAGAAGGCGATACGCTGGCAATCACCCGCACAGACCACAACATCACAACATGAGTCAACTGTAATAGTTACTGCCACTCACCTCGAAATGGTGAGGTAAAAGGATAAAGATGTTCCTGTGCTTAACTAATTAAGCGCTACGCCAAAAAGGCGCATGGGGGAGTTAATGTATAAATCCACGTTTTCTTGAACTCGGCACTAGTTGTAGGTGAGCGGTCAGTTTCACGCTCCGGCCGGTTTACCGTCCCAGAAAACGCCTGCAGTACCCATTGGATAAGAGGTTAGGTGGGCTATAGAACCGGTCTGGTAGACGTGAAGGGAAAATTCTTGAACCTACTGGGACGCGAACCCACACCCTTTTGTCGTCTAGCCTGTAGGCAGTCGCTATATCAACTGTGCCATCCACAAACATAAAATATGGTAATTACCTTTATGTCTCTGCACTGAACTCAGGATAGCTTAGCTGGTACAGTGACTATGCTACGGGTTACAAAACCGAGGAACAGGAGTCCAATCCCACGGAAGGCCAAAGATTTTCTCTTTAACACAGCAGCATACCGAACCTTAGGCCCACAAAGCCTCGTAATAGATAGGTACTCGGAAAATTTTCAGGGCTTGAAGCAAACCACAGAGTTTAAGAACGAGTAGAGATCCACTCTCCCCTTCTACGTCTTCATCACGTGATGTTTAATTAAGCACAGGAATAGCTTCAAGTTTTCTACCATTTGCTTAGGATGTAAGCAAAAATGGAAATTCACACCCTATTCTAGAGTACACATACTTCACAGATGGCTTGGTTGCGATGAAACAGACTTCACATCTTGACCGGTGTTGCTGATGCGTGTTTTGTAGCGAGATGATTACAATTACTGTCTCATGGGCGAACTAGCGCCATCCAGTGTGAAATATCACTGCATTAAGAATCACGTATCTTTGCAATATATGACGAACGAATTTATTTCAAACTTCAATTTCTTAGACACAGAATTACTTCGGTTTTTGGACTTTTTTCCAGCGTCAGGTAGTCTAGAAAACATAAAACACGACGTTTCTGAAAGTAAATCTGTTTCTATCCTCAGATGAGGGGGAAGACATCTACTCAGTTTGGCTCCTTACAAAGAGCTAATCTGGTCCAGTGATTGAGATTAGCTCTCTCTAAGGGGCTCAACTGAGTAGGTGTCTTCCCCTTCCTCACCTGAGGATGGAAACAGACCCAGTTTCCGAAACGTCGTGTTTTCTATTTTCTAGACTACGGGACGCTGGAAAACGTCCAAAACCCAGTAATTCTGCGTGTTATACAAGCTACAGCCTCAATTTGGGCCTTGGCCTACCTCCATGAAACTCTCCCTTCAGTTCGGTTTACTAGATCTTAGACATTCGGTAGGACTCCTTGGGCGGGTGATCAGCTCATCGCAAGGCCTCTACCTGTACACAGACATCGAAAAAAGAGCACACCCACCCACACAAACAAACATTAAACATCCATCCCATGATTGGGATTCGAACCCAAGATCCCGGATTTCGAGCGAGCAAAGACAGTGCATGCCTTAGACCGCTGGGCCACCGTGACCGGCCAAAACCCTTTAGAATATAATAATTTTTTTAGCTATTTATGGTTGATGTATTGCTTCTTCCAAATGTCATTTAGGGACCAGTGACGTGTTCCTAGGAACAAGCAATATAATCTTTGGTACTAATAATTGTAATGAAATCAAGCTATTGAGATATTTCAAAATAATTAATTTTAAACAACCTCTATTAAGCCGACCCCTAACTCGGACGTAATGTAAAGCTATCCCTGTACCAGGCCGTGAAGGCCCATAGGGTTGTGAGACGTTAAGGGTCCCACATTATCTAGACAATCGGCTCATAGATGGCGGTAAGGTTGTCAGCCTTACGCGCCGGCCGCGCTTTACTCCCCAGGAAAATTATTCAATTAATTCCTGCTACTCATTTCTGTTAGAGGCTGAGTGAACCCCAGGGCCTAGTGCGGCTGGAAGGATTAGGTCAACTGAAAAAATCCAATGACCTAATCGGGATTTGAACCCGCGACCTTCCGGCTTGTAGCGTAGCCCCTCAACCACTACGCACCCTTAACTCGACGTATTATATATATATTAAATCGTCATTTCTTACAGTCTCATAGGACCGTCTCCCAAAGCCTCTGCTTCTATTCAGTATTTATTACGACGATAAAGAACTATGCAACTCACAGAGATATTGGGTTTTCGGACTTCATCCATCGTCCTGGTTTTTAAGATAACTAAGAAAAACAGGACGTTTCGGAAACTGGATCTGTGTCCGTCGTCAGGTGAGGGAAACATCTATTCTGTTGGGTCCCTTAGAAAGAGCTAGCCTCAATCACTGTCCAACAGAATAGGTATTTCCCTCACCTGAGGACGGAAACAGATCCAGTTTCCGAAACGTCGTGTTTTTCTTAGTTATCTTAAAAACCAGGACGATGGATAAAGTCCGAAAACCCAATATCTCTGTGTGTTATACAGCATCGTCAGAATCCTATAGTAACTACTATGCAACTATTCAACATAAAATGAAATTGGAAACGACCTCACCCGCAAAGTTTTGAATCACCCTGTAGAGTCAACTGTCGGTGTTTTCTTTCTGATTCTACTTGCTGTTAGCGTTATCATGGGAGTCACAGGGATGGGGAAGAAATGCTCTTTTAAAGATATGTTACAAGCCGCCACTGACATCCTAGCGTGTTATGTCCAACAACCTTTTCTCCACATTTGAACAACGTTGACAGCCTTTTGGTTCTTGCGCCAGTCTGAAGAGAAAGAGACGGAAGTTGCATTGCCTGTTCCTTATCTTGAATGGGGCAACTGCATTGTAAACAAGACTACTATGAACACTGTTGTGACCCAAATTCTTTATTTTAAATCAAAGGGGAAATTTATGTTCGGAAGTCGTGTGTTGCTGTATCGGTCCGTGTCATGAAAATGAACTTCTGAAGTCAGCGTAAGAAAAACCATGCAAGTCCTTGCTCTTAAAGTTGCTCCATCAGAAAAGTGTGACTTCTGCAAGCACGACTTCCGTGAAGATATATAAAGGTTTCCTGGTTCAATTAAAGGCGATGTAAACATATGAGATACAATATTTTAACGCAGGTGATTAACTGACGTTTCGGAGGAACATACTGCCTCCAACTTTAATATACTGTAGGTTGGGTAACGACCTCAAACAACGAAACGACTTTCGCTGTTAGGCAACAGATTCTTAATAAGCAAGTATAAACAACAAAAAAAGCCACGTGGTTTCAGTCCGCAAGCGAACTATACCGACCGAGCGACCGCCCCTTGTCGACTAAGTTAGTGCCAACTTTAGCGGATAGAGGGTGTCGCGTGGTCAGGACAACGAATCCCCACGGTCGTTAATCTCGGTTTTCTAGACCGGAGCCGCTATTTCCTTGAAATAGCTCCTCAATTATCCTCACGAGGCTGAGTGGACCCCGTTAAGGACCCAATCCTTATCAGAAATTCTGGTAGCGCCGGGAATCAACCTGGTACCTCTGGATCTGTAGCCAGGAACTCTGACCAGTAGACCACAGTGGCGGTCCAGTATACGCAGCCATTAATGGGTAACGCATTGGCAAACAAACACGTTCCCACGAAAACGATTGGAGTACAATGAACGGTGTTTTCTACGCAGTCCGAGCCGAGATGTTATAACCGAGACAAGTTTAGAAGGTAGTCAGTTGTAAGGGAGCCTGCGAAGAGATGACTTAGTCAGTGCAGTTGAGAGCAAGCGGGAAACTAAGTAAGCGCGGAAGCTGAAGAATCTCCAGTGTTAGAAACCGTTAACGGAGAACGACTGGTGAAGACTGCAGACTGAAAGAACTTAGCGTGTGCCGTAGAGATTTGTAAAGTGTGAAGATCAGCGATGGCGCTATTATTAAATGTAGTCTCGAGTCATGTGTTGGAGTGGTCAATAATTCTAATCTCCAATCCAGACCCCGACTGCTGTCACTCATACATGTGACAATACATATAATATTGGTAAATTACCCATCTGTCAGAAGCTCGGGGTAGCTCGGTCGGTATAGTGACGGGTTGATATACGATTTCCGGTAAGGGCAAGATCTTTTTCCTTCACAACAGCATCCAGACAGGCCCAACCAGCCTCTTACCTAATTGGTACCGTGATCTCTTTCCTTTGGGTAAAAGCGGAAGGGGCTTGAAGCTGACCACTCACCTCCATCTAGAGCCGAGATCAAGAATGGTAGAGATATACCGCCACTCTTATGGCTTGGTGCTTAATTATCAAAATTAAGCATAGAGAATTTTCCCATTTTTTACCATTCTGCGCACAATGCCGCGACAAGTGGGCAAAAATCTACGACATGGAAATGATTGTTTATCGGGACTGTCTAATGTAAATCGGTACCAATATTTCGAATGATCATGCTGCCTCCATCTTCAGGTTAGGAGAATAAAAACGATTCTCCAGTGAATATAGGTGGCAGCAGGTTTCTCCGATAAGCTGGTGACGATTTACCAGTATAAATGGCATCTCATTCCAGAAGACAATAATCTTTATCGTTACAAAAGTGAGAACCTCATGTCTTACAGGATAATGATTTGTATGGAGGTGGTCGTGGTCTATTTGAGAAATGCATGGACGCTACAAGCATTCATATTTCTAACTATAGGTAGAGCTGAGTCCTTGAGAAGCCGCGAGTTGCGCTGCCACTCAAAATTTCACAACATTTTATGAAACCCGAAATTTAATTATCGTTCAACAATCCTCCACTGGTCCCTGTCCTGAGCCAGATTAGTCCACTCCATACAACCCCGTCATATTTCTCCTAGGACTATGGCGTGATAAGAGGAGCTTCAGAGGTAAACGTAAATTTATTCCAGAGCTTAATTAATTAAGCATTATGTCATTAAGATGTATGGAGGAGAAGGTATAGCTCCATCATTCTTGACCTCGGTACTAGATGGAGGTGAGTGGTAAAGTTCACGCCCCTGCCACTACACAGAACCAGGTACTCATGGCACAGGGGTGAGCCCCAGAGCCGGTCTGGACGATATGACGATAAGAATTTCTTACCTTTGCAGGGAATCGAACCCTGATTCCTAGGTCATCCAGTCCGTGGCCTAGTCATTAAGCCGACTGAGCTATTCCAGTGCCCAGTAATTTCAAAAAGATTCATAATTCTTTGCCAAATATGTGATTCACAGCGCACAGGCATCAAAACCAACAACCATGCAATAAAATAAAAAGCCCCCGGAGCTAAATCCTATTAAGGTAGATTCCGACAAAAAGACAACGCTTTTTCTTTTGAGTTGCAACTGTTCCCGTAATTACAATATCAGGACATGCGTTTCTTTTGTTCTGTTTCAGCTCTTGAAAATGAAGATTTTAAAATATCTGACTCACGATAGCAAATCTTGAATTGGCCCTCCAACAACAGTATTACAATACAATCTGCACATTCCCTTGTCCATTCAGACGTACACTGTTGAGACTACGCTATAGGGTGACCCACAAATTGTAACTCAGCCAGTTTTCAATACCTGTCTCAAACAAGCTTCATCAAAGTAAATAAAACGTAAATAAATAACGCAAGTTGGTAACGTAAATCTAAAATCGTCTCACTTTGCATTACACGCCACGAAGGTGTATGGGGGAGTGGAGATATAGCTCTATATATTCTTAATCTAGACATTAGTTTGAGTGAGTGGTCAGCGTTATACCTTGTCGCCTTTAACTCCGGAGAAAGAACCCCCGGTATCCATTAAATAAGAGGTTGGATGAACCCCAGACGCTCTAGGGAAAAGGGAACCTCTTACTCTGCTTGGAACTGAAGCCCGATTTCTCAGCCGTCAGGCTTGTAGTCAATGGCTACACCTACTGAGCTATCTTGCCTCCATATAACTCGTAATGACGCTTATTTATTAATATATGGGAGTACATATGGGCAGGCTCCCACATTTTCCAGACAATCGGCTCACGGATGGCGGTAAGGTTGTTAGCCTTATGCACCGGGTGCCCTTTACACCCCAGAAAGATTCCTGGTACTCATTTCTGTTAGTGGCTGAGTCGACACCAGGGCCGTAGTGCGGCTGGAAGGATTTGATCAACTGAAAAAATCCAATGGTCTCATCGGGATTGGAACCCGCGATCTGCCCGCTTGTAGCATAGTGCCTCAACCAATTACATTAAAGCGTGCCTCAAGAACAGAAGAGAAACATGTTTATGTTCTCGAGGCAGTGAATATGAATATTACTGAATTAGGTAGATTCCTCAGAAACGTCAATTGAATATCTCCCAGAATAAACAGCGTCACAACACAGAGGACACTCACGGCGCTCGAGATGTGAAAAGTGCGCTTAAATTGGGACTGAATCAGCAGAAACGACTCACATGTACTTACCATACGCATTTCTGCATATAAGCTTTATAGTATTACAATAGCAGTGCACCGGAAATTCTTTCTCTTGTAACAAATGACATCAAAGAACTGAAGGATACGCGATAAGCGCCTCTGTTGGCAATAGGCCCACACAGGGGACTTCCAGAGAATTTCTGACATACAAACCGGTTGGTCGCATCGATGAAGAACCTCCTAACATGGGTTGGCATGATTCCTTTTCGAGTGCAGAAGGTTCAGAGGTCTAGCTTTTAGATGACAATTTATGGATCATCTAACGAGGCAATCAACAGTTTTTTTTCTTATTGCTAGTGGGGTGGGACTAAGTCCCTTGTACTGCGGCCACTTCTGGCCTATTGTACCAGCCCCAGATGATAGGTGAGGGTGATTGTGGAGCAATTGGTGGAATGAAGATTGGCAGGGGAAACCGAAGTACTCGGAGAAAACCTGCCCCAGCGCCACTTTGTCCACAACAAATCCCACTTGACCAGACCCGGGATCGAACCCGGGCCGCAGCGGTGGGAAGCCAGCGACTAACCGCTTGAGCTATGGCGCGGCCTAATCAACAGCTTAAAGCTAGGACGAATGATAGTACCTACCGCCCTATGGAGCTCTACAGCCCTTCTGGACCTTGGCCGCTTTCTCAGTTCCTTAATCTATACGACTCCTTGGACAGGGGATCAGCCCGTCGCAAGGCCGATACCTACACACAGAATAAACGCACACGTACATCAATTCCTCCAGTGGGATTCGAGCCCACGATCCCAGCGTTCGAGTGGGCAAAGACGGTTCATGCCAGCCTTGACAAGACATTTATGTAATTGGTAGTGGCCTAATTGCAGATACTATCGCAGCATTCGCTGGAAGGAAAGAAGGTAGGGAGTCACAGGTCAGAGATCTGAGGCCGGGACCTAGAAATGCAAACCATGTGTGGTAACCACAAGATCCCGAGGTTTAGTCAATGATGACTGAGATGAATTAGGCAAAGTTCAATTAGTCCTTGTGCATAATAAATTAAGCACTATGCCATCAAGATGTATAGGGAAGTGGAGGTATAGCTCCGAATTACAGACTTGGCAATATATGGCGGTAGGTGGTGAGCTTCACGCCCCGGCAGCTTTACCTCCTGGGAAACAGCCCCCAGTACCCTTTGGATAGAAGGCTGGGTGGGCCCCAGGGCCGGCATGGACGACGAGAAGAGAAAATTCTTGAACCTAACAGGACTCGAACTCCGACCCCCTCGGCCGTCCAGCCCGTAGCCAGTCGCTACACCGACTACGCAATCCCGGCCCCTTGCGGATGTAGTGGTAAAGAGAACAAATCGAATTTCCGTACTGAGTCACTATAATGACTGAGCTATACCGGCATATCCGAGGAATTTAAGTACACCATTATCAGAAGCATCTTCATGATTGTTTATAAGGAGAGCTACCGGACGTGATATATGTTGCACCCTATACAATGGGAGATGCGCCCATCTTGTCTATGTCTCAGCTTGGCAACTGTTATTACCACACCGGGAGGCCCAGACAGACAGTCCCAACTACCGTGCGAGTACTGTCACATCCTCACACAATGAGCCCCCGCACCTATCGACACCCTCTTCATGGATTAGTTGCTCTTCAAAAGGGTATATCTGTTTATTAACCAAGAACTGAGAGAATTATGTGAGCTGTCCGCCTGTAGTCCGCAACCGAACTATACCGACGGAGCGACCGCCGCTTCTCGGTCAAGTTAGTGCCAATTTTAGCGGATAGAGCGTGTCGCGTGGTCAGCCCAACGGATACCCACGGCCGTTAATCTCGGGTTTCTAGACCGGACCCGCTATTTCCTTGGAATAGCTCCTCAATTACCCTCGCGAGGCTGAGTGAGCCCCACTCCAGACCCACTACTTCTCAGAAAATCTCGTAGCGCCGGGAATCGGACCCGGGGCCTCTGGATCTGTAGCCACGAACTATGGCCACTAGACCACAGAGGCGGTCCAGTTTTAATGAAGAGATAAACTTATTACTGTGCTTAATTGAGCGCCTTATGGAGTAGTGGGGTGTACGCCCAGAATTTCTTAGCATCACGCCACGGCCGCTATAGCCGACTGTGTGGGCTGTCTCGGCGCTATACAGCTCCCCAACTCCTGGCTGCACGTTTTACCTTTATGAGCCAGTCCTTGCAGCTGGTGACTCGTATGAATTTGCCTGCCTGTTTATGTCAAGTCCGCTCGACACTTCTATCTTATGACATTCGATAAATAGCGTTTCGTGCAGTCACATCCATTTTACGGCCACCATCGTTAAAAGTGAGGGACGCGATGTTGCCACATCTCATTAAAACTTATCGTGATTATAAAGGTTTTTCTTTTCATGATTATTTGCCGCTATAATGTCACACTATATTTTTATTAACCTGAAAATCTGATTCAGGAGGAAATTAAGAGGACATTGAACTCGGGTAATGCTTGCTACCATTCAGTCCAGAACCTTTTGTCTTCTCGTCTGTTGTCCAAAAACATAACAATTAGAATAAACAAAACTATAATTTTGCCTATGGTCCTGTACGGGTGTGAAACTCGGTCTCTGACACTAAGAGAACACAGACTGACGGTGTTTGGGAACAGGGTGTTGAGGAGAATATTTGGACCGAAGAGAGATGAAGTGACAGGAGGTTGGAGAAAACTGCGTACTGAGCAGCTTCATAACTTGTACTCTTCTCCAAGTATAATTAGAACGATCAAAACAAAGAAGGTGAGAATGGGTAGGTCATGTAGCAGGAATGACAGAGAAGAAGAATTCATGTATGATATTATTGGGAAAGCCAGAAAGAGAGGGACCACTAGGACGACCACGACATAGGTGGATGAACAATATTAAAATGGATCTTAAAGAGTTGTATGGGCTGGATTGAACTGGCTCAGGATACAGATTAGTGGAAGGCTTCATAGATACCGGGGTTCTTCCTCCGGGGGTAAAGCGGCAGGGGCGTGAAGCTGACCACTCACCTCCTACTAGTGCCGGGGTCAAGAAAATATGGATCTATACATTCATTCCTCCATAGGCCTTCATGGCGTAGTGCTTAATTAGTTAAACACAGGGACAACTTTTAGCTTTATGCACCTCTATTACTAAATTTTCCATTTATTTATTTTCTAAGTAGTTTTTGGTCTTTTATTGCTATCTTTTACTTCATTAATCCTGATGCCCCTCCCCAAATTAATCCGAATTAGCGAGGGTTTACTGCAATATTTTTTGTACAGCTACCTATCTGCCAAATTACCACTGAGAGAGTCGGTGGGTGAGTTTGAGGTGCTTCGGCCATCAAAGACCGTGCCTCGTGAAGCAAATTCATGTTACAAACAGTCTTACAGAACACGGCTTAATGTTCGCTAAAAAAGCAAGTACGTCTCTATGTAAACGGTTCTGATTGATTCGAGGTAACAAAACAAAAAACAACAAGCTCCGTGGTTCTAGTCCGCAAGCGAACTATATCGACCGAGCGACCGCTGCTTATCAGCGAAGTTAGTACCAACTTTAGCGGATAGAGGGTGTCGCGTGGTCAGGGCAACGAATACCCACGGTTGTTAATTTCGGTTTTCTAGACCGGAAGTTCGAGGTGAACCTGTGAAATTAACCACACGATAACAGATCAGTCAAAAAAAAAAAAAGAGTCAATATTATCTGAAGCTGAATATGAAGATGAAGATGTGGCCCTAAATCAACAGAGATTAGAATACAAAGAACAACCCAATTTAAATTCGACAAAACGGTATGTAGGTTTCTCAGACTGCAAAGAAGTTTGACTGACAGATGCATGTCACATCCCAAACAACTGTAATCTTCATATCCAATGCCGTTAAAATTAAAATCTCGCGTTAATTATACTTCGAACGTGAATTACGGGAGCCGTTGCATCATTAATATTCAGGCGTGCGTCCCATTTGCCTTGTACGCGGACACCGTCCTCTCTACAGCAGCTGACATACATCGACATTTTAACTATGGCTAATACAGTCATTTATCGATTCTAAGATTCCTTTTGTATTACAACCGTCAACACAACAAAACGAGTGGTATGAAAATATCTTTAACGGAGATAGTAGATATTAATATACATTTTACTTATTTATTACAAATACAGCTATGCTACATTTTTCAACCATAATTCGGTTATCATCGGGCCTTAAATGAACACATCTCAAGTAATTAAACACATTGGGTTTCGCTGATACATAGACGCGTTCGTGAGAAACACCGCGTATATTAAAAGCGCGTAAATGAAGTACGAATTTTTCTATAGGGAATTAAGGAATATGGTGTGTTGCGTGCACGGGTCAAGCCAATTCAAGATGGTACAGATGCGTATTCATATAAAATATTTTGCTTGGTTTCTTATTTTATGTTAAGGATTCTCTTTATTTCAGATTCTAAGCCTGAAGGTCGCGGGTTCAAGTCCCGATGAGGTCACTGGATTTTTTTCAATTGACCTAATCCTTCCGGCCGCATTATGGCCCTGGGGTCGACTCAGTCTCTAACAGATTTGAGTACCAGGAATTAATTAAATAATTTTCCTGGGGAGTAAAGCGTGGCGGGACCGTAAGGCTGAAAACCTTATCGCCATCTTTGAGCCGATTGTCTAGATAATGTGGGACCCTCAACCCTATGGGCCTTCATGGCCTGTTACAGGGATAGCTTTACTTTTTTTAGATACTATCGCTGCGTGCAGATATATGCGCAGCTTCTGTTGTCCACCCCTGTGGTATAGTGGTCAGAGTTCCTGGCTACAGATCCAGAGGTCCGGGTTCGATTCCAGATTTTGTGAGAAGTAATTAGCCTGGAACGGGGTCCACTCAGCCTCGTGAGGATAATTGAGGAGCTATATCAAGGAAATAACGACTCCGGTCTAAAAAAACCAAGATTAACGGCCGTGAGGACCCGTTGCACTGACTACGCGACACCCTCTATCCGCTAAAGTTGGCACTAACTTCGCCGACAAACAGCCGGCGCTCGGTCGGTATAGTTCGCTTGCGGACTCAAGCCACGGGGTTTGTTTTCTGTTGTTTTAACGCCATGCCTTCGTCCGCCATGTTGCATGTTACTTACAGCGGTAACCGCGTTGAAAATGAGAACTAAAACGATGTACATTAAGGAGTGATAACTCTTTAATGGCATTACACCGAAATCGCGTAAAACAAGGAATGGCTGTACCAGTGGGCACTTGTTATAAGCGTAATAATCTGTGCTTGCACAAAGTACTTTGTCGCCGTATATGGACGTGATGTAAGAATCAGTAAGTTTTGTTAATAGGCCGTCCGTGCGTGGCAGTATAGCAGTACTTAGGCGCGACTAATTCGTTTCTTGAAATCCATAACGTTTGCTATACAAGCCGGCTGGAGAGATAAGCATACCACGACACGACGTATTATTGATGCCATTCAGGACAAAGGAGCCGTGTCAGTAGCTTTGTTTCTCTTTAGTTTATCTGGCGATGAACAGCCGAGATAGTGCAGTCGGTATGGCCGAGGTTCGATACCCGGAGAGGATAAGATTTTTCTACTCTCTATAGCGTCCAGATCGGATCTGGGACCCATTTATCCGCCGGGGGCAATATCTTCTTGGGATAAATAAGCCGGAGCGTGAAGCTGACCACTCATGTAACGCCGAGATGAAGAATGGTGGAGCTATACCTCCACTCCCCCTAATGTCGCCATGGCATAGTTAAATGTAAAGTTGTCCGTGTGTTTAACTAAAAAACCACTAAGTCATGAAGATGTATGGGGGGCGTGGATGTACATATCTATGTATGTAGTGTACTTAATATGGTTATCGTCAACAATTCTGGGGAAACCCACTCGATGTAGTGTCTACGTTACAGGATAGACGATAAAGAAATCGTAATTCTATTCCTGGCAGGTACAAGGTCTATAGAGCATCCACGTCCAGATGAGCTTGCAGCTCACCCTACTGGGTCCCAGGGACCCTTTCGCCGAAGGCAGAGCTCACAATTTATCTCCATCTAACGCCCAACTTCGCCGACAATTGTGGCCGCGAGGTCTAAGGCATGAACTGCCTTCGCCCACTCAAACAGCCGGATCGTTGGTTTGAATCCCAATTCAGGCTTGGATGTCTCTCTCCATTTATTTTGTTTTTTTGTTATGTGCATGTAGCGGCCTTACGACTGGCTGATCTCCCATCCAAGAAGTCCTATCGACTGCGTAAAGGTTCAAGAAACGGAAAAAGCGGCCAAGGTCCAGCAGAGGGCAGTAGAACCATAGAGAGATAGATAGATAGACTGGCCGCGCCATAGCTCAAGCGGTTAGTCGCTGGCTTCCCACCGCTGCGGCCCAGGTTCGATCCCGGGTCTGGTCAAGTGGGATTTGTGGTGGACAAAGTGACGTTGGAGTAGGTTTTCTCCGAGTACTTCGGTTTCCCCTGCCAATCTTCATTCAACCAATTGCTCCGCAATCACCCTCACCTGTCATCTGGGGCTGGTACAATAGGCCAGAAGTGGCCGCAGTACAAGGGACTTAGTCCCACCCAACTTACTTACTTACTTACTCATGGAGCTGAGCTGAGCCAATTCTGCAGCTACTCAAGAATTTCCCAGCATTTTATGGAACCCGAAGGTTCATTACCGTGTTCACAAGAGCCTTCCAGTCCCACCCCACTAGCATTAAAACAAGAATTAGATAGATAGACAGACAGACAGACAGATAGTGCCCAACTTCAGAATGTTTAGAAAAATACCTCCACTATCACCTGCTTAGGCTAATTAAGCAAAGGGATTACTTTACCTCCATGAAAGCTATTCGGAACAGAGAAGACCACTCAGAATTCTGAGGTGCAAAGAATGTGCAAGCTGTGTGTCGGCTACTCCACGACGGACCACACCATTCCAATCTCGCTATATAAAGGACAGAATCCGTTCTGAGTTCCAGCAACAAAGATGCAGTTTGATCCATTACTCTGTTATTACAGATTGAAAAGCAACGGGTTCCGAAAACATAACTTTGTTTTGTTTGATTAAGAACAGACGCCCGAAGCGGGGAAGTCGAGCCCACTGCAGGTAGCCAAGCCAATGATCAGCCAAAGTTTGTGTAATTGCAGATTACATATATGCGGGCGGTCTCTCAGTAATAACATTGCCACTGTTGACAGCCGTGTGGCTTGTATAGTATAATCAGTCCTGAACTTCTATTTTACCATGATAATTGACGCTTTAAAAGCATATAAATTTAAACAGAATAATTTAGAAGAGGTCACAGGTCGGTAACCTGAAAGAATGTGTTTTATTCCCTTGTAATATCTCCACTTCGCTTACGAACCCTCTGTACATGCTCGCCGAAATACGCTTTCATTTACGCTGCTACTGTTTTCATTGGTTGGGAAGCAAGAAGGAAAGGGACCACTGGGAAGACCAAGGTGTAGGTGGGTGGACAATATTAAAATGGCTCGTAGAGAGATAAAATGGGATAGTATGGATTGGATTGATCTGGCTCAGGATAGGGACCAGTTGAGGTCTCTTGTGAACACGGTAATGAACCTTCGGGTTCCATAAAATGCTGGGAAATTCTTGAGTAGCTGCAGGATTGGTTTCTCCTCAAGAAGGGTTCAGCTCCATAAGTAAGTAAGTAAGTAAGTACTGTTTTATATTTGAGCATCCTGTTGCATTGATGTGACCGCCTCTGTGGTCTAGCGGTCAGAGCTCCTAGCTACAGATGCAGAAGTCCGGGTTCGGTTCTCGGCGCTACCAGATTTTCTGAGAAGTTGTGTCTGGAACGGGGTCCACTCAGGCTCGTGAGAATAATTGAGGGGCTATTTCAAGGAAATAGCGGCTCCGGTCTAGAAAACCGAAGTTAACGGCCGTGGGGATTCATTGCGCTGACCACGTAACACCCTCTATCCGCTAAATTTGGCACTACCTTCACTTATATAACAAAGGTAGAAACATCCCGCTGAACTGTCAACAAGCTGTTTATTGAACAGTACTATCATCTGGGATATAACACCGTGCAGTCCACTGAAATTCGCCTGATGTTTCGGAGGAATATATCGCCTCCATCTTCAGCATCAAGAAATCAGGGCGGAAGCAGGCTTGCTGGATGAAATCTCAGTAACGTGTTTATTAGTTGAGAATATGCTCATATTTCGAATGAAAACAAAACGCGTATTGTCAGATAAAGTGCACGGCCATGTTATGTTGGCATTACATTCATGAATGCATGGAAACCATATCTCCAAGAGTATGCACCCCTGAGCAATAGAAATTTGCAGAGCAGGAACACATGGAGCAAGGGGGCGTGTTCCCAAGACGGGCGGCCATGTTAGTCTGGGCGTCGTGACGTCAGGGATGCCTCCGGGCGCCACAATCCTCCTCCTCCATGGCTGCCAACATGACAGCAACACGAGTTATGACACATCATTATGCTAATGAGAGAGGGAGCATCAGACTCACAACGAATGCTAATGTTGGGGCGCAAAAAGAATGAAGATGCCAAATAGTCCAGACATTATGGCAAGATTATGAAAAACATAACTCACTGCATGAACGGAAATATATGATTTAGCTGCCAAATAATTCTCACAGATGTCTCTGCTCGCAGTATATTCCGATCCCTTTATTTACATGTTACGAGTAGCTGGAATGCCCGTTCTTCGACCGGGGGCCACGTAAAATAACAAATTGCGTACTTCATACATCACACATTTTCAATAAACATTTATTTAATAATTATAACGTCATCTATACAAAATAGCGGTAATATTAAGAAAAAGTCAACGTATTTTACGACTGGCGGTCCACAGCCAATCAGTTCGTCGCGGCGCCAAACTCCTTGAGAATCACGACCATAGGTTCTTTCTTCAATTGAGCCCTTGCGGTCACAGTCCTTATGTAACATCCCCTCTAACGAGAAGATGAATCTCTTATGAATATGTTTGGCCTTACGTCAAGTGTAAGTATCGCAAATATAGCATGTTATTGAAATTTCTTTCTTGTGCACCATATACTCGTACAAGTTATCTGTCAGTACAGGCTTTGCAAAGGAGAGCAGGCCTATGTTAAGTATCTTATGCTACAACGGCAGCTTAATCACTTGAAAGGTCGTAAGCTTGACTACCGTCAAATTTAATCGCCTTTGTGGTCTAGTGGTCAGAGTTCCTGGCTACAGATCCAGAGGTCCAGGTTCGATTCCAAGCGCTACCAGATTTTATCTGAGTAGTAGTGAATCTGGTACGGGGCCCACTCCTCAGCCTCGTGATGATAATTCAGGAGCTACTTCATGGAAATAGCGGCTCCGGTCTAGAAAACCGAAATTAACGGCCCTGGGGATTCGTTGCACTCACCACGCGACACTCTATCCGCTAAATTTGGCACTACCTTCGCCGAAAAGCGGCGGTCACTCGGTCGGTACAGTTCGCTTGCGGACTAAAACCACAGAGTTTTTTGTTTGTTTTTTATATTTTGGATGTTTTATTAACCACGTGTGATTTCTAATAGACAGACGACTTTTTAAATTATATTAGAACGTGAATAATCAGAAATAATTACTGACAAGAGTGGTTCGGATAATCCAAATTCTGATAGATTTAAATTCTTATTCATAAAAAAAACTAATATAACATTAGTATAATGCACCCTATCATAATAAATAAAAAAAATTAAAATATGTGAAACATGAATAATTAATAAATGTAGTTACAAAATCACATTTTGAAACACTTCATATGAACAAGTTCACTAATGATGTTTGTTTAGCAGATGCATTCCTTGCTGGAGATGATTAGGATAATTGGCAATTCGGATAATCGGCGTTCTCCTAGTCAGGATAAAATTTAAAGAAGAATGAGAAGACACAGTTCTCGTGCCTTAGCATTCTGAATGTCTCCAGATATCCTGAGCACTCTTTAATAATATTCTGGTTACTACAGTTCTTGAATTCGGAGGTGGGGTTCAAACTTCACTAGCTCGCGCGTTCGCGATGTTGTTATTACTGTTTTGGGGAATTCTAAAAGTAAGGATACACGTACGGGGTTGCCTAGAATGCTATAACGTCAAAGTTATTTCTGATTTAACCACGCGGTCAGTATCTCATGTAATATTCCGGAATGTGGCTACAGGGACTAAGAAAAACCACGAGAAGTCTTGTCAGGAAACCCGGCCTTCGTTCCGAAATTTAAACCCCTTGACCTCCAGACTACATTGCATAAACGCTAATCATCTGACAGCACAAAAACAAACTCCGTGGCCTGTAGTCCGCAAGCGAACTATACCGACCGAGCGAACGCCGATTGTCGGCTAAGTCAGTGCCAACTTTTGCGGATAGAGGGTGTTGCGTGGTCAGTGAAACGGATCTCCACAGCCGTTAATCTCGGTTTTCTAGACCGGAGCCACTATTTCGTTGAAATAGCGCCGGGAATCGACCCCGGGACCTCTGGATCTGTAGCCACGAACTATAACAACTAGACCACAGAGGCAGTCCCATCTGACGGCACAGTCATATAAAATTTCATCAAGTTCCATGCTTGAAACAAGGTGACAGATATATATGATAACACCTACGTGTGCTCCTTTTTCTCGTATGCATATCTTGTAGGGAAAATATTCTTCTTTTTCGATTTTATTTAACTTATTTTAAGGTATAAGTGCCCGGATATTAAGAAATTTGAGGAAGGCGACCCACTATTCGACAAGAACCACGTGTGGCCAGACTATCGACTGCGTATGTCAAACAACTAAGTTGTCCCTGAGCTTAAATGATTAAGCAGTTCGCCAAGAAGACGTAAAGGGGAGTGGATATATAAATCCACATTTTCGTGACCTCGGCACTAGTTGGAGGTGAGTGGTCAGCTTGAGGCCCCTGCTGCTTTACCCTCGGGAAAGGGCCCCCCGTACCCATTGTATAGGAGGTTGGGTTGACCCCAGAGACGGTCTGGATGACTGGAGAAGTGAAAATTCTTGATCCTACGGGGACTCGAACGACGACCCCACCGTCGTCCAGCACATAGCCAGTCGCTATACCGACTGCGCTATCCCGGCTCCTTCGAGTACGTATGTTACTTGTTTATTTTCAAATTCGATACGAGTGTACTGTTTGCTCTGCTATTGCTATGGGGTATCTCTCAAAGTGACAGCAAAGGCAGATGCCCCCCTCCACCCCCAGGGCCGCGGGGGAGGAGGATACAATAAGAGGAAAGGAAGAAATGTTTGGATCGTAACTCTCATCTCACTTGTTTTATTTCTTTCTCTCTGTTGCTGTGTTTTATTTTATTTTCAATGCTCCTTTACTTTATCGCTTCTCCACTTGTAATGCCGAACTGCCTAATAACTGAACGGGATATGTAATGATTATATGCACTTCCCACCCAAAAGGAGGTGTAATATGCCTCACACCTAGAGTAGGAAAATTCAAGAAATGAAGTCCACGATATGCTCAACAGGACTTCCTGCATGGCTACTCTGAGTTCCTTCCGTATCGCTGTCTTAATTTAACAGAAATCTTCAAGCATTAAAAAAAAAGGGGGTAAAGTTATCCTTGTAACAGGCCGTGGAGGCTCATTGGGTAGTGAGACGTCGAGGCTTCCACATTTTCTAGGCGATCGGCTACAGATGACGGTGAGGTTGTCAGCCTTACGCGCCGGCCGCCCTTTATATCCAGGAAGATTCCTGGTACTCATTTCTGTTAGAGGCTGAGTCGACCTCAGGGCCACAGTGCGGCTGGAGGGATTGAAATTGAAAATTCTAGTGAAGTTTTGAAGACAATTCAATATTTTCCAAGTGCTAAGCTCGGGAACTTATAAGTTTAGTAATATTTATTTGGAATAAAATATATATTGAAAATATTAATGTTTATCTAGCGGCCATATTTGGTTTTAGACTTAACGGAATACAATTCTGTCATGAATGAAAGATATCCTGTAATGATTTCGCAGTTTAAGAAGGCAAATGGAGATGTTTATAACTTTTTCCAAGAAAAGAGTTTCAAATTCGAATAGGGTATGAGTCTGTTAAACGATAATCCAATGTTAGAAATGACAGTAACTTCATGTATTAGAAGACTGGATCCATTTTGGCGAGACTCGCATGCGCAGTACGCGGTGTGCAGTGCAAGCCATAAACATGGCGTTCAGTGGTGGAGAGTTATCTCAAATCAGAGCTGTTGAAAGCACCCAGAGTGATTACCGCTACTGATCTGGACGTCCTGAAACAGTTCCGGCAGACAGGAAATGCGAATTCAGTTTTCGCCGGTAGTCTGTTGTTACGAACACCCGTGAGCATCCAGTTGCATTGGGTGTTACTCACAGTCTACTGCTTCCGTCTAAAATGCAACAATTAATACCACCGATTCCCATTTATTCCATAGAGTGGTAGCCATGTGTATAAAATGTTATTAAAATTACTAAAATATTACAATATATATGCATTATCAAAATGTTACATGTTTCGGTCAAATGATTCCATCTTCAGGCAACAGTTATATAAGTAGTCTAATGCACTGCACACTAATCGAATATCGTTTTTTCGTTACGTCATTGGTGTTTCCTTCTTCATATATTTTCGAAATGCGGCTGTTTTGGCACTAATTTCGCCGACAAGTGGCGGTCGCTCGGCCGGTATTTCGCTTGCGGACTAAGACCACGGAGTTTGTTTGCTTGTTTCGGCTGTTTCTGTATTTCGTTGGTGTGTTGTTTTCTTGATTGTGCGTATCGAGTGTCCCTTGCGAGAGCGGAGCATTTAGCATTGTGTTAATGCATATATATTGAAGTATTTTAATAATTTTAATAATCAGTGTTATTAACTGTTGCATTATACAAATAGACGGAAACAATAGGCTATAAGAGACTGAGAGCAAGTGTGCATGGCGGTAAACCCTTTCATAACTCTTCGTAATAAAATACACTTTAAGCATCTTACTCTGGACAGAGTTCTCGTTAAAAAAAATCAGCATACTTCGCGAAATTACACTACACCTCTAATACATTAAGTAATTAGCATTCCTTACGTTTGATTCGCTTCCAAAATGACCACGTATGATCTGCGACTTTACCTCAAACTGCGATACTAGACATGTGTTTCTGTTCCATTAAAAAGGTATAGTTTCCCCTGTGCTTAACTAATTAAGTACTACACCTTGAAGACGTATGGAGGAGTGGATGTATAGATCCACGTTTTCTTGACCTCGGCACTAGTTGGAGGTGAATTGTCAATTTCAAGGCCCAGCCGCTTTATCCACCAGGAAAGAGCCCTTTGAACACACAGGGTAAGAGGCTGGGTGGCGCGAGGGATGGTCTGGACGGTGCGGAGAAAATTCTTGACCCTACCAGGACTCGAACTCCGACCCCTCGGTCGTTCAGCCTGTGGTTCGTTCCTATACCGACTCCGCTGTTTCGAAATATGGAGTTCACTGCGTAGGGAATTCTTTTAATTTCGGCAGGTTATAACATGATTCATAATGTAGTTTAATATAATATTATATTACCGTAACACCCGTTGAGAATTCAAGCTTTCGAATAATAACTTTCCTTCTTTCTCCAGTACTAATTTCCAGTACTACACGTTACCCAATGACATGATGAGGCCGACGTTTAACCCTATCTCCCACGAACATCAATCACAAATACACAATACTATACCGTCTTCTTTACACACTATTGTATTGTACTACGCTTCGCATATTTACTTACTCATGGAGCTGAGCCCTTCTTGAGGAGCCGCCAATTCAGCAGCTACTCAAGAATTTCCCAGCATTTTACAGAACCTGAAGGTTCATTACCGTGTTCACAAGAGCCCTCCACTGGTCCCTATCCTGAGCCAGATAAATCCTATCCATACCATCCCATCCTATCTCTCTAAGATCCATTTTAATATTATCCACCCATTTACGCACGTCTTCCTAGTAGTCTCTTTCCTTCTGGCTTCCCCACCAATATCAAATATGCATTCCTCTTCTCCCCATTCGTGCTACATACCATGCCCACCTCATCCTCCTTGACTTGATCATTCTAATTATACTTGGAGAAGAGTACAAGTTATGAAGCTCCTTATTAACTACACATCGCATACACACAAAAAGTTTACCGATACTAACAGAATAGATATGATACACTGACAGAAAAGACTGCTCGCTCCTCCGTGACCTGTAATATAACTTGCGTTAACGCTCGACAACTCGTTATAGTAACTCGACACTGTGGAGAGGTACATAAGTAAATAAATATATATGTACAATAAGTATAGAAATACTGATCATAAATTTCGAGAAATCGATTTTGGTCTTCCGTTTGGTGCAGCAGCTACGTGTCTGTCTAAACATTGAATTTCAGCTCTCAGAGGAAGAAGATAAGGCATATTAAGTTGTGTGTGAGAAATACAAAATGGAGAATCAGCAGCTGATTTATAGAAAATATTGTAAAGGCAGGATTTATGTTACTCAGTATTAACTGTAAGCTGGAGAACAAGTTCGTTTTAAAACATAAATGCTGAAACGTGACTTGAACACTGTAACACTGTATGACATAAAACGCAAGTAACACACATGAATATGGTTAATATATCAAACTTGATGTGCCATATTCATTACTTCACACTCCCTGCTAAATACTGCTGGGAGCTGAGAGTCGGTACAGTCACCGTTCTTGGAGCTGGAGGACCGAGAGGTCAGGGCACGGTTTCTGAGGACAAGGGGCTTCTCTCTTCTCCATAAAGCACAGACCGGCGGTGTGGCCCACCCAGCATCCTATAAATATAAAAGAAACAAACTTCGTGACCTGTAGTCCGCAAGCGAACTATACCGACAGAGCGACCGCCGCTTGCCGGATAAAGTTAGCGCCAACTTTTGCGGATAGAGGGTGTCGCGTGGTCAGCGCAACGAATCCCCACGACCGTTAATCTCGGTTTTCTAGACCGGAGCCGCTATTTCCTTGAAATAGCTCCTCAGTTATCCTCACGAGGCTGAGTGGACCCCGTTCCAGACCCATTACTTCTCAGAAATCTGGTAGCTCCGGGAATCGAACCCGGACCTCTGGATTTGTAGCCAGGAACTCTGACCGCTAGACCACAGAGGCTCTAAACTGAATTCATTTCACGTGTCTAGTCTTCATAAGAAAGAACTTAAAATTTCGAGCCAAATGAAAAATATGGTCCTCTGCAATGTAACGACATGTAATTCGGAGAGTGTACGATGTTTCGGAGGAGCATATGACCTCCATCTTCAGGGTCGACGAATAAATCAAGCATGAAATTAGAAGAAGCGGGTGACAAGCTGATTAAAGTGAAGTGTCCGCCTGCTTCTGCTGGTTTCTTGTTTGGCCCTCTTCGATCCTGAAGATAGAGGTAATAAGTTCCTCGGAAACATGGTACTTTCTCCAGTCTACAAGTCGTTAAACTTTAAGATCGTACCCTTCATAACCACCGCCGTGAGAAATTCAATTCCAGCAATATAGTAAATAGTTTTTAATTTTGTGGCATGTAGGCCAGTTGCTAGGCAACGACCGCGAAAAAACAGCCAGACAAAGGTCGTTACTACACGTCTAGTAAACAGCAGCAGAGAAACGGTGTTTCCTGTGCGGTCCGGGCCGAGATGTTATAAGCAGTACAGTTATTTAGTAACAGTTTAGTTGGGTTGGTTGGTGGGTGAGTGAGTTAGGGAGAGGACCGCTGCGTTTCAGTCGTTGTGAGTTCTTTTGATAAGCTCATAGCTGAGGCCGGGGACAGTTCGTGAATCCAGAGGAAGAGCAACGTCCGCAGTTGGAAACCGCTACCAAGCAACGGCAGTGAAAACATGACTATGGACACTAATGTGTGTGTAACAGTGAACTGTAAAATGTAGTCACGCGCTGTGTGAAAGAGTCCAATAAATTCGCCCAGCAATCCAAAACCAGCCTAGTCACTAAAAAATTGACAATATTTAATCAAACTGATGTACCGGGTATATTTCAATTCTTCTTTAAGAAGACGATGAGTGAAGATTATACAACTACATTTATGCAACTAACACTTTTCTCTACAACCGGGCTTTCAACTCTCAACTGACAACTCGCTGACTGGCGACCATTTCACACCAAATTCCTAGTCTTCTCTTCACAAGCTGGATTTCAACTGACAACTGAACTCGTTGACCCAGTTATATTCTTTATTGCCACTTTGTACGGACCGAATAGAAAACATCAGTACAGTCCATTCGAGATCAGAACGGGCAACATTCGAGCTCAAGACATACCTGGTCCTGCAGACCTAAGTTTCAACATACCAGAATTGAACCTGATATCTTCTGAAGTTCTGATTGCAGATATTACATTTCTAATGATAACGTATCTTTCATTGTACAATGTTTGTCTCTAAGGTCAGCAACAGACTTTGAAGAGTGCAGGTAGAGAGAACTGATATAAGTAGAGATTTACATTCCTAATTTTTGTAATTAATTTCATACCGTCACTTTCTTCATTAATCCAAATTACAATACGTACTTGCTGAATATCTACTTAAGGCCTAAATATACTTACACTTTCTGCAGAACGTTAATTTGATTAATTGTAATCTCATACTCAGTTGGTAACAAATACCACGACACGCAAGGTGTGAGTTTATTACCAACAATGGCTCACTTGTCGTTGCATAGATTTTAATTCATTAATTTTAACTTCATGATCATAAACAATTTGATAACAGATTACGAGGTTTTTCAATATTGTATCACTTTCCGGCGTATGGGCTATTGTACCTACGTAACTAATGATTTTTAACAATCATGGTCCGCCTCGGAAACCTGACTTCAAAATTACAACCACTACCCAAACAAGGACGACGCATTTTAAAGATTCTGCAACCATATTCATGCGCGTTGAAGGAAGTCATCCCTTTACATCTTAAAATAGGATGCGGTATTATTAACATTTAATGGGATTGCGGCAATATTTGGAGACAACCAAAGAACGGAACGTGAAAACGTTTCACGGTACTGCTAATTTCTCAGCATTGTTTCAGAAACGACAAACTGTAGATCTTACAGGGTTTCAAGTTGAAATACTGTCTATGAATGAGAACAAACTGTTCACTAACTAATCACTTTCTCATAATATGGCCGTTAAGAATCACATGAACTCTCACAACAAACATGAAAGTGAAAAGAAAACAAGAAGATCTAGGAAGAACTAATCGCCTTTCCTTTGATACGATACGGACCGCACAGAAAACGACGCCTCCAACAATTATTCGTTGTCGTGGGAAGTTTTTAACGAGCCGTTGCCTGGTAACAGACACCCACAAACACACTTGTCCAATACTGCTTCTATCTTTCGGTATATTCGTTGCAGCGGGAGTGCTTACCTAGCCGTTGACTAGCAACGACAGAGATGTACCTTACAGAGCATTTGTCTAGCAACAATAGGATAGATAGGGGCACGCGGTAGTTTAGTTGGTTGAGGCACTATGCTACAAGCCGAAAGGTCGCGGGTTTGAGTCCTGATGAGGTGGATTTTTCAATTGACCTAATCCTTCCAGTCGCACTGTGGCCCTGGGGGTCGACTCAGCCTCTAACACAAATGAGTATCAGGAATCTTCCTGGGAGTAAAGCGCGGCCGGCGCGTAAGGCTGAGAACCTTACTGCCACCTGTGAGCCGATTGTCTAGAAGATGTGGGAGCTTCAACCTCTCACAACCCTATGGGCCTTAGTGGCCTGTTACGATAGGATGGATACACATACAGACACACAGACTGACGGGAGGGATTTATGAAGTACGCCGTTGAGATGGGCTCAGGTGTCATGATATACATACCACGTTTCATAAAGACTGGTTAAGACATTCAAAAGTTAATATAGGGAGGATACACAGACACACAGACAGCAAGACGATTCCATAAGACTACTTTAGTAAAGTAGGGAAAAAGGACTTTTCGGCTGGCTCAAAATTCAATATAAAAAAATATGGGAAAAGTTTGTGTCCGGATTTTGAATCAGCAGTTCAGAATTAATTTCAAAACTTGGCTATTTTTTTACGTTGACTAGTGAAATTCATTTCACGAAATCACCGAGATGTTTATTTCAAGAACGTGATAACGTATTACGCTGCTTATTGGCGTTAAATGTTAACTGCCGTGCAGTTCCTACATGTAGTATTGGTTGCATTATTATGTTCTTTTGTTTCAAGAAAATATCTTATACTTGGATTAGGCATTCAAGTAGCTTTCGTGCTATTAGTTTTATTAGGTGTTACCCATTAATAGGGGTTAAGTGTAAAACCGGTTATAATCTGGCCGACAGATCGAAGAGCCCAACAAGCTGCCGCATATAATAAAGTATGATCTTCTTATCTTCGAATGCAGAACCTCAGTAGACATAGGTCAGAGAAAGAGGTAGACAGGCAGACGGACAGGGGTCTCACGTGAACATCGACATGTATACCTATTATAACGTTGTTTTGTATGTAAGACGTCGCCATGTGTAGCTTCGAGACTAATGTCAACACAGGTTGAGATGACTGTACGAACTTATCTTTACTGCTAATTCCATGGGGCACATGTCAGTATATTTCGTCAAAAAGTTCTTTAGTACAAATATTATGTTTCTGGACATTATCCATCGTTCTGTTTTTGTTAAAACGTTATGTTTCGGAGACTGAATCATGTCTCCGTGTTCAGGTAAACCGAACTCAGATGGGCTCAATAGCTAGAGCTAGTTCCTGTCTCAAAAGACGGAGACACAATCCAGTGTCCGAAACGTTGTTTTAAATAAAAACAAACAATAGATAATGTCCAGAAACACAATAATTGTGGAATGAGCTGGCTCAGGATCATGACCATGTCTGGATAGACTAGCTCTATCGATCAGGCCAAATTAGTAGGCTTTACCTCAAGACGGAGACAGAATTAAGTCTCTGAAACATTGTGTTTTAGATAAAAACAGGAAGATGGATAATGTCCGTAAACATAATATTTGTATCAATGTACCATCGTCATAAAATTGAATATCTTAAGATCCCTAAGTCTTTTACAGACCCGAAACTTTCATTGTCGTGCTCACAACAGCCCGCGATACGACCCAGTCCTGACACAGATGAATACTCCTATACTCTTAGTACATATCCTCAGATCCTATTTCCTTATGATACACTTTCATACTATCCTCGAATACAAAATCAGCTACTGAGATTACTTAACGTTGAATGAGGCCACAACAATGTTTATATTATATTTCTGTGTATTCGGATCATAATATTCGTGAACAGAATCAAGGAAAATTCACTAGCAACAGTAAGAATATGCTATTAATTTATCTGTGAATCTAATTTAGATTTAACGTATTTTTCGAGGGATTTATGAGCCATCTTTAGGCCACGATCCGGGAACTTAATCCTTTTTGTGTTACCCAGACATAAATCTGCAGTGCTTCGAGACATTATTGGGTCCGTTGTCACGACGGAAAAGAGTGTTCACAGGCTGGAAAATGAAGCGACAGCCTTCACATAAGAGGAGTAACTAAATACAACGAACGAGCTAGGATGGACAGCCGACAAGGAATGTTTCTCCGACTTGGGAATATGGCAGAGGGCTGCGAATATTATTAGATGTTGCACAGGGCCTTGAACCTGTACGGACTGTCTGCAACGAACTATAGTGCTGAAATTATTAAAGAAATAGGGCGGTAGAGTCATCTATTTCAGGATTCGAGCATTGACAAAATCTTCTGAATACGATTCGGAGTCTTGGGGTTTTCTGTAACACAAGGGGAATTTTTCGACTATCTTAGCAAATATTAGCGATCCAAGAAGGAGTTAGTTTCCAGCATTCGACACAGTTCAGAATCGCAGTACTTCGAGCTCTGGCCAGGGGGTTCAGTCACACGGTAGGTGGGCCCTTATCCCTACACCGAGAGAACATCTCCCGCCGCTTCTTCTGTCAGTTGCAATAACAGCAGAACATCGGGCACAGCCCCCACGAAGCCCACAAAGCATCACAACGTGGAGGTTTGAATTTAAGGCTCTCTGGGAAACGCGTGAGCTTCAGGGAACAAGAACTTTAAACGGCTAGGACAAAGGAAAGAAGGAAGAAGGAAAGGGAGCAGAGAACTGTAGAAGATTGATGAAAGGAGGAGGAAAATTAATGGATAGCAGAAGGGAAAAAGAGAGAACGAAAGAAAGATAAAGATGAGAAAAAAAAAGGAATCGTATGAAAAAATGAAGACGGGAAGGACGACAGAAAAAGGGAAGAGGAAGGAACGCAAAGAGAGAAGAACGGAAGGAAAGAATGGAAGAAAAGGGTGTAGTGAAAGGACTAAGAAAACAGAATCGAGGCAAAAAAGGCAAGAAGAAAGGATGGAAGAAGAGAAAGGAAGGAATTAAAAATGAAAGGAGGAAAGAAAAAAAGAAGGAAATGGACGGAAGGGGGAATCGTGGATAAAAGAGAATGCAACAAAGTCAGGAAACACGGAACACTAATGAGTTTCGAGAAAGAGGTGCGTACAATTCGGAGGTCTATCGGGCTGGCCTGTTAAGGAGCACGGATAAAGTAGTCAGTACAGGGACTGGGTACGGATTGGACGACAGAAGGGTCGCATTTCGAGTACTGGCAGGGACAGGAATTTCTCTTCACGTCGTCCAGACCGGCTCTGGGGTCCAACCAACATCCTATCCAATGGGTACGGGGGGGCTCTTTCCACGGGGGTAAAGCGGCTATGTCCTTTCCAAAATGTAAGTGGTGAAGTTCTACAACCACACAGAACAGGAAAATTATCATCAGCGCACGGTTAATTTTGTCTGTGTCTAGATTTTATTATCACGAATGGTGCTGTCCATATAACACACGATATTTCTAAATAAAACAATGACAATAAATTCGGAATAAAACATATAATATGCTACTTTATTTATATTTATTTATTTAAAATATAACAGACGACACGAAGACGAAGTTATCCTCGGATGCTTTCAGTTACCAAATATACAGGACGTTTAATTTAAGGCGGACAGGGCCTCAGCATTCAAGTTACCTTACTTTTAAATACCTCGCTGTGTTCTATGTATCCACCCACTGCAGCGGCCTCCGTAGTCTAGGGGTAACGTTCCCACCTCATGACTCAAGGTACGCGGGTTCATACCCGGCGGAGGTCGTGTAATTTTTAAGGGCGGAAAAATTCAGGGAACAAGTCCTCCGGGAGGGACTTTAAGCCGTGGGTCCCGTGTCGTAGATTTACGGCAAGTAAAAGAACCTCATGCCTCTAGGAGGCCTCTGAGCTAAATTATGCCAAAAAGTTTCCCGCCCAAATAGTTTCCAGTGCCTTCGATAGATGGGGAAGTATTAGGTACCAGTGCCAGAGGAGGGACTAACTCGCTGACAGAAAGGGACTATTAGATACCACTGCCAAGTAGAGGGTAGAAACCTCTCTGGCTGAAAGGGGCTGATAGCGAGCACCAGTATCGGTAGGGGATGGAGACGGTAGAAATTAAAAGGGGGATGTACAATAGACTATCAGTCGCGGTGCATGGGGAAACCCACCCCCTCAATACTGAATCACTGAATCCACCCACTGCGTCAAGTGCTTTCTGTATCATAATTTATTAACTATTAGGGCTGCCTCGGTGGTCTAGTGGCCAGAGTTCCTGGCTACAGATCCAGAGGTCCGGGTTCGATTCCCGGCGTTGCCATATTTTCTAAGAAGTAGTGAATCTGGAACGGAGTCCACTCAGAATCGCGAGGATAACTGAGGCTCTATTTCAAAGAAATAGCGGCTCCGGTCTAGAAAACCGAGATTAACGGCCGTGAGGATTCGTTGCGCTGACCACGCGACACCCCTCTATCCGCTAAATTTGGTACTAACTTCACCGACAATCGACGGTCGTTCGGTCGGTATAGTTCGCTCGCGGACTACAGGCCACGGAGTTTTTTTTTCTGTTTTACATACAAAATGCAGCTCGACTAAGATACTCCATACTCCACCTGCTATGGGAACTTTCCTTCCGTAAGATTGCCTACAGAAAGCATGACGTACTCTGGTTCGTGGGGTGGATGGAATATACAAGAAATGCATTAAAACATCTCAAAGATACATTCTACAAGAAAAAAGAAAAGCAGGCAATTTTGAGAATATAACCACTTGAAGAACACGGGTTATGATATTATCACGTGTACGGTATGCGTGGCTATAGACGGGTTTGGATTGTTAACTGGACTTATAAAAGTAACTACAGCGCTATCACTAATTCACACATTCTGGAGTTCACTACAGCACGTCGTAAGTCCTCTCAGTCTGCAGTGTCTTCACCAGTCGTTGCCTAGTAACGGGTTTCAACGAGGGACGTTCCCCATACTCTGGGATTCCGAAACATCTCCGTGCCTCAGCTACCAGCTTTCAAAAACAATAGCTCACAATACTGAACTGCAGTTATCTGATTAACTCAGTTCCCTGCATTGCACTGAACTGCACTCACTAACTAAACTCTAGATCTGTCCTTCTTGTAACACCTCGGTAAGGACGGCGCTGAAAACACCGCTCCTCGTTGTTGTAGTTCAATTTTTGCCTGTTAGGAATCTGTTGCCTAGCAGCGGGCGTTGTTTTTCCAAAGTCATTACTTATAAACGGGTCTACATGCTACAATATGTCCCACTTAATTTAACAATAATTCTACATTCTGCCGACAGAGTGCATTCATTTTTTCTCCGAAAACCTAGGCTAGAATGTGATCGTTATGAAGAGGTAATATTTCATTAAACGCACTCAGGAAAACCGAAACAAGACATAACAAGACTACCCCAGTGTATGAGCTTGTAGCTGTGATCAGTATTCTTAAACAAGATTAATAAACTTTTCTCTGCTTGTACCAGAACACTTCTCGAAATGACTGGGCCCTTTTGGCACAAAAAGAGAACAAATTAAGGTTGATATGGTAATGTTATAAGGGGAAATAAATTATCTTCGTCTCTCAAGACACAAAGGTTATGGTATGTGGCAAATTCTGGGACCATTATCAGTAAAAAATATCGCATAGTTACGTACGTATAGTGTATTATTTTATGCTATATCATGTCAAACCCTGGCTCTGTGCGCCTGGCAGATCAGAATCGAGAACAGCTTAAATGTGATCGGTGTCCAGTCCTCGGCACGCAGGGTTACATGATTTTATGCTGTTACGGGTTCTGAGAAAACGTTACGATAGCCTCCAGCCGCACTAAAGTAGATCAGAGATATGGACATTTTTGTTCCTTAGTGGAAGAGGAACGAACAAAAACATTCTCATGATGAAAGTATCTCATTATTATAAAGAAAATACATTTCTGTAGTCTATATTAACGTCAATACTAAGCAACAGCTCACTCACTTATTTGTAATTTTATATCATTTCTCCAAGTAAAATTAAGCTTCTAGGAAACAGTGACTTATTGTTAATTTAACGATATTTTTTATGTGTACAGGGTATATTTAATGGCTGAGTTCGGTAGAGGGAATTATACTGTCACGATTTTATGGAGTGGCTATAGACGGGGTTTGGACTGGGACTTATTGAACACTTACGTACCTACAAGTAACTATAGTGCTATCGCTAATTCACACAATCTACAATCCACTACAGCAAGCATTAAGCCTTCTCAGTCTGCTGTATCTTAACCAGTCGTTATCTGGTAACGGCTTCCAACTCCGTAATCCCTCGACTTCCGTGTGCACGGCTTCACGTCTTCGCTCACTGCAGCTCCAGACTGACTTTCAACTGTCGAATTCAGGAGTCAGTCAGAGTTACTTTACGACTGGCCAATCAGTTCGCCTTGACGTCAAGTTTCTTGAGGGTCACGACCATTTCTTTTTTTTCATTTAACCTTTGTGGTCATAGTCCTTATGTGACATTCTCTCTGACGTGAGGATTGCTGCTGACCTTCGCCAGCGCAGTCATTCTAGGGTCCAGTCCAGTGGGACCGACACTTGTCAGAGCAATCACACGTTAAACACGTCACACCGGAAGCGCCCCAGAGGAGGAATTATTTTTCGCGATCCTTTGTGGCGCGTCGTGGCGAAACACTGACCAGTCGTGTTTGCTGTGTAGAAACAGTTTCATTTAAATAAATAGTTCGCTTAGATGCGCCATAAAAACGACGCGATACATATACAGGTGGAGAAGGAACCTAGACAGTCAGGAATTCATTACATGGAACTGGAGCACATCCCGACGAGGAAGCGTCTGTTACGCCATTGTTGTATAAAAATATAACCTCCATGTTTGGTCGTCCTCTAAACCGAACGAGTCATTGCATGAGTTGAGCGAGCGAGTGAACCATTATAGAACTCACCCTTAGGCTGTACATTTATAATGCAGTACCAGACGAAGGTGGAGCCATCTTCAGTGTTATAGCCGAACTACATACAGGTTCAATATTTAAATTTTTTATATTTTGTTTGAAAATTATAAATTTTAATTCGTCGTCATGGTTTTCTCGTGGAAAATATTTATATGACTCTAGAAGTCTGCGTTGACTCTGACGTTAATGTATAATTAATTTTGAACGATATTAATTTAGTTTTATTTGATTTTAACTCCGTTACAGAAAATGAAACAGAGCTTAAAAACAATACATAGAAACGCCGTGACCTGTAGTCCGTAAGCGAACTATACCGACATAGCGACCGCCGCTTGTCGGCGAAGTCAGTGCCAATTTTAGCAGATAGAGGATGTCACGAGGTCAGCGCAACAAATCCCCACGGCCGTTAATTTCGGTTTTCTAGACCAGAGCCGCTATTTCCTTGAAATAGCTCTTCAATTATCCTCACGAGCCTGAGTGGACGCCGTTCCAAACCCACTACTTCTCAGAGAATCTGGTAGCGTCGGGAATCGAACACGGACCTCTGGACCTGCAACCAGAACTCTGACCACTAGACCACAGAGGTACATTAATACAAATATTACGTTTCTGAACATTATCCGTCGTCCTGTCTTTATTTAAAACATAGAGTTTCGGGGACTGGATTCTGTCTCCGTCTTCATGTAAAACCTATCTCCGGAGATAGGGACCAGCTCAACTGACACAAAGACGGAGACAGAATTCAGTCTCCGAAACGCTGTGTTAAATAAAAACAGGTCGATGGATAATGTCCAGAAACACAATACTTGCATACGAACAATAAAAGGACATTTACATATTAGTGTTGCGTTTATTGAGCCTAACTAAGTAAAAGCTATTAAAAAGCATATGTCTCGGTGTATGATCCTCAGTTAACGTTGAATACGAGGTACCGTGCAAGGGTTCGCGTAACTGCACTGGTAAGCACAACAATGATCTTTCAAGTGTCTTCTTGTGATTGGAATATCCTCTGGCAGGTCCATGTGGCCGGATGCTGGAAAGAGAAAGAGGATGCAGACACAGGGGAGTATCGGGTGGGGAGGTGCCTGAACAAGACACTGGGCGGGGCCAACCGCTATCCATACACAACAGCTCCAAGATCTTACAGACGATTACGTAATTTTCTTTTTTTTTAATAACCAAGTACATATTATTATAAATAACGTTTGCTGCAATGTTACAAAGAGCCCCAGAAACCAGTAGGCTTGGCAACAGGATACTTTGAGATATTCTCCAATGAGAAAGCAGTTTGGGCGTTTTGAAAACGAGTGGCAGTGCTTCGGAGGGAGGTGCCTCGGTGTTACGCTTCGTGGGTCTTGATCATATAGAACACAGAAAAAAAAACATCGGTAATGCAGTCTTCTTCATTCCTATCTGCATCCCTCAACAAAGATGTCAAGACAATAATACATCGGAATTTGTAAAAACTCTTGTGATGATTTGACAATACAGTTGAATAACCCATAGAAATATTGTTGAAAGATTGTTTCTTTTTAGTAAGGACCGAAGACGAAGATTATTATGTTGCAGAAAATTTCCAGTCCTTTTAATACAGACTCTCACGAATAGTTTCGTTCCTACAAAGGGTTCTTAAAACTAAACGTCTAATATGAATCACTATTTCCCATAAGCGCCATGTTATTAATGGGAGTTAAGTCCCCGAATGGCCAAAAACTAACAAAACAAACAGAAATGCAGCCATAACAGTGACCGCGCGGTCTAACATATGAAATCTCTTCGCCTGCTCAAACACTGGAATCGAGGGTTTGAAACCTACTTCAGGCATGGATATCTGTCTGCTCTTCTGCTCAAACACTGGAATCGTGGGTTTGAAACCTACTTCAGGCATGGATATCTGTCTGCTCCTCTGCTCAAATATTACGTTTTAAGACATTATCCATCGTCTTGTCTTTATCTAAAAGGCGTTCTGTTTATATTTCAAAACACAACGTTTCGGAGACTGGATTCTGTCTCCGTCTTCGGGTAAAATCTACTCCGGAGATAGGGACTAGCTCTATCGATTGGGCCCAACTGAGTACGTTTTACTTTAAGGAGACAGAATCCAATCTCAGAAACATTGTTTTGAAATATAAACAGGGCGGTGTTTTAGATAAACATAGGACGATGGATAATATCCAGAAACATAATATCTGTATTAATGTACAATCGTCACAAACTCTTAGATCTTATTTGCTCTTCTGTTGTTTGTGTTGTCCTGTGTAGACAGCGGTCTCGAGTCGGGGTGATCCCCCATCTAAGGGTTCCTACTGACTGTCTACAAGATACGCAATTTCATATTTAATTCTGAATCACAACAGGTCGGAAATCCTAATCAGTCAAAGTAGAAGAAGAGAGATAACCGATTTTATTGCGTGAAACAAAACGTATAAGAATCGGGAACATATTAAATTACGCTGTACCAACTGGAGACCTTAATATGTTATAAAAATACCTACCGGTATATAAACTGCTGAAATTGTTGCAGAACAGAAGGATGTTACACAAGATGCACGCTAGCGCCGGGCTTAAGGAGAATTGGCAGGGTGACGTTGCTTTCGTTTTCGTTCGCACGTGTCCATTTTTATTCGTATTGGGGCCAAATGATAGGATGGACCCATCTTCTAGTTAGTGAGGATGTTTTACACGGACTATGACCACAAGGATTCAGCTGAAAAAAAAATCTCTGGTCGTGAAACTCAAAGGGCTTGGCGGAAAAACGAACTGATTGGCGGTAAGCCGCCAGTCGCAAAATAACTTTGACTTGATAGGATGGTTAATGAATAAAATAATGAAAGGGTTTCGAAGGAAGAGGCCGAAATCTAACATGAAAGAGACTACAACCCCTGGAGAGACTGAGGAAAATCACTTAGGATATCCAGTCTCGAGGCTGAGTTTGGAACCAGGAACCTAAGGAATACTAGGCAGGAGCAAGAAGTACCACTGAATTAGAAAGTTATTAGTCAGACTCACGTTCGGGCTATCTTTACTTATTGGGAAATAGTCCAAGTCAGTAACTGGATATGGAGTTAGACAGGCGCACAAAATATACTCGTAAAAAAGGAGATACAGCGGGCGTGTGATCTGATCATGTAAGGGCAGCCCAACCAGACGAGTCCTCAGTAATTTCATGCGAAAACAAGTTCAGCTCATTAAAAATGCTCTGTGCCCCCGGGAGTTTAAAACAAACACGAAAATTATTTTTAACACCAGTGAAAATTTTAGTCTAAATAGCAGTGCGAAAGAAACTGACTGCGGTATTAATATCCATGATAATAATAATTAATGATATTTAATTATAAGTAATTTATAATGAAGAGTAATGAAAACAAGTGTTAACAATATACATAAATATACAGGTTGTTGATAGAATTAAGAGAAAAGAAACTCAGGAAAGTCCACTTAAATTACTGTTTTTTTTTTAATAAATTTTCTGAACTATGCAAGTTGGTTCAGACAGTAACATTTCTGACTTGTATTCGGGAGATATTCAGTTCGATCCCCGCAAGGACCCCGCAACAAAAGGCAACCAGTAAATCAGAACACGAGCCCAAACTTAACGGGGGGGGGGAAATAAGTAAGCGATAAGTAACGTGATCACGGCTTCTGCCTGGTATCCATGAGACTCTCCGACCGGAAACAGGGATAACTTGAAACAGGTTACGATCACTCCCCTTCACATAACTTGAATATAATATTCGCTAATCATCGTACCATTAGACACTGTACACTCCGAACTACTAGTTAACTAACTAACTAACATCATGCAGCTGAGTAATTCTTGAGAAGCCGTCAGTCACGCAGGTACTCAAGAAATTCCCAGCAATTTATGGGCTCCGAAAGTTCATTACCATGATCACAAAAGCCCTCCACTCTTCCCTATTCTGAGCCAAGTCAATCTGGTCCATATCACCCCATCCTATTTCTCTAATATTTTAATACCACCCAACCAATTATGTCTTGGTCTTCCCAATCCCTTTCCTTATGGATTTCCCAGTAAAATTCTATATGCATTTTTCAAATCTCCTATTCGTTCTTCTTGCCCAGTCAATCTCATCCTCCTTGACTTGGTCATTCTAATTATACTTGACGAAGAAGCTCGTCGTTGTGCAATTTTCTCCAACCTCCTGTCACGTCATCCATCCTCGGCCAAAACATTCTTCTCAAACACCCTCAGTCTATGTTCCTCCCTTAATGTCAGAGAACAAGTTTCACACCCATACAGAACCACAGGCAAAATTATAGTTCTGTATATTTTAATTTTTATGTTTTTAGACAGCAGACGAGAAGACAAAAGGTTCTGGACTGAATGGTAGCAAGCATTACCCGAGTTCAATCTCCTCTTAATTTCATCCTTAATCAGGTTCTGATCTTCTACGGTGGTTCCCAAATATCTGAACTGTACTACATTTTCAAAACACGTGTTAGCTATACGATATTTATGTCATGACTGCATCATTAAATTAATTAGCAGACCATAAAGGAACTAAAAGTGGAATATGGCATTAGTTTATGTGCAATTTCGTCTATCGGAGTTTAGAAGCGTCGTAGCTGTTGAAGTTGCTCCAATATTTCGGCGCAGTTTACAAACGTCATGTTCAGGATACTGAGTCCGACTGCAAGACTTGTAGATCCGGCCATGGCTCCCACCAACTACACACCTTCACCCTTACTTCCACTACGCTGCTTATATATCGGGTCGAAGTTCGCCTCCGCCTTCACACTGACGACGGTAACTGCAACGTACGCCGAAACGTAACAATTTCAACATATGACAAGACTAAACTCCGACAATAGAAAATACAGATTTGTTATAGGCTACGAAAACGAAACGAAAAAGGAGAATCTTCTATCTCCCTGAAGATGGAGGCGATACGTTCCTGCGAAACGTCGGTTAACACCACATCTACACGGTGCCACAACCCAGAAGACTGCTTTCTTCATAGTCGCCGCCGTGAAAACCTCAAATCTTACAATATCCTTATGTCTGCGATCCAGTTGACGTTGATCCTGGATGGGACTAAAATTGTATTTAAGAAAATTACACAAATTTGTGTCTGCTCCCTCCCTCTTGACCCCAGAGCACGGGAAGAGCATTAATAAGGCTTATGTCTGAAGACAGTAAGCTCTGGGATCGCTGACTGGACGAGCAGTAGCGTTTCTGAGGAAGCCAAGTGGATACGTTGACATCACAGCTCCGTAGCGAGTGGATTCTTCCACGACTCACATTCCCATTGGACTGACATCGGCTCGTGCATTCATCATTATTGCTGAAGGCAACTCAGCTTTCCGTTGCTTCATCGTACGGGTTCCCAACATGTGGGTCGCGTCACACTCATTCCAGAACACTATACGAGTGGCAGAAATTACGTAGTCCATAATAAGGTTCAGAATTGTTTGAAGCGTCTTCTTGTATGCGGTCCGTGTCGTATCAAATGAAAACAGGCGATTAGTTATCTCCGGATGTTATTTATTTGTGCTTTTGCAATTATTTACAATTTGATAAAGTTTGTTAATACTACGATGACATTATAAACAGAATGTAGGTTTGCGCCCCCAAAGTTAAGGAATGCAGTGTGCCAGAGAGAGAGAGAGTGTGTGTGTGTGTGTGTGTGTGTGTGTGTGTGTGTGTGTGTGTGGGAGTGGGTTAGGAAGGGGGGAGGCAGGAAGATGTAATTACAGGTCACAGTTCCGGGTAATGGTTCCACTAATGATGTCCGCAGTCGACCAACCACAGAGCAGCTTTCATCTGGTGTTTACCCAATAGGGGGCGGGCTTTTCTCGCTATGCTTCAGGGGGCCCAGAAACTGCGGGGGCCTACCAATTCCCTTACACAAAAGTAGGCATATTTAATACAAAGTTGGGTCATTGAGTTTTTTTTTTTTTTTTTGTAATTATAGACTGGCCCAAAACTAGAGCGTGAAACAGTCTTTCCTGGTCAGGTCAACGGATGTAAGTAGCGTAAACAATGTTGTTTATTTACCGTTGTCTGGCCACCAAATAACCCCCTCCTTCTCTCTCGCTCTTTTAAGCTTTTGATGACCCTCAGTATTACCATAAATATAAGTACAAACGTGTGCGGGTCACGAGACTGCTCAAAATATATGAGGAACTTTAACATGCAGAACACAGAAACGGAGAGGAAGCTTGCGACAAGAATACAGACACGGAGAGGAAGCTTACGAGAAGAATACAGACACGGAGAGGAAGCTTGCGACAAGAATATAGAAACGGAGAGGAAGCTTATGAGAAGAATACAGACACGGAGAGGAAGCTTGCGACAAGAATATAGAAACGGAGAGGAAGCTTATGAGAAGAATACAGACACGGAGAGGAAGCTTGCGACAAGAATATAGAAACGGAGAGGAAGCTTATGAGAAGAATACAGACACGGAGAGGAAGCTTGCGACAAGAATATAGAAACGGAGAGGAAGCTTATGAGAAGAATACAGACACGGAGAGGAAGCTTGCGACAAGAATATAGAAACGGAGAGGAAGCTTATGAGAAGAATACAGACACGGAGAGGAAGCTTGCGACAAGAATATAGAAACGGAGAGGAAGCTTATGAGAAGAATACAGACACGGAGAGGAAGCTTGCGACAAGAATATAGAAACGGAGAGGAAGCTTATGAGAAGAATACAGACACGGAGAGGAAGCTTGCGACAAGAATATAGAAACGGAGAGGAAGCTTATGAGAAGAATACAGACACGGAGAGGAAGCTTGCGACAAGAATATAGAAACGGAGAGGAAGCTTATGAGAAGTATACAGAAACGGAGAGGAAGCTTACGAGAAGAATACAGACACGGAGAGGAAGCTTGCGGCAAGAATACAGAATCGGAGAGGAAGCTTACGAGTAGAATACAGAAACGGAGAGGAAGCTTGCGACAAGAATACAGAAACGGAGAGGAAGCTTACGAGAAGAATACAGACACGTAGAGGATGCTTACGAGAAGAATACAGAAACGGAGAGGAAGCTTATAAGAGTAATACAGAAACGGAGAGGAAGCTTACGAGAAGAATACAGACACGTAGAGGATGCTTACGAGAAGAATACAGAAACGGAGAGGAAGCTTATAAGAGTAATACAGAAACGGAGAGGAAGCTTACGAGAAGAATACAGACACGTAGAGGGTGCTTACGACAAGAATGCAGAAACGGAGAGGATGCTTGCGAGCAGAATACAGAAACAGAGAGGAAGCTTACGACAAGAATACAGACACGTAGAGGGTGCTTACGATAAGAATACAGAAACGGAGAGGATGCTTACAAGAGGAATGCAGAAACGGAGAGGAAGCTTACGAGAAGCATATAGAAACGGAGAGGATGTTTACAAGAGGAATACAGAAACGGAGAGGATGCTTACAAGAGGAATACAGAAACGGAGAGGATGCTTAAGAGAAGTATACAGAAACAGAGAGGATGCTTACGACATACAGAAACGGAGAGGATGCTTACAAGAGGAATGCAGAAACGGAGAGGAAGCTTACGAGAACACAGAAACATACAGGATGTTTATGCTCAAAACGCAGAAATACAGAGAATGCTTACGCGCAGAACACAAACAGAGTCTTCTGCGAGAGTCCCACAACAAATGAACTAGGCCTGCATGAGGCTTGAGGCTTTCACTGAGGCATGTGCGCCTCGGTGTCACATATAATTCTTTCCCAATGGGAGTAATATATGGATTTGTGCCGCGCCATAGCCCAAGCGGTTAGTCGTTGGCTTCCCACCGCGGCGCCCCGGGTTCGATCCCGGGTCTGGTCAAGTGGGATTTGTGGTGGACAAAGTGGTGCTGGGGCAGGTTCTCTCCGAGTACTTCGGTTTCCCCTGCCAATCTTCATTCGACCAATTGCTCCACAATCACCTTCACCTATCATCTGGGGATGGTACAATAGGCCAGAAGTGGCCGCAGCACAAGGGACTTATTCCCTAGTAATAATATATATGTGGATTTGCAAAGCATGCCTGTTCGTGCTAAACATTCTGACCATCTCATTTATCTGACTTCAATCAACTTAACAATATTATGTGAGGAAATCAAATTGTGAAGACCATCGTAATGCTATTTCTCTGTTCCCTTTTTTACATTACTTCCCTTACAAACAAATATTCTTTTCGTCATTTTGTTCCAAAACACATTTGATACTTCTCGACAGATGATCAAAGACTGTATGGAATATACACGTGAAATATTTGTGTGTAAATATTACACACATCAACGCCATCCACGAATTTACTGAGCAGTTCGTTACTGGGGCAGAGAAAAATCATTTTAGAAACTAAAAGCGAAGTGTAAACCAGGTCACAGTTGAAAAATATAATAAGCAAGTAAAGGTATCCCTGTAACAGACCATGGAGGCCCATCGGGTTGTGAGATGTTAAGGCTCCCACATTTTCTAGACAATCGGCTGACAGATGACGGTGAGGTCAGCCTTACGCGCCGGGCGCCCTTTACCCCCAAGAATATTCCTGGTACTCATTTCTGTTAGAGGCTGAGTCGACCCCAGGGCCATAGTGCGGCTGGAAGGATTAGGTAAATTGAAAAAACCAACCTCATCGGGATTCGATCCCCTCGACCTTCCGGTTTGTAGCATAGTGCCTCAACCACCTACGCTATCGCGTGCCCCCCAGAGAAATATAATAAAGGAAAAAATCAGTATTTTAATTAACAGGATACATGATTCTTTTAGCATTTAAACCTTGATTATTTTAATTATTGAATAAAGTATAGGGGAAATCTTTTAATCACGTTGCTAACTAATCAACTAATTCCATGGAGGTGTCCTTTTTTGAGAAACTACCACCTGCTCAGCTACTCAATAATTTCCCAACAATTTACGGAACCCGAAGGTTCATTACCGTATTCAAAACAGCCCTCCACTGATCCCACTCCTGAGGCAGATGGATTCAGTTCATATCATTCCTTCCTATTTCTCTACTCTGCACTTTAATATTATTCTTCCATCCATGTCTAGGTCTTTCTAGTAGTTCTTTCCTTCTGGATTCCCCACCAAAATCCTACATGCATTCTTCTTCTTCTTTTGTTTGTAAAATATTTAAAACGACGAACTTATTATGATAATGCAAATATTCCACATTGAATAAATTAAAAGTTAACACGAGGCAAATAACATGCCGAATTAATTATAAAAACATAATGAAAATTCTTATTTTTGAATGAGAAACAAAATTCTGGTGCCATTCTGTTTGCCATGACGCAAGAGAATCGTGTTGATATTAATAAGATGAAAATTATGTATTCAAAGCGCACAACCATTTTGCCGCGGCAGTGAACGGACGCATGCGCAACTCATCTCTGTGGTACTGCCAGCGGCCTGTCTTTTGAGAGCTTGTAGATAAATAATCCATCAAGATGGCAGCCATTTTGTATTTCAACGTTCGTGCAGAGTCACCTTATTTTTGACCTTTATTAGCAAAATTTAGTATGAAGATAAATCATAATAAATACGCTTAAAATTTTAACTGGAAACGTTTCCTTTACGTGCTATAGAAACACGGAAAGAATAAGAAACGTTACGCCATCGTGTGACGCAACAAACCAACATCTGGAATACAAATTTTCACTTGTATCACTAATCAGGCAGGCGAATTATAGAAAGTTGATCGTCATAATTTATTTCTTCATTTATAGGGGATCATTCTTTCAGGACACAGCTCTCTCAAGCTTACACCTGAAGGCATTTCGAACCAATTAGTTAAGTTCATGAAACAAGATCATTCTTAAGAAGCTGACAGGAGTTCGTCTGGCCATGAGAACTCCTCATATTTGAAGAACCAGAAGGTTTATTAAGATGTTTACAAGAACCCGCCAATGGACTCGACCCCAAGGTAAAAAAGATAAATATGTTCCTGTGCTTAACTAATTAAGCACTATGCCATGAAGACGTAAGGGGGAGTGGATGTATAGACCGGTATCCATTGATTAGGAGGTTGGGTGGACCCCAGAGCCAGTCTGGAGGAAATTGAGAAGATAAAATTCTTGACCACACCGGGAATCGAACTCCGACACCTCGGTCGTCCAGCCTGTAGCCAGTCGCTATCCCGGTTCTCTGTCCTATGGTAGCTCCCCTATTCTTGACTTCGGCATTCGATGGAGATGAATGGCAAGTTTAACGCCCCTCGCCGCTTCAGCCCCCGGTACCCATTGTATAGGGCGCTTTGGACCCTATCCTAAGCTACATTAATATAGTTCACATCTCCGTTCACTACTGCCTTAAGATAAACTTTAATACATTCTCTCACCTACCCCCGGTCTTAAAAAGTCACTGCTTGTCACGTGCTTTCGCGTTGGTTTCTTCTTACGCTTTTTTAACCCTGAAGATGAAAGTGATATGTTCCTCCGAAACGTCGTCTGACTTTCAAACGGACTACAAGGTTTTATATCCCGGAACATAGTACTCTCCATAACCACCGGTGTGAAAACCTCAAATCCCACAGATGAGGTTGAGAATGCAACATGCAGACGTACAATAAGAGACGCCATATTGGCAGTAGAACCGAAGGGAGCACACCTCTTGAAATACCTAGACTTTTATTGGAGAAGAACATTAAAAAGAATCTTAAAGAAATGTCGGCTAATCACCATTCATGATCAATTCTCAATCACATTACAGTAACCTGTATAACCGAACTAACTCCCTGGAACTGGGGGCTGTTTGAGAAGCACATTGTTGTTTAGCCGCTCAAAATATTCCCCAAATTTACCCAAATGTTCATTACCATATTCATAAAAGCCCCCCTTCCCCCAATGGCAACAGATGAATCCAATCCACGCCGTTTTTTATTCTATTTTTTTTTCTTTGATATTCATTTTAATATTATCGTAATATCTATGTCCTCATCTTCATGAGTCTCTTTTTATCGAATATTCCCACCAAAATCTTTGCACGCTTCTTTATTCTCCATCATGCGCGCCACATGCCCTACCCATCTCATCTTCCTTGATCTGATCATTCAGTAACCGTCGTTAGGAACATTCCAATCGATCAATCTCGCTGTAATGATTCTAGTAATACAGGAAATACGAGAAAGTTATTATATCGTACGAGCTGTAAGATAGATTTCAGTGACAGAAAGAGAAGTAATTGTCACAAATTTGGAAATTCTAGCCGTTAGGAAGCAAGCGAAGAGACGTTGAAAGCCAAGAATCTCAGTCTGGAATTTCCTGGGGGACACAAGTCAACATAAATAACACTCATTTCAGTGAGAAAGAAACGCGAGGAATTTCTATCACGACGAAGTTTAGGTGCGCTGTTCTACCCGGAAAAGAGTTGGAATATTTAAACTGCGTACCTGAGGCAGTCCCGAGTTGCTTAAGGCCCTGTACAAATGCTTTATATAGTCTCTCTGTCCGTACTCTTGAAATCCGCCAGAAACATTCTGTTGCAATCCATGACGTACATTTCTACTGATCATGCGCACTAGAATCTGTTAGTGCACCTTATCCCTGGAAGGCCAACGAAGTAGATGTATTGAGATGTGAGATTCCCATTGATGTCAACACCCAGAAACCGCCTCTGTGGTCAAATGGTAAGAGTTCCTGGCTACAGATCCAGAGGTCCCGGATTCGAATCCCGGCGTTACCAGATTTTCCGAGAAGTAGTGAGTTTGAAACGGGTTCCACTCAGCCTCGTGAGGATAATTAAGGAGCTACTTGAATGGAAAAATAGCGGCTCCGGTCTAGAAAACCGAGATTAACGGACGTGGGAATCCGTTGCGCTGGCCACGCGACATCCTCTATCCGCAAAAGTTGGCACTAACTTCTCCTACAAGCGGCGGTCGCTAGACCGGTATAGTTCGCTTGTGGACTACAGGCCACGGATTTTTTTTGTGAACATCTAGGTGTTCTCTTAAGCTGCTTGTTTAACCACGCATCCAATATCGAGACGAAGGCCTCACTGGTAATACTCGTATGTTTAATGTGGAGCAGTTGATGGAATGAGGACAGAGTGTGGTCTGGTAAATAGTGACCAGTGTTTTGGGGAGTGTGTTGTTTCCATCGGGAAGATGGAGGCAGCACAATCCTCCGAAGCCTCTGGAAAAGAAGGAAAGTTTATCCTTGCGTTTCACGCCATGAAGTGGAGGTACTGCTCTAACATTATTGACCTCGGCACTAGGCAGGAGTTAATGGTCAGCTTCACGCCCCGACCGCTTTACCCCAGAGGAAAGTGCCCCCGGTACGCATTGGATAAGAGACAAAGTGGGCCCCAGAGCCGGTCTGGACACTGTGAAGAACAGAAAAACCTTTGTATAGATAAATAAATTCCATGATACAATTTCAGAGATTCGCTGCTACAGGTCCGTTGCAGCGTTAAGCCAAGAAATTATGCTGCATGTTGGTCGGATCATAAATATTTAGTGACGTTATATCAATTTCAATTGTTATTTTGCGACGAATGTAACGATATGATTGTGTGAATTACGGAGACAAATGCTTAATTACGCACAATGTTAAGACGAATAGGGGAAGCTGACGTATAAAGCCACGCATTCTCGGCATTAGATGGACATAGGCTATCAGCTTCACGCCCAGGACACCTTCCCCCGAGGAAAGAATCCTAAGTACCCATTAAGAAGATGTTTCAAGCGCAGAGCCGGTCTGACGCGATGGTGAATAGAGAAATCTCTTCCTTCGCCGAAAATCAAACTCCTATTCTTCAGTCATCCGAGTCGTAGCCTACTCATTGTAGTGATCCATGCCGGTTCTATCAGAGAGAGACCTGATAACAGCGCGGACATGATCTTCTTCAAGGCACTACTTTCCGGCCGACCTCGAATGCTTGTGGCGTGAAAAAATCCTAGGGCAGACAGAAGAATATAGTTTTTTCCCCCTTGGCACTACAGCCCCAGTGGGCCTAGGCCTACCTCCATGAAACTCTCCGTTCACTTCGGTTTTTCTAGATCTTACACGTTCGGTAGGACTCCTTGGGCGGGTGATCAGCTCGTCGTAAGGCCTCTACCTGTACACAACCACAGAAAAACGCACACACACAAACTAAATATCCATGCTCTGAGGGGGATTCGAACCCACGATCCCGGTTTCCAAGCGAGCGAAGACAGTGCATGGCTTAGACGGCTCGGCTACCGTGACTGGCAGAAGAATATAGTACTGTTGCCAAATACGATCTTTAACACCAGGCGGCGACACATACAAGTTCAAGCCATAAGAGCACGTTCATGAACATCGTGGCAGCGGAAAACAAAACATACAACTGTCAACGCGCCTATCTTGTCCAGTGCTACTTCGAGGCGGACATCACTTAGAGCTGATACAAGGAATCATTTGATTCACTTTGAAAGGGAGAAAACATCAAGATAAACAGTGCTTCAGCTGAGATCCGACTAACAGACTTCCATATACAAGTCAGCCATGTTACCGTGGAGCAACATTTCACATTTTGTGATGGATCAGGATTTATTCTGATGAAGATACAGATAAATATGTCCTTGTGCCTAAGCCATAAGCCACGAAGGAATAGAGGGAGGAGTGGGGTTGGGGGGGTAAAGCTTCACGCATTTTTAACCTCAACTCATGACGGAGATGATGACTGGTCATTTCGAAGCTCACGAACTTTATTTCCAGGGAAAGAGTCCACGGCGAACAATTGAGGGGGAGGGGGGTTGAGGGGCAGGTTGGGCGCAAAGCCGGCCTGGTCTTGATGCCGCAGAAAAATCTGAGGCCCTAGCGAGAATCAGCGTCCCGTCGTTCAGTTCCCATCTCACAGCTGAAGTCTGAGTCCACTTAACAAATTCTCTAGGTAAACTTTTATTTGAATTGGTTACCCCACATTAAAAATTATTAATTATAGCAATTCAGAGGCCAATTCCAGTGTATTATTATTATTATTACTGACCGCCTCTGTGGTCTAGTGGTCAGAGTTCGTGGCTACAGATCCAGAGGTCCTGCTACCAGATTTTCTGAGAAGTAGTGGGTCTGGAACAGGGTCCACTCAGCCTCGTGAGGATAACTGAGGAGCTATTTCAAGGAAATAGCGGCTCCGGTCTAGAAAACTGAGATTAACGGCCGTGGGGATTCATTGCGCTGACCAAGTGACACCCTCTATCCGCAAAAGTTGGCACTAACTTCGCCGACAAGCGGCGGTCGCTCGGTCGGTATAGTTCGATTACGGACTATAGGCCACGAAGTTTTTTGTTCTTGTTTTATTATTATTATTATTATTATTACTATTATGGCTCTACAGCCCTTTGTTGGACCTTGGCCGGTTTTTCAGTTCTTGATTTCACGCACAGTTGGTAGGACTCCTTGGAATAGGCATCAGCCCGTCGCAAGGCCTCTACCTACACACAGAAACAACTTAGAACACAAAATAAACGCACACAATACAGATATATGTGTCTTGAGTGGGGCTCGAACCTACAGTCCCAGCGTTCGAGAGAGCAAAGACAGTTCATGCCTTAGACCGCGCGGCCACTGTGGTCGGAACTCTTGTGTATAGCATCCACTGATAAACACGCAAAAAGCCTCGTTTTGTCATAAATATCCTTAAAATAATTAAGCACAACGTCATAAGGACGTATGGGAAGTGGAGACACAGCTCCAGCGTTCTTGACATTGGCACTAGATGCAGGTGAGTGGTCAACTTCACGTCCCGGTCACTTCACCCCAGGGGAAATCGCCCCCGGTACCCGTTGCATAGGACGCTGAGTTGACCCAGAGAGAGAATTTGTTTTCCTTGCCGGAGATCAAACCCAAGCCGTCTAGCCCGTCGCTATACTGACTGAGCTATCCCGTCTCCCTCAAAATATCGTATAGAAAGCGAAAAGACGAAATTATCCCTATAATTAATTCATTAAGCACCACGCCATGAAGACAAATGGGGGAGTGGAGGTACAGCTCCACCATTCTTCTCCTCTGCACTAGGTAGAGGGGAGTGGTCAGCTTCACGCCCCGGGAAAACCTTGCAGCAAGACCTCTAGGAGGACCTAGATATAAATGGGAGGATAATATTAAAACCGATCTGAAGGAAATAGGATGGGGAGCTGTGGATTGGACTCAGACGGCGCAAGACAGAGGCCAGTGTCGGGACACGGTCATGGCCCATCAAGAACCACAACATTCAGGAAATTTCTTCAGTGGAAGAGTACACGTTAGTTCCTCAAGACGGCCTCTGTTTTAGGGAGTCGGTAGATTAGGTGCGTTCAATTTCGCTGGTGTTACAGCAACATCAACATTTTGTAAGGGCTCCAACTAACTAACTCCATAGAGATGAGCCTTTCTTCTGAAGCCGCCAGTTGTGTGGCTACTCAATAATTTCCCAACACATTATAGAACCCGAAGGTTCATTACCGCGTTCCACTGGTTCCCATCCTGAGACAGGTCAATCCAATCCATAACACTCGATCCTATTTTTCTAAGATCCACTTTAATATTATCCTGCCACGTGAGTCACGGTATTCCGATTGTTTTATTACATTCTAGTTGTCTGATCAATAACTTGAACGCATATCTCATCGTTCCCATGCGTGCTACATGCCCCACCCATGTCAAGTCGTGTTGTAAGATAAAAGTCGAAGGAGATCTGATTACTGAAAGTGGGCTCAAACCAACCAAAAAAACAAGAGCAATAGAAGTCCGACATCTCGTGTATCTAACAATTAGACAAGATACGAGGCGATGTAACAGGTTGGAGCGTCAACCGAGTGATTTGTCACAGCAGGTTATGTAGAAGGGCTGCATCCAATCATATAGGAGAGAATTTCAAACCACAAGGTTGTCTTGGCGCTCTGCATTATCACCCAACCAGTCAGCCAAGCAGGTAGACAGACGGGCTGAATGGCGCGTGCATCTGAGGAGATGGTCAACGGCCCCTCTGCGGGAAATTAGAGGGTTCCTTCAAAGCAGCTTGCTCTATGCAATCTCGCTTCATTCTCTTGCCATCACTGTACTGCCTGTTCCTTTCTGCTCTTCGCTCAATATGAAGCAGGTAGCCCATTTGCTTTTATTGGTACATCGGAATATTCTCAGCGAATGGAGCAGCAGCTGTGTCTGACTGGCAATAGGGAGGTCCCACTTCACTCCATATCATTTGCAATTCATCATTCACAATCATCACCTTCGTTATAATATAAACTATGCAGATGAAACAGTGTCGTTAAATGAACTAAGAAACACAACAATAATCACATAAACACTAAATTCAGTTTTAAAAATCTCTTAAAAATGTGTTACACAACGTTCACAACTGTTCTGTTCTCAGACAATCGTCCAAGTTCATTAAAACCGCTGTGTTTCTAAAACTGTTTCTATTTCCTTCTTCAAGTGACAAATATACGAAACGGAAACTATTTTATGCTTCTATTCTTCGTCAAATATAATCAAGCCAAGAAGGATGGATGGGCAGGGAATTTAGGATGCATTGGAGAGAATATAAAATGAAAGAACCCACTAGGAAGACCAAGACGTAGGTGGGACGATAAAATGGATATTAGAGAATCGTATGGGGTGATATGGACTGGATTTATCTGGCTCAAGATAGGGACCAGTGACAGATTCTCGTGAACACATTAATGAATCCTTGGGTTCCATAAAATGTTGGGACCATCATGAGAACTTGCACAAATGGCGGGTTCTGAAGAAGTTCTCAGATGCACGGAATTGGTTAGTTGGGCCCCTCCGTACAGCTAGTTCAAAGAGTTTCATGAGGTGGAAAAGACCGAGCGATGGGTTGTTTCAATGTACTGGCGAAAATTCTGTAAGAATAATCACGTTCTGTCAGAAACGCGAGGCCCATACGTGCAGGGAAAACTGGGTTACAAAGACTGTCTTCACGGATATAACACCTTGCAGTCCGTTGAAAATAAACCGACTTCCGGTGTCGTCTCAATCTTCAATGCTGAAGAATAAGAAAGGTAAAGCTATCCCTTTAACAGGCCGTGGAGGCCCATAGTGTTGTGAGACGTCGAGGCTCCCACATTTTCTAGACCATCAGCTTAGAGTTGGCAGTGAGGTTGTCAGCCTTACGCGCCGGCCGCCCTTTAGCCCCCCCCCCGGAAGATTCCTGTTAGAGGCTGAGGAGCTTCATAACTTGTACTCTTCTCCAAGTATAATTAGAATGGTCAAGTGAAAGAGGATGATGTGGGCAGGGTATGTAGCACGAATGGGGGAGAAGAGGAATACATATAGGATATTGGTGGGAAAGCCACAAGGAAAGAGACCACAGGGAAGACCAAGGCGTAGGTGGGTGGACAATACTAAAATGGATCTTAAGAGAGATAGGATGGGATGGTATCGATTGGATTGATCTTGCTCAGGATAGGGACCAGTGGAGGGCTCTTGTGAACATGGTAATAAACCTTCGGGTTCCATAAAATGCTGGGAAATTCTTGAGTAGCTGCAGAATTGGCGGCTCCTCCAGAAGGGCTCAGCTCCATGAGTAAGAGGCCGAGTCGACCCCAGGGCTATAGTGCGGCTAGAAAGATTAGATGAACTGAAAAAATTCCAGTGACCTCGTCGAAGAATAGGTCGAGGAAAAACCAGCATGGAGCAGGTAACACACGGAGCTATAATGCAAAAGACAAAACTCTTAATAACTATGGCCATGAGGACCTCTGATCCATCAAGAATAACGCTAACACTCATATAGCAGTATCATTATGCGTGATTAACTGAGCTCCTGCCAGAAGTTCTGTCGTATAATTTTCATGTATTTAGAACTAGTTAGAAAAACTCAAAACCTTCATGATATGCAACCAAGGAGCTGAGACTCGGAGCCAAGAACGCCCCAATTTCGCTGCGGTATTTTACGCAGAAACTGCCTTCTAAAAGAAGTTATTGAAGGGAAGATAGAGGGGCGGATAGAAGTGACAAGAAGACGAGGAAGAAGACGTAAGAAGATGCTGGATGACCTTGGGGACAGAAGAAGAGGATACTGTCATTTGAAGGAGAAAGCTCTAGATCGCATTAAGTGGAGGAATTGTTTTGGAAGAGACTGTGGACCTGTCGTCTGACAGATTACTGATGATGATGATGATAATAATGATGACGACGTTCCCGAAAGAGAGACGTCGCTAGGCCGAAGAAGAGGCTCCCTTTGACCTAGTAAGTCCGTAAATGAAGCCGGAACAGGCTGAATCCCCATGTAATCCCGTGGAGGCAGTGAGTTACCAAAAGCAAGGTCTTCAGAATATGGGAAGATGGCGGTAAGGAAGATAAAAGGAAAGGAACTGAAGGAGATGGACGAAAAGAAAGTGAAAGAAAAGGAGAAACAGACCTGGAAGAAACCTGAGATAGAGGGAAATGTAGAGATGCAAGGAAGGAAGTAGGAGGAATAGAACTTAAGGACAAATGAGGTGGAGGAAGACGATAAGTAAAAAGAGGCAGAAGAAGGAACAAACAAACAATGAGAGGCGGAAGGGGGAGAAAACGAATACGAAGTAGAACTAGAACAGAAAACAGAAGAAGGAAACGGAGACGGAGAAACAGAAAAAGGCGGAGAAGACGCCGGAAGAAAATAAAAAGCAAATTTGTTGGAAGTGGACGAGATACTTAATACCAGGTTCGAGGGAGCGGCGATCGCTGCCTGTGTTTCGCTCCACTTGCCTGGAGACTCTTCAGGGTAATCGACTTGACGGCTGGCATTGTAGTTTGCGCCCAGCAAAGGGAGGGAGACATGAAATCCGAGACGGTAGGTACAGAATACAGATCGGCCAGTCGATGAGGACCAAGCGGTTGGTGTACAAGCCATCACGACCCAACTAAATGCTGCTTTGACATAGCTTTACTGCCTCCCCCACCCCCTCGACGGCCGTCAGTGGCTTTTTCAGCAGACCACCTCTCGGAAACTTTCCAAACCTTTTTAACATCACAAGATGCTTTAGACATCCCCACTCTTAAGTTGAAGATAAAGACGTCACTGTGACCAAGCTCCCAACACTTGGGGACGAGAAAATAAAACTTAGCTACGTAACTAAATGATCAGCTACATGCTCCGGCCGCATATACTGCAGAGTATGTGGCTGGAGCTCAGAGAAGTTCTGGGAGTGATGTTAAAAATGAAGGTAAAAACAACTGTCGGGTATCGAAACATGGCTACCCAATCTATCGCAATAACTTGCACGTGAACATGTAAGGTCACAGGTTTCATATCGCACCACGCTAATCATCATGGCACGGAAATTAATTAATAGAGGGTATGGCCTCCAGAAATTCAGGGGAACATGGACCACTTATGCAGAATACCAGAAGGGTAGAAACCACTCGGAAGAAATTGGGATAGACGGGAGGATAATATAGAATTTGGCCTTAAAGAAACAGTGTTAGGGTAGGGGCTGGATTTATTTGGTTCCGAAAAGAATTCAATTGTAGACCCTTATGAAGACCGTGTTGAAATATCGTGTTCCTCTTAAGTACGGGAACGTCTTGGCCAGCTGAGTGACTATCAGCTTATAGAGGACTCTCCTCGTGACGTTTCTTAGTCATTAAATTTCATATCCTGAAAAGTTCTGTAATCGTTGTGCTGTTAAACACAGCTGATTTAAATTAATTAAACAGGTTTTATATATAATGACTGAAGACCGCTTCTATGGCCCAGCCAACCTCCAATACAATGGGTGCAGAGGGTTATTTTCTCCTGGATAAAGCGGCCAGGGAGTTAAGCTGACCATTCACCTCCAACTACTGCCGAGGTCAAGCGTACGTGGGTCTATACATCCACTCCCCCATACGTCTTCATGGCGTAGTGCTTAATTAATTAAATTTACAATTCTTTATAAATAATAACGTGTGAGATGCCTGATTCTGCATTCCTGGACATAACTGCCGCGGCGTTCTTGTGGACACACTCTCACAAGTGATAACAAAACGGCCAAAACAGTGACAGTAACACAAGTCAATACTACCAGTACTGCTACTGCTACTGCTAACTAACTCCTTACAGATAAAACCGCGTAAAGTCGCTAATTGTGCAACTACTCAAGAATGTCCCAATATTTTATGGAACCCGAAGGTTCATTACCGTGTTCAAAAGAGTCCTCCACTGGTCCCTGTCCTGAGCCAGATCAAGCCAATCCATACCATCACAACCTACCTCTCTAAGATCAATTTTAATATTATCCACTCAACTATGTCTTGGTCTTCCCAGTGGTCTCTTTCCTTCTGGATTTCCCACCAAAATACTATATGCACTGCGCTTATCCCCCATTCGTGCTACATGGCCTTCCAGTCTCATCCACTACTACTACTACTACTACTACTACTACTAATAATAATAATAATAATAATAATAATAATAATAATTTTGACAAAAATTAAATTCGTCGCCAATAAAATGTCAATATGAATTTTGAAGAGTTCTATCTTCTGGGAAATAATGTGTCATAGTGCGGTGAGTTAACCGACGTTTCGGAGGAACATATTGCCTTCGTCTTCAGGGACGAAGAGTAAGCCATGCAAGAAACTGGTATGAAGCAGGTAACAAACAAGTTACAGCCATCCAACAGTTCAAGAAACTTTCCGCCCTCTACAAAACTCGAAGCGTTTAGAACTGCGCGACTCTTCTCCCCTATACGTATTTTTTTTTTCTTCTTTTGATGCTACAGTCCTCATTTGGGCCTAGGCCTAACTCCATGAAACTCTCCGTTTCACTTCGAGTTTCTAGATCTTAGACATTCGGTAGGACTCCTTGGGCGGGTGATCAGCTCGTCGCAAGGCCTCTACCTGTACACAAACATCCATGCCCTGAGTGGGATTCGAACCCATGATCCCGGCTTCCGAGCGAGCGAAGACAGTGCATGCCTTAGACCGCTCGGCTACCGTGACTGGCCCTGTACGTCTTTGCTGGTATATTTGACTGAATATTCTGTAAAAGATGAAAAGTACAAAAGAAACGCATAGTTTAGGACATACGGAAGACCGGAGGGACGTAGAGCTGGTGTTGGGCGCTTGATCCCAAGGAAATGGCAACGCCACGGATCCGATCCTTCAGTTTTCTGTATTTTCTGCATGTAGCATCCGTTTTGAAGCTCTATTCTCTTGTCATGGCACTCTAACAATTCCACGAACACTATCAATATGTATGAAATGTATACGCGTCGTGCAATAGGCTACAGTGAGAATACAAAATCACATTTATCACCATATAAGTAAGTACCGGACACCGAAGAAGAGAAGTATCCAGCGTCATACCAAACTCAACAAAGAAAGAAACAGCATGGGGACAACCATTTTATTAGTTAGTCAAGATTAACTGTTCCTGAAGCATGACAATCTTCCTACTTGATAACTTAACTGTTCCCGCGTTTCGGGAGCTCGTTCTATCTCCATCAGGTGACAAAGTATAGTAATGAGTAAGGTAAGGTAGGTAAAGCAAGCTCTGTGACAGCCCATGAAGGCCCATAGGGTTGTGAGACGTCGAGGCTCTCACATATTCTAGACAATCGACTCACAGATGGCGGTGAGGTTGTCAGCCTTTCACGCCAATCTATCCCTGTAACAGGCCGTGAATTGCCATAGGGTGGTGAGACGTCGAAGTTCCCATATTTTCTACAGACAGTCGGCTCACAGATGGCGGTAAGGTTGTCAGCCTTAACCACCGGCCGCCATTTACACCTCAGGAATATTCCTGATACTCAATTCTGTTAGAGGCTGAGTCGACCCCAGGGCCACAGTGCGGCTGGAAGGATTAAGGTAAAAGGTAAACGTAAAGCTGTCCCTGTGCTTAACTGATTAATCACGATGCCATGAAGGCGTATGGGGGAGTGGGTGTATATCTATACATTTTCTTGACCGCGGCACTAGTTGGAGGTGAATTGTAAGCTTCACGCCCCTGCCGCATTACCCCCGGGGGAAGAACCCCCGGTACCCATCAGATAGGAGGCTGAGTAGGCCCCAGAGCCGGTCTGGACGACGTGGAGAAGAGAAAATTCTTGACTCTACCGGGACTCCAATTCCGACGCCTCGGTCGTGCAGCCCGTAGCCAGTCACTATACCGATATGATATCCCGGTTCCCCTGGAAGGATTAGGTAAACTGATAAAAATCCACGTCATCTGGGCTCGAACCAGCGACCTTCCGGCTTGTAGCATAGTGCCTTAACCAGGAAAAATTAATAAAGTCTGTTTCGTGCACTGTTTTCAATAACAATTCAACCTTAAAATAAGAAATTCCTATGAGAACTCTTGGAAAGACACTTGGCTGACCAAGATACAATCAGGAGAATAATATAAGAATGATTTTTAGAATATGGCGGTATGACATGGTGAATGAATCCCCACAGCCGTTAATTTAGGTTTTCTAGACCGGAGCCGCTATTTCCTCGAAACAGCTCCTCAATTATCCCCATGAAGCTGAGTGGACCCCGTTCCAGACACTCTACTTCTCAGAAAATCTGGCAGCCCCGGGAATCGAACCCGAACCTCTGGATCTGTAGTCAGAAACTATGACCACTAGACCACAGAGGCGGTCACAGTCTACGCATCATTTAAGCAAATTAATATTTACTGACTTGTTGGGAGATACTGAGTCCATCGCGTATGCCGCATTCGTCATTTTGATAGCCGTGTCTTCTATCCCGTTTTCAAAACCAGATAACCCTCCTGTGAAGGTTACTTCGTTGTTCAGAAAAGTTCGTAATTGTAATTAATAACCACCACTTCAAGGCAGCAATCAAGAAGTACATACAAATGATTTAACACAGGGTATATATTTACGATAATAATCACTTGCCAACAGCAATTACCAATCCGTTGTGTCATTAGATTCGGGCTGAGGAGAATATTTGGTCCTAAGTGGGCACCAGTAACACGACGCTGAAGAAAACTACATAATGGGGAGCGTCACAATACGTATTCTTCACTAAATATTGTGACATGACGCCTGAAAGCCGTAATAGTGGAGTCGGAGTGAGGCGCTCTTTGCTAGGCAACGGCTCGGTTAACACTGCCTAAAAGCTGGACTAGTGGAACCAGACATAGTACTACACATTTTGCTATGGAATGGATCATGGACGTTTCCGAGACATGATAGAAACAGACGTTAATGAAAGCAGAATAGCTGAGCGACTATTAGATTCTTAAGGATTATTTTCCATGGTTGCTACAAAAATTACTGCTGTCTCTACAAACAGCAAGCGCCCTCGTTTTCCCCCCTTCTCTGTTTTCCTTTTGGTGACGACAGAAGTGAGGGAGCACAATTACTTACATTTATTTAGAAGTCAGCTTAAGCCTAGGTAGGTTATCAGGCCAGCTTACCTGTAAGAGAAAAACACATGGATTAGATTACATTAATTAAGCAGCGATTAAACTAGCTTCAAATGTAAAGTTAAAAGGTTAAGATTGTCCTTGTGTTTAATTCGGGGACACGCGGTAGCATAGTTCGTTCAGGCACTATGTTACAAGCCGGAAAGTCGCAGGTTCGATTCCCGATGAGGTCATTCGAATTTCAATTAATCCAATCTTTCCAGATTCATAATGGCATTGGGGTCGACTCAGTCTTTAACAGAAATGAATACTAGGAATCTTCCTGAGGATAAAGGGCGGCCGGCGCGTAAGACTGCCAACCTCACCGCCATCTGTGAGCAGATTGTCTAGAAAATGTGGGAGCCTCGAAGTCTCACAACCCTATGGACCTGCACGGCCTGTTACAGGAATAGCTTGGCGCGTAAAGTTGACAACCTCACCGCCATCTTTGAGCATATTATCTAGAAAATGTGGGAGCCTCGACGTCTCACAACCCTATGGGCCTTCACTGCCTGTTACAGGGAGAGCTTTACCTTTTTTTTCTTGCACTCACATAACGGCCAGTACGGGCAGCATAACATTTATGTAGGCTTCTGCATCAGATTATGTTTTTAACTTATTTTTACCATTCCGAAACGGCAGTTAAGTCATGTGAACGGTCGTAGGCCTGACCACCGTCAAGTTTAAGTCTGTTACACTGCGTATTCTGCTGATAGCCAACAGTTCAGAACCTTTCGCTGGACAGTGTGAAACGGAACTGTAAAACTCTTTTGTTTAGCATCCATTATGCATTTTTGTTTTCAGCTTTTAATCAGGTACTTGTTTAGTAATGCAAAACAATAGTTACACCACGTTTTTGTGATGAGACGCACAGATAACAAGAGTGCCTTCAAGCCATTGAAACGACATGATCACAAACGTGAGAATTGCCGAGCCCTTTGGAGATGAAGAGAGACGTTAGCTGAGATTACAATCTCGGTTACCAAAATTATGACTTATCATGGGCACCAAGGCATCTTGTGGAGGCAGTATCTGATGGTGCTGCAATGGCCTTCAAGGGCTACCACAGGGAAGCGTAAAACCTGGGCCGCGCGCCTCATACGACACGAGATGTAGTTAACATGTCATGAAAGCCAACAACGGAACCTCTACTAGATTAACCACTAAAGGGTTTAGGAATTTCAGCTTTGTTCAAGAATACTGAACACTGTTACTTGCTTATATGGAAGCGTGTTTCGGCCATTTAATTTTGTTTGATACGGAAGTGATAACCAGGGTAGCGTAGTCGGTATAGCGACTGGCTATGGACTGGAAGACTGAGGGTTGGAGTTCGAGTCCCGGTAGGGTCCAGAATTTTCTCTTCTCCAAATCGTCCGGACCAGCTCTGCGGTACATCGAACCTTCCATCCAATGGATACCGGGGGCTCTGATTACTCACTTCCAGCTAGTGCTGAGGTCAAGAAAATGTGGAGCTATACATCCACTCCCCCACTGAAAAGATGAAATGTTGGCCAGCTGCCATCTTCTTCATGGTTTTCTCCACTCCATCCATGAGAATAACGAGATGGACTCTTCGAATAGGCCACGGCAATCTCATTGCCAACCTTAAAAGGTAAACTTGTTCCTGAGCTTAACTGAGAACTACGCCATGAAGGCGTATGGGGAAATGGATGTATATAACCACGCATTCTTGACGCCTCGGCCGCTTTACCCCCTACATGACGTGAAAAGTAGAAAATTCTTTCCCTTACCGTGACCCGAATTCGGACCCCTTGGCCGTCCAGCCAGTAGCCAGTCGCTATACGGCATTGACAAACGTCTTAAATTACCTCCCTCGTCTGTGGCTGGATTACACATATCAGAGTACTGAATTTCGGTGGTTAGGTCCCCCTGCCTTGTAATATGAAGGTCCCAGATTCAAATCTCAGCTCCGAGACCAGCTAGCAAGACTTAGGGTTATTTCCTCTGTTATGCATGATCTACGCGGACATTCAAAGAAGACCAAGATACATTTCTCCATAGTTCGAAAATCTTTCGTCACCATAATACTGAATAACCTTACTTACTTACTTACTCGTGGAGCTGAGCCCTTCTGGAGGAGCTTCCAATTCTGCAGCTATTCAAGAATTTCCCAGCATTTTATGGAACCCGAGGGTTCATCACCGTGTTCACAAGAACCTTCCACTGGTCCCTATCCTGAGCCAGATCTATCAAATCTATACCATCCCATCCTATCTCTCTAAGATCCATTCTAATATTGTCCACCCACTTACACCTTGTTCTTCGTTGTGGTCTGTTTCCTTCTCGCTTTCCCACCAATATCCTATACGTATAACCTTTCGTCTCTAAATGATCTGTTCAGTTAAATAAATGATAAATCGAGAATAATCAGAAATCATCTTTCAAATTGACGGTACGAATTATTTACTTGAGATAACGTCATTAAATGAACCGAGGAAGAAAATAAATAAACGATTACAATATAGGCTATATTTATCTGGTTTAGGGTAGCGAGAAGTGGAGAGCTCTTGTAAGCACGGTAATGAACATTCATGACAGATAAAAATCAGGGAATTAGTTGAATAGCTGAACAACCGTTAGTTTCTGTACCCCTTAAACCTACCTTGTAGCTAAACATAACAAAAAACCCCCAGCATTTTAATGAAAGTTACGCAAAAAAATAAAAATTATATGGAGGACCAAGAGGCGTTTGATATTTTAAACAATTATACCCCGATATTATCTGAACTAGGACAATTCCAGCGCCGTTCTGAACCATCACTTAATTGGTAAAAGGCAAAAAAGGGTAAAGCTATTCCTGTAACAGACCGTGGAGGCCACAAAGTTGTGAGACGTCGAGGCTCCCACATGTTCTCTAAACAATCGGCTTAAAGATGGCGGCAAGGTTGTAATCCTTACGCGCCTGCCGCCCTTTACCCCCAGGAAGATCCCTGGTACTCACTTCTGTTAGAATTTGAGTAGACCCAAGGGCCATAGTGCAGGTGGAAGGATTAGTTCAATTGAATAATTTGATGACCTCATCGGGAATCGAACCCGCAACCTTCCGGCTTGTAGCATAGTGCCTCAACCAACTACGCTACTGCGTCCCCCCCCCAACATTTAATTGGTGACATCAAATCCCTCGTCCAACATTCAACAAACATCTGGACTTAAAGCAGCACACGAGATAGATACGTTCCTCGATCTAAGATAAAATTTTTGTGGTATTTCTTGTGTATGAGTACGTAACGACATTCTATCAAATATCTAGACCACATGGTACAAAAAAGGAGAGCAAGATGTCTGTGAATAATACATTTGAGAGAAACTGGTTGTGATCTGCCTTATTACTAAAACAAAACAAACTCCGTAGTTTTAGTCCGCAAGCGAAATATACCGACCGAGCGGCCGCCGTTTGTGGGCAAAGTTAGTGCCAGTTCTAGCGGATAGAGGGTGTCGCGTGGTCAGCGCAACGGATCCCCAGGGCTGTTAATCTCGGTTTTCTAGACCGGAGCATGTATTTCCTCGAAATAGCTTCTCAGTTATCCTCACGAGGCCGAGGGGACCCCGTTCCACACCCACTGCTTCTCAGAAAATCTGGTAGCGCCGGGAATGACCACTAGACCACAGAGGCGGTAGCCTTAAGTTACTATTTTACCAGCATGGTCTGAAGAAAACGACGAAAAGCTACAAGTCTTCAATTTCGGGACCTCCTCACTACGAAGGAGGGGTAACCTGTATACCAAGAGACTACCTCAGTCCATACGAAGTCGCATGAGGAACAGTTTTTATACCTGACTGTACTTGCCTCCCACGTGTTCTGTACTATTTCAATAGCGTTCAGCTCACATGTACAGAGAGCGCTTCAGCAGGACCTGCAGAGCGCACGAACAGAATCCTCGCCGTTCTTTATAGCCCTTTTAAGTTAAAGATGAGAGGAATATTGATGCATTAAATCACACAGGTTATTATATATGCCACCAAATGTAAGACTCGAAACATCTTCATTTTATCCACAGTTATGTATTATTCTCAGAATAAAGGGCTGGTATTTCCCGAACGGCATTTATTAACCGATATTAATGGAGACGGATTTCGTATTCTGTGAGGCATGAATTCTTTTTATTATTTGCATGAACTGAAGGCTTCAAGGGATTGGTTTCTTTTTCCAATTTAGCAGGACAAAGTGCTCTAGAGGATATTCAGATCTAAGATAGATGTAGTGATATGTGCAAAAAGAAAATAACAACAAAAGAAATACAAATATCACATTTCTGTACAATACCCATCGTCCTGTTTTTTAATCTAAAACCCGTCCTGTTTATTTTTAAGACATAACGTTTCGGAGCCTGGATTCTGTCTCCGTCTTCAGGAAAAACCGCCTCAGTTGGGCCCAATCGATAGAGCTAGTCCCCATTTCCGGACCAAAACCCGTCCTGTTTATTTTTAAGACATAACGTTTCGGAGCCTGGATTCTGTCTCCGACTTCAGGTAAAACCGCCTTATTTGGGCCCAATCTATAGACCTAGTCCCTATCTCCGGACACCTGTACCAGCACCAAAATGGAGCATACAAACCAAGAAGTGTTTTAATATTTTCTCATCTGTGATAAGATTAAGGTGGTCAGATCAAAGAGCATCAGATGGACTTAGCATAGGGGGCACGCGGTAGCGTGTTTGGTTGAGGCATTATGCTACAAGCCGGAAGGTCGCGGGTTCAAGTCCCGATGAGTTCATTGGATTTTCTTTTCAGTTTACTTAATCCATCCAGCCGCACTATGGCCCTGGGGACGACTCAGCCTCTAACAGAAATGAGTAACAGGAATATTCTTGGGGCTAAAGGGCGGCTGGTGCGTTAAGGCTGAGAACCTCACCGCCATCTGTGAGTCGATTGTCTAGAAAATGTGGGAACGTCGATGTTTCACAACCCTATGGGCCTTCAAGGTCTGTTACAGGGATAGCTTTACTTTTTACTTTTTTACTTTTATTGGGAACATGTACACGGCAATGAGCTATCGGATTTCATTAAAGGCGGAAATTTTGATTCTCAGTAACAACTCTGCTTCATGACGAGAGGAACGGAAACCGTCACTTTAACACTCAGCACTAGAATTGAAGCTAGGACTCTAGGATATGTGTCCTGTATCAACATTTGTGAGCAAAGAAGACAACAAGCATACATGAGTGGATACAGGGCATGTGGTCCGTACACATGAGAAGAATGCAAGTTTAAAAAATTAAGAGATAAGGTTCGCCTTGCATATAAACAATAAATCGTATGACGGAGTGGCGGTCCGGCTCCATGCGCTCTTATCCTCAACATCAGAAGAAGCTGTGATCAGCTTCACGTCCCGGGCTGCTTTACTTTGGCAGAAACGGAAAATCCCACGATACGCAATCGATAAGAGATTGGTCTGGCCCCAAAGTCAGTCTGGAAGGAGTAACAGATAAATCTCTTACTCCTGCTGGTAATCGAAACCTGATTCCTCGGTTGTCCAGCTCGTAGTTTAGTCGCTATATCGACTGAGCTATATCCCGGCTCCATGAGATAATATAATAACAAAGATTAATAATTTATAGTTGTACACCCCTGACCCAGCATCTTTTCATTCTAGAACTTGCATCCTGATGATGATGATGATGATGATGATGATGAAGAACACGGACAGTTGGAGAAAACGGGCTAATGAAATTATTTCCAATGATTCAGCAAGTTTTTCTCCTTGTGAAGGTATAAGAAGCATTCGCGGCAAGGAAAACTTGACATGCATTGTACTGAGATGCAGACTTTTGTTGGTATCGGCACCCACTGTCAAGAGAGGATTTTTTAAATCGATAGGTCAATACGTCCATGTGAATTACATCACATTTATATATGAATATGCTATTAGATTGTTATTGTGCAGTACAACAGAAGAGCCACAACTGTGTTCATTAAGGTGAGCACATCAGAACGTGCAGGAAATTATAATTCACAGCTCAGTGCAGCAGCAGCAGTCGGGGTGTACGGCCTGCCGCGTCTCGTGAGGAGTTGGGGGTATTATCCCTCCACCTACACGTCTAGCGAGGAGTTGGGGGTATTATCCGTCAGCCTACACGTCTCGTGAGGAGTTGGGGGTATTAGCCCTCCGCCTACACGTCTTGCGAGGAGATGGGGGTATTACCCCTCCGCCTACACGTCTCGCGAGGGGTGGGGGGTATTATCCCTCCACCTACACGTCTAGCGAGGAGTTGGGGGTATTATCCGTCAGCCTACACGTCTCGTGAGGAGTTGGGGGTATTAGCCCTCCGCCTACACGTCTTGCGAGGAGATGGGGGTATTACCCCTCCGCCTACACGTCTCGCGAGGAGTTGGGGGTATTAGCCCTACGCCTACACGTCTCGTGAGGAGTTGGGGGTATTAGCCCTCCGCCTACACGTCTCGTAAGGAGTTGGGGGTATTATCCGTCAGCCTACACGTCTCGTGAGGAGTTGGGGGTATTATCCGTCAGCCTACAAGTCTCGTGAGGAGTTGGGGGTATTATCCGTCAGCCTACACGTCTCGTGAGGAGTTGGGGGTATTATCCGTCAGCCTACACGTTGCACGTTTTTTCAGCTACATACCTAACTTACTAACCAAGTAACTAAGTACCCAACAAATCAACTGATAACTAACTAATTAATCAAATAAAACATCAAACTAACTAAATACATAAATTACTAAATTAAAATAAGCAAATAAATAATTAAATACGAATTTAACAAACTATAGCTAACCAGCTATTCAGTAAATAACCAACCAGCTACCCACTAATCAACCACTTATCTAATTAACCAACCATGCAACAAATTAATTAACTACCTAAACAACTAAAAAAACGAATAAACTAATCAATCGATTAACAAAATAATTAACTAGCCTATAAACTAAATTACTTCTTTACAGGCTATACACCTAATCAAATGAGTAACTAACCAAATAATTAAATGAGTACTCTAACTACTGATTAGGGGCCGCGCCATTGCTCAAGCGGTCAGTCGCTGGCTTCCCACCGCGGCGGCCCGGGTTCGATCCCGAGTCTGGTCAAGTGGGATTTCTGGTGGACAAAGTGGCGCTGTGGCAGGTTTTCTCCGAGTACTTCAGTTTCACTTGCCAATCTTCATTCCACCAATTGCTCCACAATCACCCTCACCTATCATCCGGGGCTGGTACAATAGGCCAGAAGTGTCCGCAGTACAAGGGACTTAGTCCCACGCCACTAGCAATAATAAAAATAATAAAAACTACTAATTAACTCACCAGCTACCCAACTAACACCAATCTAATTAACTCCGTAGAAAAGAGTAATTTTAAGAAGGCAACAGCCGCTCAGTAGGTCAAGAAATTTTCTACGCTTAATTGAACCCGAAGGTAAATTACCATGTTCGCAAGAGCCCGCCACTGTTCCCTATCCTGAGCCAGCTCAATCCTGTCCACAGCTGCTTCCTTCCTCATTCTGTCCAATGTTTTATTCACAACCATCAGAGTTAAAATCCTATACTCCATGGCCTGTAGTCCGCAAGCGAACTGTATCGACCGAGCGACCGCCGCTTGTCAGCGAAGTTAGTGCCAACTTTTGCGGATAGAGGGTGTCGCGTGGTCAGCGCAACGCATCCCCACGGGCGTTAATCTAGGTTTTCTAGACCGGAGCCGCTATTTCCTTGAAATAGCTCCTTAATTATCCTGACGATGCTGAGTGGACCCCATTCCATACCCACTACTTCTCAGAAAATTCAGTAGCTCCGGGAATCGAACCCGGGACCTCTGAATCTAGCCAGGAACTCTGACAACTAGACCACAGAGGCGTTCTAGTACTCCGAATTCTCGCGCTATTTGTGCAGATTACGAAGAGTGCCGCTTTTGATCTTAAGGTCTTGAAGAAAATCGAAGCAAAAGATATCACGCCAGTTGCCAGTCTCTTTACCGACTGAGTTAACTCGATAGGAAGCAAGACAGGCTCCAACATCCCTGCAGGGAATCGAAGCCAAGATATCGTGCCCGTGGCCAGTCTTGTTACCGATTCACTTTAACTAGGTACAGGGTAAGATAGGCTCAATATCCCCGCAAGGAATCGAAGCCAGACCATGAAGTCCGTTGCTGAGAGAGTTAATTGATTACGGGGCAAGACATGGTCCAACATCCTTGGAGAGGCTCGAATCCCGCCTGCCCACTATACAGTCAGTCTCCTTGCGGATGGGAACATTCCCGTGCATTGATTTCCCTTTCGAAGTATTTAAAATAGAACACAATATGTTCATAAGATCTAGAAATTTGTGACGATGGTACATTAGCGCAAATATAAACGCAACGTCGCGGAGACTGCATTCTGCCTCCGTCTTCAGTTAAAAACCGACAGTAGGCACCGCATGAGGAAGTGAGTTGATCTCCATTTGTTTGCACAACTGTCAGCTGGTACCGGTTGCAGGAATCAATGTTTCAGATGTTTCTCGGCGCTTGTTCACTTTGGGCTCCACCCAGTCTCATTAATAGCCAATCATGCAATAGCAAGCCCAGTCGCTACCTACTCTACATACACTCCGAACAACACACAACTCATGTGGCAATTTATCGTCACAGTGTTGGAAACTTCATTCATTGGCTTCGGTTAATTAAGGCGGGAACTGAGAATCTTGGAAGAAAAAACAATTATCTCAATTCCGATAATAATTACAATAATATCACAAGTAATTTAATAATGAATCTTGAATGTTAACCAATATTGCGATGTATTATGAATAAAAAAACATGTTTTGAACGTGGGTATTTGACACACAAATAGGGTATTAGCATCAGGCTGAAACCTTGGTAGCAGGTTCTTGCAAACAAATTACCTTTAGATTCTAAAGGGTTTCGATGATGATGATGTATAATACTCAGAATTATTGATCTTTGGAATTCTGGGAAATAAGCTTTAAAATCACGTAAACCTATCCCTCTAACAACCATGGAGGCCCATAAGGTTGTGAGACGTCGAGGCTCCCACATTATCTAGACAATCGTCTTTCAGATGGCGGTGAGGTTGTCAGCCCTAAGCGCCGGTCTCCATTTACCCCTAGGAGAATTTCTGGTGCTCATTTCTGTTAGAAGCTGAGACGATGCCAGGGCCATAGTGCGGCTGGAAGGATTATGTCAATTGAAAAATCCGATGTCCTCATCGGGAAATGAACCCATGATCTTCCGGCTTGTAGCACAGTGCCTCAACGAATCACGCGGCTAAATTCTAAAATTAATGACATCAAGCACAAACTACAAAAGTTGTTACCGTTTATCGAATCATCATCGAGCAAGTTGGCTCAGTCGATAGCGCTTCTCGAGTTGAAATCGATCGGCGTCCGAATCAAATAGCGGCCGAATATCGACTACTCCTGGCTGTGGCATATAATGGTAAGTTTCTGCCCTTCCAGTTGAATTCTAAGACAATATCTTATAATTAGGCCACCTCGTTCCCAGTTCGTTATTCAGTATCACCCAAACATTCGACACTATACACAGTGGCTCATAAGGGCTTCCGGAAAGCCCAACAATAATTTAGAAATACAGTACCCCTGTAGCCTTATATTTGGTCCATAGAGTGATTCTAAATTATTGTCAGGTATTCCGGAGGGACTTCTGAATTATTCTGTATAATATGAGTTCTTGAAAGCCTCGTTTAATAACTAAAAAGAAAATAATTTTCTTCTTCTGTAAAGTTTGAATGTCTTGAAACCCATTTCGAGTTTCCGATTGAATTGTTCTTATTATCTACCATAGATCTCATGTTCTTCCACCCTCTACGAAATTATAAATTGAAAATTCGAGCGTTCTAGCCTTGAATCTGCATGTTCCCTTCAACACACCGCCATCAACTGGGAACTTCAAAATGTACGTGCACTTCCTACTTGAAAAATTATGCCTTCTCGGATGTGACGCCGTGCAAAAGGTAAAGTTGTCCCTGTGCTTAACTAATTAAGGACTACGCCATGAAGGCGTATGGGGGGATTGGATGTCTAGATCCACATTTTCTTGACTTCGGGGCTGGTTGGAAGTGAATGGTCAGCTTCACGCCCCGGCCACACCCCCCCCCCTTGTGGAAAGCGTGCCCGATACCCATTGGACAGTAGGGTGAGTGGGCCCCACAGCCGGTATAGACGACGTGGAGAAAAAGTTTTTATCCTGCCGGGACTCGAACTACGATCCCTCGGTCATCGAGCCCGTAGCCAGTAGCTATGCCGACTGAGCTATCCGGTCTCACTCTGAAATGTTAGTCCCATGACCTCGACTTATGTTTGTTCTTATTGGGATATTTACGACTGCTTCATTATTGATCATTGCACATTAAAATATTTCGTGTAATACGAACATACTGGTTTTATTACAATAGAAACAACCCAGGGCGTGCGTCATGAGTTATTAGAAGGATGGGCTGAAGGGTTTGGCGAATCTGAGTGGCCATATTAGGTACACATGTGCGCAAACTCAGAAGCCTATGTTTAGTGCTGCGTTGTGACGCAAGAGAGTTACTGTAGTAGTCTCCTCTTGCGGTTTTGCGCCGTTTGGATTTCACAAGTTTCCAGCTCTACAGAGGTACACACAGCCTTCATTTTTAGTGTCGCTTGGACGGAATTACTAGCGATAACGCTCTAGACTTGTATTTGCGGAGTACCGGGTTGGAATCTCAATTGGGACAGTGGCCACCCTGACTGAGGTTTTCAGCGGACTCCCTAAGCGCCTGCAGGCAAAAGACACGAAAATAAATAGGTATGTGGTCTGGAATATAACACGGTATAGTTCGTTGAGTCAAACGACTTTTCGAAAGACTATATCGCCTCCATCTTCATGGCAGAAGTAAGAAACCAACATGAAACAAGTAGCACGCTGTGCTTGCTGCTTTAATCATTATGGTTTCTTTCTTGGCTTCTTATTCGTTTCTGAAGATAGAGGCATTTCCTCCGAAATGTCAGTCAGCTAATGTCTTAAGGCAGGGCAATAGGCGCCAGCAAGAGGGCATAAATTCCAGCGTGCCACGAGTTGCCTACAAGGGAATACAACTGAAATGAAATAGTAGTTGTGACTTTAAGAAAAAGGACGGTTCTATCTGCACAGAATATTGCAGATTACTTCACAAAATCCACGGACACCGTACCCTGAATAATAAAATATGCTTGGGGTTTGAAGTGGGCCACAGATAAGTTACTGCGTGACAGTGTCTATGTATCAATACGCGTCATATACACAACCCATTGCATATATATCAGATGAATAAGCTGTAGAGATATATACTCCACATACCTCCTGTGCCCACCTACATCAGACAAATAATACTTTATTGAAGGACTGCATGTAATTTGCAGACAATGAGTGTCGGAGGTAGAAGAAGGGCGTTAACCCAAAATCACGCGACTGAAAGAAAGACTTGTCCAACAAAGAGTTTTACAACTTCGAAATTGCATGAAAACTGCTTGTAAAGTTTGAAGGGGGGGTTGTTCACACAGCAGAAACACAATGATAGGCAGATCGGAAGAAATAATTATATTCCTCCACAACATGAAAGACACTGTAGGTGGAAGAGGCTGGAACTGACGCCATTCTTGAGAAACTAACAGTCGCTCAGCTAGACAAGTAATTCACAATTAAATTATCAACTTCAAAGGATCCTTGCAGTGTAGACATACCGCCTCCTGGGGTGTGACGCCGGGTAGTCTGGTAGATTGTTACGGATGGTTACTTCATGTCCTATGTACAAACGCATGCAACGATCTACCAGATTATACGGCGTCACATCACTTGGTAAATACGGCTCTGACGATCGCACACAACACACACCTTTAATACCTTGTTTCATGATCCATCCATTCCTGGGACAGATTAATCCAATCCAATCCCTCATAACCTATATTTATAGTCAATACTAACCCTTTAAAGCCTTGTGGTTACTACATTTACCACCTGCTTTAACATAACGGTCCCGGTTTCGAAGCGAGTGAAGACAGTACATGTCTTAGACCGCTCGGCTATCGTGACCGGCTCTGAAATCACGTTTTTTTTTTTAATTTGCTATATAACGACGCTGTCTGTATCAAGATTATGTAGCGTGGACAATTACTGTCACCACTTTTATTAATTTGTGGGCACGCGGGTTCGATTTTCCAATGAGGTCATTGGATTTTTCAATTTACATAACCTTTCCAGTCGCACTATGACCCTAGCATCGACTTAGCCTCTAACAGAAATGAGAACCAGGAATCTTCCTGGGGGTAAAGGGCGGCCGTCCCATAAGTCTGACAATCTTACCGCCATCTGTGAGCCGATTGTCTAGAAAATGTGGGAACCTTAACGTCTCACAGCCCTACGGACCTCGACGGCCTGTTACAGGGATACATTTACCTTTTTTTTTTTTACCTTACTGTTAATAATTCTGAAGACTGAGTCGTTAATATGAATTAGTTTAATAAACGAAACAACCCCTCCAGACATCCATTTTACATAGATTCACGATTCTCTTGGAGTATTCAACATTGCTTGACTCATATATCAATGTCGGAGTGTATCCATTATTTATAACATGTTGTTCTTTTTTTTTGCAAACACGACGTTTCGGAAACTGGATCCGTTTCTTCTATCATGTGTAGGAGAAGAAAAGATACTCAGCTGAGCCCAAGGAAGAACTAATCTCAAGCAGTGGACAAAGGACCGAGACTCCGAGCAGTTACGTATGAAGAACCCACGGCAAGCAATGGACATGTCCAATGTAACATTCCCATAATACCACGAGGATTACAAACTGACGCACAAAGACCTCCAGCTTCCCTTGCAAAGACGCTGAAGCATGGGATAAGCACTGGCCCGGCCAAACTTTCGATAGAAACATCATAAATAAGATAATTAATCACCGGTCCTAATACAGTCTTGTAGTATGGAGTTTAAATTATTAAATAACACAGTGCGACCTGCTATTCTCTCCCCCCCTCCATGAAAATTCGTAATTATATCGCTTTTTTTTTTGTAAACAAGACTTTTCTAGATGAGAGAGTGTGGAAGGAGACCTTATAATGGAGACCATAATCCAGGGACATCCAAAATGTTGTCCACGAGCCTCAAACGGCTCTCAAAATACGTAATCTCCATGATGCTAGAAAGAGTTACATTTAAACCTAGCAGAAATTAGAAGCATACTATATTCCAGGAACGCTTGCCACTATTACATCTAAATTCTTTTAACTAACCAAAGATTAAAATACAACTAACTTCATGGAGCTGAGACCTTTTGAGAAGCCTCCAAATATTTTATGGAACTGGAAGATTCATTACTGAGTTCGCAAGAACCCTCCACCAGTTCCTATCCTGAGTCAGGTCAGTCCAGCGCATACCACCGCATCAATTTTATTATACCAATCAACGTATAGGTCTTCTTAATTGTCTCTTTCCGTCTGGCTTTACCACCAAAATCTTATAAGCATTTCTCTTGTCCCCAAGTATGCTACATGACATGTCCAGCTCATCCTCCTTGACTTGATCATTCTAATTATACTTGGCGAAGAGTGCAAGTTATGAAGCTCCTCATTATGCAGTTTTCTGAAACCTCATTAATACAGAACGCAAATAAAATATACCTGCGGTTTTGTATAGACGGTCAAATCTCATCTCTCAACGTAACTGATCATTGAGTGTGTCTGAGAACAGGGTGCAGAGAAGAACATTTGGCCCCAAAAGATATGAAACAGAACGAGTTTGAATAGCTGAAACACACTTGGTATGTATTCGGAATGTGCTGAGTTCGAATCCTGGCCGGGACGCCGGTTATGTTGTTATGTATTTATATAATCATTTTGGCCTGTTTTAAACAGCACCTTATTTATATAATTACTGTATATATATATGCTCCTCGTGGACTACCACCTTACCGTGGATAGGAAATCTGCGTGTCACAATGACATGGAGAACTATGCTGGCGGGAGCGTAAGGTCTTGGTAGAGCCACTCATGCCAGACAGATCAAAGGGTAGGAGCCTCACGATATGTAATCCCTGGTCCTCCAGGTTGGGGGTTGGGCTTGAGGCTTGCGACCCCACTTCGGAAAAATTTACCGTCACGAAACCATGGAGCTGAAGCGCCAGGAAAGAAGACACACACACATATATATATATATATATACATATATACTACCACAGTCAATAATTTCGTGTACTGGCCGCAAAGCGACGTTGCAGTGCACTACAGTGGATAGGTTGAGGCACGAAAATATGCCCTGTCAGTTCATCTCTTGTCACAGCAAGAGACAGTTGTGTGCAAACAGTGTAAGCAGAACTACTGCCTTTATTGCGAACTGCAGTTAAATGCAAGTGGCGGAAATTGAAAATGTGACAGTTTGAACAACGGGCAACCATAAAATTCTGCCAAAAACTAGGAAAATCCCCTACCGAAACATTTGGCGTAGGAAGAATTGGCTGTTGCATATCGCTCTGTTCTTGTCCAAGAGGAACTGGCAAGGCAACAGGTCACGGTTTTGCCACACCCTCCGTACTCACCTGATCTCGCACCATGCGATTTCTTTCTCATTCACCGCTTGAAAGCAAAGCTACGTGGTCACAGATTTCAGTCGTCCGAGGAGGTGGTCAATGCCACAAGAGACGCCGTACGGGAATTTCCCGCCAATATGTTTCAGCAATGTTTTCGGCAGCTATACGAGTATCAACGTTGGCAGACTTGCATAGCGGCCAACGGCAACTATTTTGAGGGCCGATGTGGATCTGTGTAAGTGTATGTGAATACCTTGTAATATCATGCGATAAAACCACAGTTCACGAAATTAATGACTGTACCACGTATATATATAATGCGTTACATATTATCCGTCCTTTCAACTTAGATTCACTGGTCTACAATTGCCAGTGAAATGATTTCGAGTAGGGGAACTTCTTTAAAGAATGCACATGCGTGTCACAAAGCCCAGAAGAATATACATGCATGTGCACAATATGAACATCAGGGAAAAAATCTCTGCTGACGAAATTTTCTACATTATTTTTCATTCAAGCTTTGGACTACCTGAATGGGAGATCAGTCAACCGAAGGGCCTCTAGCTATGACAGGCAAAACAATGACAATACAATTAAAAACCTCCGCATCAAGCTAGAATCGAACCAGCAGTCGTAATGTTTGAGCGGCATATGTCTGTGTGCTTATTATGTCATGGCCGCCGGCATCGGCAATTAGTGTCTTCAGATCAAGAATTAATCTACGGCAGCTGAGGATCCAAGAACAGTATATAAATGTCTCCCGAGCAGGCTATGTTGGACAACCCTGTTCTATGTCATAAGTTTTATCATAATTACGCTGCATTTTGAAAAGGCCGTACCATCATCACATTTTACAATAATTGGATCATATTTTCACCTACTCTTCACGGACGAAAAAAGAAGAAACCCCCGAGAAGGAATACATGAGATTCTTTCAGATATACTCATAATGGTAGTAACCATAGTAAGCAAATGTGTGTACTATTTCAACCAGTAGCTAAATGAAACTATCGTCATGAATGTCTCATTTCAATTACAGAAATAAAACATGTTTATGTGATTAATAGCAAATTAATTACACATTAAATGAAACCTAAAAGTAAAATACAAAAAACCGAAAGTAAAGTTATCCCTGTACCAGGCCGTGGAGGCCCATAGGGTTGTGAGACGTCGAGGCTCCCACATTTTCTAGACAATCGGCTCATAGATGGTGGCAAGTGTGTCAGCCCTACGCGCCGACCGCCCTTTACCCTCAAGAATATTCCAAAAATATTCCTGGTACTCATTTCTGTCAGAGGCTGAGTCGACCCAAGGGCCATAGTGCGGCTGGAAGGATTAGGTCAATTGAAAAGAATCCAATGACCTCATCGTTAAATTAAACCTATGGAGTAATAATATTTAGGTTCTGCCTCCATCTTCAGGACAGAACAGTACGCCAAACAGAAAACCAGCAAGAATCAAGGTGCAAATATATTGTCACGTATATGAGTAACTACAGACGGGATTTGGATTACCGATTGTTTTTACGACGGACGGTCAGTCGGCCAGCCTGTCTTGGTGCCAAGCCCCCCCCCCCATCTGGGGCCCAAGATCAGATTTTAATTATTGTCAGATACTTGAGGGTTTGTTTATGTAGGACGCCCTCTCTGACGAGAGGATGTGTCTGTAGTTTACAGTTGGTGATGGTCATCGCCAGCGCAGTCATTCTCGGGTATGAGTACCGCGGGACTCATGACCACATTTTACTGTCTCAGATTCGAGACTCCCCCAACCTGGAGGGCCAGGTCCCGGTATTAATACCCCTATTGTCAGGGTGGCCCAGTTATAGCCCCAGGCACTGGGATTAGTCAAAGTTACGTTACGACCGACAGTCAGTTGGCTAGTCTATCTTGAAATAAAGCACCCATCTGGGGCTTAAGACCAGGTCTTTTTTACTGTCAGACAGTTGCAGGTTTATTGATGTGGGGCGCTCTCTCTGACGAGAGGACGGGTCTGCCGTTTGCCAGAGTCACAGTCAGCAGTAATAAGTCTGCTATCAGAACGTACAATTCACTTTTTTTTTCCTTGGCACTACAGCCCCAGTGGGCCTAGACCTACCTCCATGAACTTCTCCGTTCACTTCGGTTTTTCTAGATCTTACACATTCGGTAGGACTCCTTGGGCGAGTGATCAGCTCGTCGCAAGGTCTCTACCTGTAGACAAACACAGAAAAACGCACACAAACATCCATGCCCTGAGTGGGATTTGAACCCACGATCTCGGCTTCCGAGCGAACGAAGACAGTGCATGCCTTAGACCGCTCGGCTACCGTGACCGGCTACAATTCACATTTTACATGTTATTAAATGTATGTATATACAGCATATACAGGGCTTCTTTGTCAGTCCAGGCTCAATACAACAGCTCATGCCCTATCATTAGTAGCTACTGCTACAACGGCAGTCTAGACACTTGAACAGACACATGCTTCACCGCCGTCAAGTTTAAGCCTCCTATAACTGGGATTAGTCAAAGTCAGAGTTACTTTACGAATGGCGATTTACCGCCAATCAGTTCGTCTTGGTGTCAGGCCCCTTGAGGCCCACGACCACAGATTTTTGGCGACTGAACTCTTGCGGTAGTCCTTATGTAACATCCTATCTGACGAGAAGATAGGTTTGTCTCTTATGAATACGCTTGGCCTTTCATCAAGTGTATATTTCGCATATACTCGTATAACAGGTTATTGAAAATTCTTCCTTTTGCACTACATACAAATCCTCTGTCAGTATAGTCTTTACAGAGCGGATCATGCCTAACTTACACATCTGACTGGGATCATTGCCAATATATACACTGTCATATTCTGTATTTTGTTCTTTAATTATTTTTGTGTACTTCTATGTACTCGTGCTAACTTTGTAAATGGCCTGTGTGCTGTTAAGTTTGCACGTAATAAACGCGAATTGAATTATTATTATTATTGTTATTATTATTATTATTATTATTATTATTATGGAAATTGCAGATATATATATATATATCTGCTTAAGTACGCATGTAAACGACAATAGACTATGCGAAACGAGCACTTCGAGTGTGAACCTTTGTGCACAGCGCAATATAAAGTGCTAGGGCGCGCCCTGCCTCAAAAAAAGAAGTGGCACGACACGCCCTGACACGCCCCACCCGGCAGCCCCCTGCCCCTTGCTATACACGTGTGATCCTGGGATGGAGGTGGAGGTGCTGCCCGTTACAACTCGGCGTCGCACATCAGCGGCGGGCACTCCTGTTTCCGTCTGGGCGCATCCTGAGCTTCACGTCCTTTCTTTCAGTATTCCAGAGTAACTGAAGGACATGCCCGCCCAAAGCCACAACTATGGAGCCAGAAGAGACGGTCATTTCCATGGCAACCAAATCACGTGGCCCCATTAACCGATATACACGCAACAATAAAGGAAATGTTGGAAGCAGTATTTTCTATGCCGTCAGTTCTGAGGTTACATAAGGATAAGAAACTGGAATTTCTGCATAAACGCCTTACGTGCTGGCCGCCCATTACCCCCACGAACATTCCTGGTATTCGTTTCTGTTAGAGGCTGAGTCGACCGCAGGGCCATAGTGCGGCTGGAAGAATTAGGTAAATTGAAGAAAAAAATCCACCTCATCGGGAATCGAACCCGCGACCTTCCGGTTTGTAGCATAGTGTATATGGAGAAAACCGAGAAGATATTCTTGTACATGAATAGAGAAAGACATACTAAAAACATGATAAAATTATGTGCTTAATTAATTAAGCACACCATGAAGACGTTTCGGGGAATGGAGACATAACTAACCGATTCTTGATGTCGGCACCAGATGAAGGTTACAGGAAAATTGTGGAATAGAGAAAAATCTCTTGCCCCTGCTAGGAATCGAACCTCGGCCGTTCAAACCAAAATCCGTCTCTATATCAACTGACTTATCCCGGCTCACTATCAATATTACTGATAGGCCCACAAACCAAAATATAGACTTATGTATACTCATATTTTACAAAATTACTATTTTGATGTATCACAGCTAACCACTGTCTTACACAAACGTCAATTTATATTTCTCAGAAACATGGGAAACTCACTCTGAACATTTTTTCTGTGTGATAATAACGAAGAAAATTATCATCTTTTAACGGTTTAAAATAAAATATCTGTCGTTTTGATCAATGTAAATTATAAACGCTCATAGAAAGCAAGCAAACAAAACAAACTCCGTGGCTTTAGTCTGCAAGCGAACTATACCTACCGAGCGACCGCCGCTTGTCGGCGAATTTAGTGCCAACTTTAGCGGATAGATGGTGTCCCGAGGTCAGCGCAACGGATCCCCACGGCCGTTAATTTCGGTTTTCTAGACCGGGGCCGCTACTTTTCCATTCAAGTAGCTCCTCAATTATGCTCACGAGGCTGAGAGGGCCCCGTTCCAGACCCACGAATTCTCAGAAAATCTGGTAGCGCCGGGAATCGAACCCGGACCTCTGGATCTGTAGCCAGAAACTCTGGCCACTAAACCGCTCATAGCAAGATAACAGAAAATGAAGGCGTTTACTTTTTAAATAAAACTGAAGCTCGAAAATGTGAAATGTGAAAAGGAAAGACAGAGTAGTCGGTAGAGAGATTGGCTATGGGCTGGGCGACCCAGCGGTCGAAGTTCGAGTCCGGGTAGGGTCAAGACTCCACGTCTGGAGCCCACGAAGCCTCCTATAGTGGGTAGCAGAGATTCTTTCCATGGGAAGAAAAGCGGCCGGGACGTGAAACTGACCACTCGCCTCCAACTAGTGCCGAGGTAAAAAAAAAATGTGGAGCTATACCCCCCTTACACATTCATTCATTCATCTGTAATCTGTCAGACGACAGGTCCACAGTCTCTTCCAAAACAGTTCCTCCATTTAATATGATCTAGAGCTTTCTCCTTGAAATGAAAATATCCTCTTCTGTCCCCAACGTCATCCAGCATCTTCTTACGTCTTCTGGTCACTTCTATCCGCCCCTCTATCTTTCCTTCAATAACTTCTTTTAGAAGGCAGTTACTGCGTAAGATATGACCAATCCAATTAGCCTTCCGTTTTCTTATTTCGTGTAGGATATTCCTCTGCTCACTGACTCTAAATAACACTTCTTCATTTCTCACACAATCGGTCCAACTGATCTTCTCCATCCTTCTCCAACACCACATTTCGAAGCTTTCCAGGTGTTTCTGATCTACTGCCCTTAGTGTCCAAGTTTCAGCCCCATACAAAGCGCTGCTCCAAATGTAGCATTTCACTAGTTACACCTTCATGGCGTAATAGTTAGTTAAGCACAGGGACAACTTTATCTTATGAAAATGTGAAAAGGCGGAAGAGTGGTTTTATTCCCACGAGGCCAGAACCCAAGAAGATGTCATCAGTCCAGTGAACTGTGTATGTGTGGAGGACAGATATTCACACATTCATTCGTATTCCGCGGCCGACGTACACGTCTGCGCCTTGTGATGAATGCCTCTTACACATATCGAAATACTCAGGACGACTGCTGCGTGTCTCTGATGGAGCGTGCAATGTAAACGGCTTCTTAGCTCTGCACTTATGCTTCACGGCGAACAAACTGTGACAAGACAGACGCACGCGCATTTTCAACTTCTTTATTTCGTTATTTCTTACTGAAAACCGTCACAGCACATCAGTAACACTTGTAAGCAGCTCTAGAATATACCTTTGCTACATGTTTCGGCCTTCAAGAGGCCATCATCAGGCAAATACATTAAACTTTTCTTTATTGAACTGCATGTCAAATATAGGATACAGTACTAAACTTCCAAGTGTATACTTAGCTACTCACTCACTCATGGAGCTGAGCCCTTCTGGAGGAGCCACAAATTCTGCAGCTACTCAAGAATTTCCCAGCATTTTATGGAACCCGAAGGTTCACCAGAGTGTTCACAAGAGCCCTCCACTGGTCCTTATCCTGAGCCAGATTAATCCAATCAATACCATCCCATCCTATCTCTATAAGATCCATTTTAATATTGCCCACCCACCTACCCCTTGTTCTTCCAAATGGTCTCTTTCCTTCTGGCTTCCCACCAATATCCTATACGCATTCCTCGTCTCCCCCATTCGTGCTACATGCCCTACCCACCGCATCCTCCAAGCTCAGGTCGTTTATCCAAGGAATCCGTTCAGGTCCGAGGTTCATTTTCGTAACATAATATGTTTTACGGTGAGCAGTTGTTAGCCCACGCCCAACCCCCAAGATGGAGGGCCACCCCTTGTCGGCTGTCTGCGACTGCTTATTCGATATATTCATAGCTTCCTTCCATACCTGGAGGGCGTCTCCTCCATCCGCAACCTGAGGACGCGCCATGCCGTGGTGACACGGGACCCACAATGGTATAAAATTATGTGAGTGAATATAAAATGAATATGAGCTGCAATCCATCTCTCAATTACACCGGACATTTACACAACGGAAGCGAACGTCAAATAGTATCAAATATTAAATAATAACATACAACATAACAAAGTGCCCCCGAACCCCACATCAGCCATTGTGCATATAATATGTCCGTATAAACATTACATGTTTTACGATTACAACTGCCAACTTCCAAATACCATCACATATACAACTTTTAACCGAACTTTTAACTATGTAACTGGTTATTTTAAGACTTCAACTTTTATTGTAATTTATAATATTATATTTATATTTATAATTTATATTTAATATTCAGTCATATCATTTTATACCACTGTATACCCTTGGAAGTTTAGCACTGTATCCTATATCTGACATGCAATTCAATAAAGAAAAGTTTAATGTATTTGCCTGATGATGGCTTTTTGAAGGCCGAAACATGTAGCACAAGTATCTCCTAGAGCTACTTACACGTACTATTGATTGTTGTATTGTAGCGGTTTTCAGTAAGAAACAATATGATACACAACAGGATGCATTCACTGAAAATTAGGAATTCCTTTATTTCGAGCGTAGTGGCTTTATAAGTGAATACCAACCACTCTTCTGAATAACGGTGAAAAAGTCGTAAGGCAAAGATGTCCCTCTGCTTAATTATTTAAGCATAAATACATGAAGAAATGACCGCCTCTGTGGTCTAGTGGTCAGCATTCCTGTCTACAGATCCAGAAGTCCGGTTTCGATTCCCGGCGCAACCTGATTTTTCCGATAAGTAGTGGGTCTGGAACGGGGTCCACTAAGCCCCGTGAGGAGCTATTTCAAGGAAATAGCGGCTCCGGTCTAGAAAACCGAGATTAACGGCCGTGGGAATCCGTTGCGCTGACCACGCGACATCCTCTATCGGCTAAAGTTGGCACTAACTTCGCCGACAAGTAGCGGTCACTCGGTCGGTATAGTTCGCTTGCGGACTACAGGCCACGGAATTCTTTTATTAACTTCCATCTACTGCCGAAGCAAAGAATATGTGGAAAAATATCTCCACTCCACAATATGTCTTCATGGTATGATTATTAATTAAGCATGGGGAAACTTCACATTTGTATTATGTTTTATTGTCTGTAAGTCTTATTAAGGTAGATTACAGTGTACAAGAACGTTCAGAGTTGAAAAAAGAGATAAAGGCGCAGAGAAAAACAAAGGTGTTCTAGAGGACGCCTAGACACGTAAGGAACACATAAAAAGAGCAATATTTTAAGTCGGCGTACATAAATTGTGTCTCTTCATAATAGGGGACATAAATTCCAACAAAGATGAGAGAATCTCAGGCAAACAGAGTAACAAAATAACGTAAAGAAGAGACATGCTGGGAAAAACATGGAAGAAAAATGATCTCTTGATGATCTGCTATAGCAGAGCAAATGAAGGCGCGACAACTGCAAACGAACAAACCGACTCGGCCGTGATAATGATGGCGACTGCGCAGTAGATAAGTAGCCGCCATGACGTATACAGATGGCCGACTCTGCCACAGTACAGGTGTTCCTTTCTTACTGGAACTTATTCTCCTGGCGGAATGGAAGGGCGGTCTTGATTACTGCTCTTTCACACGACTGTGCTTAAACAAGTGATACAGAACCAACATGCAGCCGAGTCCTCCTTGAGAAGCCGCCAGTTGCTCAGCCACTCAAGAATTTCCCACCATTTTATGGAACCTGGAAGTTCATCAGCGCGTCCACCAGAGCCCTCCACTGTACCGTATCCCGAGCCACATCAATCCAGTCCATATCACCCCATTCTATCTCACTAAGACCCATTTTAATATTATCTTTCCACCTATGTCTAGGTCTTTCCATCCGGCTTTCCAACCAAAATTCTATACGCATTCCTCTTCCATAAAATCTTGGCAAATTATTAAGTAGCTGAGCAACTGGCGGCTTCTCGAGAATCGCTAAGATCTATGGAGTTAGTTAATATTCTATTTAATAAAATGTTACAACAATAAGTTAATATTTATGCCCGGTGTAGAGGCGGGGTCGAATACCTCCACCGTGACCCTGCGAGTTGTAGGAGGGAAGTCTCATATCTGAGACAGTAAAATAAGGTCGCGAGTGCCAAGGGACTCTGACCCGAGAAAGACTGTGTTGGTAAGGTCCTGGAGCATATACGAAAGACAGACCCGTCCCCTCGTCAGAGAGGGCGCCCCACAAAAACAATACCGTAACTGTCAAACAGTAATAAATATCTGTCCATGAGGCCCAGATGGGGCTCGACATCAAGAATTACTGACCGACCGTCAGTCGCAATGTGACTTGGACTTGGTATTTATGTGTTTAAATTGTATTAAACTAACCTGTCAACAGATCAGAATGTACACCGACGAATAACATGCCGATCTATGGACAAATAACTGAATACGATTCGTAAGAATGTGATCATATTCTAATTTAAGGCGAAAATCCTGAAGTTGTTTGGAGAAACTGACGAAATCCACGAAACCCCTCTGTAAAGACAGAAAGGTCTCCGGGCCGAGATTATAACCCCAGACTTCCTGAATAAAAACAAAAGATCCCACCTACTCGACATAGGCATCCAGTGTTAATAACTCGGAGAACAAATGTAAGAACTGGACCTCATATGTTGCACGTTAAAGCAACCAGAGCAACATTAACTATCGGTGCATCGGGAAATGATTACAAACGGATATGTACGCATAAATCAGGGCTTGCTACAGCCCATCATTCATATTGTTACGTGGCGCCCGAAAGCCGGAATAGCGAAGCCAAAATAGACGTCCATTGCTAGGTAACGACTCGGTAAACACATTCCCACGGCAACGATTATGCAAGCAACAATCGCATAATTTCTGTTGCTATTCAACGGCTCTGAAAACACACCTTCCTAACAATTGAGAGGCTGTGAGTTCTGTGAGGTCCGTGCAAAGTGGTTATAAAGGAGTGTTCCGAGGCTGGTACGAACAGCATAGCATAGAGTCGTGTTTCGAGACGCCAGCCTGCGAGGATATGAGCTTGGGAGCAGAGGAATTGAATTTTGTCTTCTGAATTGGCAGCTGTAGAATGGCAAGAAAGGAATTAGGATGTAAAAAAATAAAGACTTCATGTGTTATTTGAGGTGATAGCGATGCTGTTATAAATCCGTTGCTAGGATACGACTAGTGAAGGCTGAGAACCCTATTGTGTGCGCAACGGTGAACTGTAAAGTGTGCAGATCAGCAGTAGCGCCGTATTACCTGTAGTCCCGAAATGTGTGTATAGGGTGTCAACAGATCCAATTAAAGAATCCAAACCCCGTCTATAGTCACTAATAGACGTGACAATATCTTACCGTGATACTGTATACTACAAAAATTACAAAACTGAAGAATTATTACTATTAATTTCAAGACAATAAATTCAAAAACCCATGGTAATCTTTTGGTTCACCGCAGGTCACTTACAAATACAGCAAAGCGTAGAAAAATCACGAAACAAAATGGATGTGTGTAGACGTCCGAAAACAGCACTTAATTGTGAACCTTCTGGGCACAGAATTAGAGTAAAACCAAGGAAGAAAAAGATGACAATATAGAGGTTATTACGGGTTTCCTAAGATGCCTAAACCTTAAAAAAATATGATTATTTCGTTTCGAAACCATCTTGCATTTAGAAATGAGATTCTTATAATGACACTTCCAAGGATATTAAAGTCCTCTGCAGTAGCAAGAAAGTCAGTTACAGGCAAGGGCAGAAATGAAGACAGGATATGAGAAGCCACTATAGTAACAACCACAGATAACATGAGAACAGTGTCAAAATATACAGAATGATACTAGAGAGTCCAGACAAAAGAAAGGTTATACATTTGTTAAAGTGGTCGATGTAACCATAAAACAATTACATGCAAGCTCTGAGAAGAAGAAAATACATGAAAAACTTCAGATAAGGAAGTACAATAACAGAAAAAAAAGATATGACAATGGTATAATGATAAGAATGGCCGGGCCATGGCTCAAGCGGTTAGTCGTTGGCTTCCCATCGCGGCGGCCTGGGTTCGATTACGGGGCTGGTCAAGTGGGATTTGTGGTGGACAAAGTGGCACTGGGGCAGGTTCTCTCCGAGTACTTCGGTTTCCCCTGCCAATCTTCATTCCACCAACTGCTCCACAATCACCCTCACCTATGATCTGGGGCTGGTACAATAGGCCAGAAGTGGCCGCAGTACACGGGACTTAGTTTAGTTAGTTAGTTAGTGGAGAGGGTGGGTTTCCCCATGCACTTAGACCTGTAGTGGTCCATTGTGCTTCCCTCTATGATTTCTACCAGTCTCTATATCCTACCGGTACTGGTGCTTACCATTAGTCCCGCCCAGCCAGCGAGACCGGCTCTACTAGCTGAGAGGTACCTATAATGCTTCCCCCATCTACCAGAGGTATTAGAGACTGCTCTTGGGCGGGAAACGTCCTTTAATTTGGCTCAGTGACCTCCTTTGAAGATATGAGGAACTTTTACGTGCCGTAAAGCTACGACACGGGACCCACGGCTTAAAGTCCCTCCCGGAGGACTTGTTCCCTGAATTTTTCCGCCCTTAAAAATTCGACAACCTCCGCCGGGTATTTGAACCGGCGTACTACGAGTCATGAGGTGGGAACGTTACCTCTAGACTACGGAGGTCGCTTTACAAGGGACCTAGTGCCACCCCACTAGCAATAAAAAGAAATAAAATAAAATAAAAAATAGTGTCAAGAAGTACAAAAGAAAGCCTATACAGTCTGGCCAAAAGAGCAGTTACATATCGCGCGGTCATTAAAAGAGTGAAACGCTTCGGCGAATGGAACGCAATCTTCATCAATGTTCCAGTAGTTACATGAACTGCACATCAGCATTTGGCTGCAGGTCTGACAATCGAAAAAATAATTGTAATCAAATTCAATTCTCTATTTATTTAAGTGCTTACTTGACAGCCCAAAGGCAAGCACGAGCAAAGAGAGAAACAAAACAAACATACAGACAGAAACAAAACACAAAAGCAAGTCAAGTTGTATCATTTAGTCAAGGTAAATTTCAATAAATGTAATCACACCAACAATTATGCGCTCATGAAAAAAAAATCATAAGCATTCACACTGAATGCAAATGATATTTTAACAACTGAGAACGTAAAAGGTAAAGATATCCCTGTAACAGGCCGTGGAGGACCATAGGGTTGTGAGACGTCGAGGCTCCCACATTTTCTAGATAATCGGCTCACAGATGGCGGTACGGTTGTCAGCCTTACGCACCGGCCGCCCTTTAGCCCCAAGAATATTCCTGGTACTAATTTCTGTTAGAGGCTGAGTCGACCTCAGAGCCACAGTGCGGAAGGAAGGATTATATCAATCGAAAAATCCAATGATCTTATAGGAAATCGAACCCGCGACTTTCCAGCTTGTAGCATAATGTCTCAACAAACTACACTACCGCGTGTCCCACCTTAACCACTAAAGTACTATTTTTATACAGGCCTGTGATTACGAGAAAAGTTTTTGTGCCAGATATGTAAAGTACAAGTAATATTAACACCTGGAGTTCGAGCCCCGGGTGAGGTGACAAGAATTCTCAATCCACCATGTCGTCCAGACCGACTCTGGGGCCCACCCACCCAGCTCCATGGAGTTAGTTAGTTAGAAGAGTTTCATATATTCGGCATTTTTAAAATTAATGAGTAAAAGTTTAGGGTACAATTAATTTATGCTTTATGTCGATATATCGATATTGAATACTACGTCTCGATATATCGTGTCGATGTACTCACACCAACTTCATATCGTACTTGCAAAGTGGCCTATCCTACACTTCAGTACACTTAACAATTAACATACAGGAATTGTTTCGCACAAAAATTATGCGACGCCCTTGCAGCCACACTCAGAGAGCACAGACTGTTACATTTCTAATCATGACTATTCATCGCGTCTGTTACAAACGACCATCATTCCACAATAAGGACGGCTTGTTTCCATCTAACGAAAGTTCAATTAAACCCACCGCTTCAACCGTATGCTCCTCTGACACAGAAGTCCTGGGGCGACTGCAACATACCATATGAAGCACAAACTATAGATTATAAGAAGGAAAGGTATACTTGTACAGTGTCGGTTTTGTAACTGTGTGTTTGGAGTGATTAAGTGTTCGCTCTACACCTTATGGACATAGGCGGCTCTGCGGTGTTAGGTCTGTACTTGTCGCTTCATGATGTGTTAATTCATGTTAAGAAATTCGCAACTAAGTCTCTAACCACATTAATAATAATAATAATAATAATAATAATACACTCATTGTAAATGTACTCTTTTATATTTTACTTTTCTCAACTCTGAATAATAACTCTGATTACTGTCAATAAAATTATTATTATTTCGTAATATATAAATTACCTTGGTTTTGTATTTTGTGTTTTATTTCTTTTATTTACTTATACTCGCTTTGTAATTGCTTTTTCGCTGTTAAGTTAGCAAGATTTTTTAATGCTACTGGGGTGGGACTGAGTCCCTTCTACTGCGCCCACTTCTGGCCTATTGTACCAGCCCCAGATGATAGGTGAGGGTGATCGTGGAGCAATTGATGGAATGAAGATTGACAGGAGAAACTGAAGTACTCGGAGAAAATCTGCTCCAGCGCCACTTTGTCCACCACAAAGCCCACTTGACCAGACCCAGGATCAAACGAGAGTCACCGCGGTGGGAAGCCAGCGACTAACCGCTAGAGCTATGGTACGGCCTTGAAGTTAGAAAGTAAATAAGCGGCCTCCATAGTCTACAGGTAACGTTCCCACCTCATGACTCGTAGTACGCGGGTTCAAATACCCGGCGGAGGTCGTCGAATTTTTAAGGGCGGAAAAATTCAGGGAACAAGTCCTCCGGGAGGGACTTTAAGCCGTGGGTCCCGTGTCTTAGCTTTACGGCACGTAAAAGAACCTCATATCTCCAAAGGAGGTCACTGAGCCAAATTACGGACGTTTCCCGCCCAAGAGCAGCCTCTAATACCTCTGGTAGATGGTGGAAGCATTATAGATACCTCTCAGCTAGTAGAGCCGGTCTCGCTGGCTGGGCGGGACTGAGGGTAAGCACCAGTATCGGTATGATATCGAGAATGGTAGAAATCATAGAGGGAAGCACAATGGACCAATACAGGTCTAAGTGCATAGGGAAAACCACCCTCTCCAATAACTAACTAACTAGAAAGTAAATAAATAACAACTGAACTGAATTATTTGCGGTGAGCCACAAATAAACTGTCACGTGATCGAGTGACTATAGACGGGGTTTGGATTGATAATTCGATTTATTGCACACTTCTACAGCTCGTGTCTACACCCCACAGATCACTATGCCATACAGACTAGCGTTCTAAGTCACGTTGTTTGGCAGCGGCCTCCAACAATGAAGCGTCCTCGACTTTCTAGCACAAAGGCTCCGGTCCTCGCTGGCTAGCAGCTTCCGAGATGAGTTTGAGTCTTATGTTTCGACCGTTAGTCTATCAGACAGTCTGCAACTAATATAGAGGTCAAGAAAATGTGGATCTACACATCCACTCTCCCATACGCCTTCATAAAGTAGTGCTTAATTAGTTAAGCACATAGACAGATTTACGTTTTACAACATGGTCTCCAAGGAGGTCATTTTCATTAAGGTTTTCCACCTGAAGCACTTAGAAGCATTTCTCGTTTCCTGTACATGTCCCACCGAACCCATCCTCCAGCAAAACAAGCATCAAACCAATTGGAAGGATAAAGAATGTCAAATCGTGTTCGTACGATCATCAAAGTTGCGTTCCAACCGATCGACTCCCATGAGAAACAAACGGAAAACAGAGTAGAGATACATGAACATAAAAGCGACAAAAAAGAAAAAAAGAAAAGCACAAAGAAGTCACAGAAATATTTACATACGAAAATATATTCTTTTCCTACTTTTGCTTATTAATAATTCAAATCTGTAGTAGCTCCAAATTATTGTTTTGTACTTCTCGTGCGTGACTACTGCGGAGAAATGAGCAGCCAAACAAGTGTATAATTTCACCAACTCCAGGCAGCAGGATAAGCATGTGTACTGTGCTATATACGGCTCCTTGAATATGATAATTCATAATTCGAACAACACTCTGAAGTAGCGAGGCAATATCAATCCGTCACGTGTTCCGATAAAGCCCTCACTGTCTCTCATCACGACACAGAATTTGTGCAAGTTCTGAATACAACCCACCGCCATCTGTGAGCCGATTGTCTAGAAAATGTGGGGGCCTCGACGTCTCACAACCCTACGGGCCTCCACGGCCTGTTACAGGAATAGCTTTACCTTGCCTTTTTCTGAACACCAAATCACTGCTTGTTAAGGAAAGTTATGTGTATCGGGGTAAAGCAGACCCTGTGTTAAATTTTATCAATCAAACTATAATTCATCCCCCCCCCATTCAACAAGCATCAAAACTGACTTCTCATTCTGAGTGAGGCACAAGGTTCTAGGATAGTACTTTAACACTTTAAAGCCCGGTTGCTGCACATACCAACTGCCTTAACATACCAAAACTCCGCATTCTGCCCACAGAGTGTATCTGCGTGTTTCGTATGGTTCTCACAATAAACAGCGACTGTTTCCCTAAACAGCATTAACCGGTTGGGCTCTGTAGCGGTGACGTAATGTTTCCTGTGAGATACGGACTGAACATACTAAAACTCTGCATTCTGCCCACAGAGTGTATCTGTGTGTTCCGTATGGTTCTCACAATAAACAGCGACTGTTTCCTTAAACAGCATTAACCGGTTGAATTTTATATACAATATTATGAGGGTGGGAAATAGATGCAAATGGTCTGAAATCTTGTCCAGTTTGGAGTCGTATATTATTTTCTATTATTATTATTTACTTTAACTACAAGTAGGTTTTTACCCGGTGGCAATAGTACTACAATAACACATAACACACATCTCACAAAATAACACAACATATTCAAACAAATCACAGAACACAAAACTACAAAAACAATAAAGGATACACTACACACAATGAATACAATGAATATATACGTACAACTACAACAAATGTAATTACAACTACAATTATATAAAATATTTTATTTATTTAATAGATTAAAATTGTTAAATTTTCGGTTTCAGTTAACAAAGAATTTATTAATTAGTTAACTATATCGGAAGATGAACACATGGACATACCGACATGTACATTACATTGATTGGATTCAGGAAGAAATTTATTTTCCATCAAAAGTGAACAAAATGTACACAATCTTGAATCATCTATATCTCAAATTTCGGATATTTAGAAACTGATATGGACGGACATATGCCACTGTATCCCATAAGAGGCCATAACAAACCTCGCTACAACAGATGCAGTATGATTTGAACTTAGCACAGAAACAAACCATGGACTCTGCTCCTATATACTATATATTGATAGTGATCAGGTACTTGCGGATGAGTTACGTCATATTTTTATTGTAAAGGATGTAGTTACCAATCAAGTGATTTTTCTCTGCCAATACAATGCATTTGCGATCCCAGCGGGGGAGGACTCGGATGAGATGGGCCGTGCGCGTGGGTAAGCACACTACAGTATCATTGTTTGGTCAACATTGACAGACACATAGATACTTTGATTAATGATATGCGCGGTAAGTCCATCTATTAACAATGCTCTGCCTGATTCCTAGGAATGTATGCAGGCTTCGCAGTGGAAAAAAAACAATCCAGGGTGAGGGGATCCTAGTTTGATTGATTTGTGTTTATCGACGCACCGGTTTTAGGCAAGACGGTGGTGAAAGATGAGATAATGCCCCTTGGGTTCGTAAAGGATATTGGTGTATTTACTTAGTGTAAAAGGTAGTCAGTGTCAGATGGTTATTTATTTAACGACGCCTTGACAAATGCATTGGCTACACAGAGTAGAATAAGAAATGATGTCATAATTATGGTTATAAAGTCTGTGAAACGAAGCGTTCTCCGTGACCATTACTATTAAACAGTACACAGAGTGTACAGACACCTGTTGACCCATTTATGCTTCTTTAAGCCTTTAAAGTCCAGTGGTCACCATATGAATTGCTTGCTTTAACATACTAAAACTCTGTATTCTGCCCACAGAATGTATCTGTGTGTTCCGTATGGTTCTCACAGAAAACCGCGACTGTTTTCCTAAACAGCATTAACCGGTTGGGCTTTGTAGTGGAGTCGTAATGTGTTTCCTGTGACGTACGGATTGAATATTTATATATTATTTTGAAGAAATTCAGTCTTTAATAAGAGGCTTAAACTCCGCGGAGGTCAATATACAATCATTCAATTGACTAGACTGCCGTTGTAGCGGAAGCTACTGAGAAATAGGGCAAAATCTGCTGTACTGAGCCTGGACTGACAGAGGCCCTCTATATACAATTTATATACATTTATTGACCTGTTTAACAAGTAAAACGTAAATATCCTTTATATTATGACAAATGACTACTACTGCAGACAATGACTCCGACAAAAGACAGACCCGTCCTCTCGTGAGAGAGGGCACCCACAAAAATAAGACCGAAACTGTCAAACAGTAATAAATATCTGGTCATAAGCCCCAGATTGGGCTCGACACCAAGATTGACTGACTGACTGACCGTCAGTCGCAATGTGACTTTGACTTTGACTGACTTGACACAGTGTGTCTGTGTTCCGTATGTTTCTCACAATAAACAGCGACTGTTTCCCTAAACAGCATTAACCGGTTGGGCTTAGTAGCGGTGACGTGATGTTTTATGTGAGGTACGAACTGAATTCTTATATATTATTTTGATGAAATTCAGTCTTTAAAGGGTTACTTTTTACATTGCTTTATATGTTATATTCCCGAAGATAGAAACCTTCGAAGGCGACAGTCGTGGCCTAATGCAGATACTATCCCGCTATTTGCCTGGATGGAACGGTTTTAATAAATTAAATCACGCATATGTGACATCGGCCTAGTTAACAGCGCTGCTACTCGGAGATGACGCGCGTAGTAATCATCACAGGAAAACCGAACCAGGCAGAATGTCATGGGAGCGCAGAAAAGAGTACATAAGCAATAGAGGACATTTCGTACAACAAAACACAGATATTATAAACAGGTTATAGCATGAGGCTGAATGGTCAGTAAAAGATAAAGCCATCCCTATAACAGGCCGTGGAGGCCCGTAGGGTTTTGAGACGTCGAGGCTCCCACATTTTCTAGATAATCGGACTCACAAATGGCGGTGAGTTTGGGCCGGCCGCTCTTTATCGCCAGCAAGATTCCTGGTACTCATTTCTGTTAAGAGACTAAGTCGATCCAAGGGCTCTAGCGCGGCTGGAAGGATTAGGTTAATTATAAAACCCAAGAACCTCATCGGGAATCGAACCCCCTTGAATGGTTGCATCAGATCTTATACGGTTCGAAGCCATAGGCGCATAATCTAAATACTAACGGCGTCATTATGAAAACGTCAATAAATAGGCCCACATAAGTACATCGTACTGTGTTCTCTCCGAGTAGATTATAGTTTCACAATGAGTCTTAATTTCTTTTCGGCCTACTTCCCTTATTTTAAACAATAAAAGGAGGCTTATGAGATCACCCTGCTGCCAGTGTGTCCCTGTACCCCCCTATCACTGCTCGGCAACGGCTCGATAAATACGTTTCCTCAGCAAAGATTTTCTTTATTTGATTAACAGCATATTTACAATCTACTCCCGATAATATGGAGTAATAAGTAAATTTGTCCTAAGTAGGTATCTTGAGTAGAGAAGTCATCCACTGATGATATTCTGACAGGCCCTGTAGAGGAATGGTGATGGTTTTAATCTTCGTCATCTGCGGGTTGTGGTAGGTGAGACTGCCACTGTCTCCTCAGTCTTCTTACATTTGGTGGGTTGCTAATTTCTACAACTCGTCTGTTATTGTGTCCGAGTATGCTTTGATGGTAGAATGCTTACAATCTATGTATTTCTTCTATGACAAATGGCATTTGCAGATCATTGTGGGTAGTAAAGTTGGAGACATACCAAGGTGCTTCAGTTACTGAGCGCAAGAATTTGGATTGAAGTCTTTTAATTATTTCTGTACTTGAAGATTTTGTAGGGCCCCACAGCTGTATAGCGTATACTGGTTTTATTATACACTTATACAGTAGAAGTTTGTTTTCTATGGATAGCTTGGATTTGCGGACCAAAAGCCAGGACATTTCTCGTAGTTTTAAGTCTAATTTCTGACGCTTTGTTTTGACGTGCTTCTACCATGTCAGTTTTTGGTCGAGGTATGATCCCAAGTATTTTACTTCGATTTGGACCGGTATTTGTATATTATTGATGGTAACCTGCGAGCAAGTTATACGTTTCATGGTGAACGTAACTTGCACTGATTTTGCCTGTTTTATTTTGATTTTCCATTTGGTAATACACACGTAAAAATATAAATGTTTGTCACGGTGTTTTCTATGCGGACGCGTCATATCAAAATGCTGCATACGCGATGAAAGGAATGTAAGTGATTTGTTCTTCTCAGACTTATTTTTTTTTCATTAAATTGCAAGTTTCATCACCTTGTTGCCTGAGCAGCTAAGTGACTACCGCAAGAAATCGTTATTCGCATTTGCGTTATATATAATTGACTGGAGTCTCTAGAGTACAGTTAAATAACCGAGGAATCAATCAATTATGACAACCATGTGTAAGCTGTAATGCAAACTCAACATGATCCAGCATTTTTGGTGATATCAGAATTATAATGAACTAATAGGCCTAATTAACATAGCATCAAAGCATTATCGTTGGTATTAATTTAATTGGCAATGACAGTTGTCGAATTGATAGCTTAAGTAAACATGAAGCAGTCACGTCATATCAATAGTTACATACATTATTATGTTAATCATCGGATTAGATTATAATCAGCATTTCGGATTTAAACCGTACCCGTAAATTGCAAGTGACTACATGGAGAATTCTTGTTACCGTTTTCAGTGGCATCGTACACGGATTCATTTGCACAAATTTAAGCAATCTGAATAGATTACACTATGTAAAAACTTGTGGGGGCACTATGCTACAAGCCGGAAGGTCACGGGTTTGATTCCCGATGAGAAAACTGGATTTTCCAATTGACCTAATCCTTCCTGCCGCACTATGGCCCTGGGGTCGACTCAGCCTCTAACAGAAATGTGTATTAGGAGTCTTCCTGGGGGTAAAGGGCAGCCAGCACGTAAGGCTCACAAACTTACCGCCATCTGTTAACCGACTGTTTAGAAAATGAGGGAGCCTCGACGTCTCAAAATCCTATGGGCCACCACGGCCAGTTACAGGGATAGCTTTACATTACCTTGCATAAAAATTCGTAGAAGCAGTTACCGCTCTTACCAATAGTTGCTATCCTAGACAGAGTTCATAAAGCAAAGTTTCCTAATGCGAACCGCTAATTTTCATAGACGCAAATGTTATAAGTGGGGGGTTACTTTCCAGAACAACCAAAAAATTACAGCCTGTCCTTCACGTAACTTTCTTGCTTAGCTTACTCCTCGTCCCTGAAGATAGAAGCGATATATTCTTGCGAAACGTCGGTCAAAATTCAACGGATTACGCGGCGTTATATCCTAGAATGTAGAAATCTTCAGAGATGAGGCTTGGTTTGTGACAGAGCCTGTCTGGGAAAAGTAAAATAAAATATTTCTGCCTGTACTGCAAATCGAAGAGAGAAAGACTGTTCACATCACTGTCAGCCCTTCCCGACTCCTACCTACAAACGAATTTAAAAACTTTATAATAATTTGTAACATTCATAACACGACACAGAGGCACAGATACTCACATCGTTATTAGAGGTTCTCGACGTAATGATTATGAAGACTACCAGAACCCACAGCCTCCATCCTCAGGGTAAAAGAGAAAGGATTCATTTGAAATTTTGGTAAAGTCTCATTAGACTATGTGGGTCTCTTTCCGGAAGACAGAAGTATACAAACCAAAATTATTTTTCTATACAGAATGTCCACAAGAGGAAAGGTCAGGATTCTGGGAGGTCATATTACCGGCCATTCTAAGCAATAAAAGTGTGTATGTACATGTGTCCTGTTCCGCTTTCATCACTTCATTAATCCTACCTTTCGGCGTCTCATACATAGCCTGCCCTATTGATAGCACTGTTAAACAAACAATAATAAGACGACAATAATATTAATTTTTTTTTTTAATTTAAGTTCATTATTATCTGTGTGATTTTAAGAGACTCTTATTTTAATCAGTTTGTGAATTCGGTAATGAGGAATAAGTTTTGTGAACACCCTATATCCGCAATATCAACGACTGCACGACTCTTTCTGGTGTCAGCAGGTCAGGACTTGTTACCACAACACGCCGTGACGTCTCCAATCCAATACGTCATCGCATATCATGGCGATCTAGCAAGCGGGTGTTCCCAAAGAATTTGCAGTAGCAAAACCTTCCCTCATTTGGGAGAAATGTTCTTCTGTATTCAGGTTAAAGTGAAACATTCTGAGGTGACAAGAGTTGAATCCAGATAACGAGATGTAAAAAGCTATATTAGATTTCAAACATGAAGGTGACGAAAGAAACAGAGATAGGAGGTTGCGACGTTGCCAGATAATACGTTTGATATTGACTTCGTATACTGCAATGCTGAATGTAACTCAGCAGTGAGCCCATATATCGCTGCAACAGTGCAAAGGGTACATACAACATTAGAAATCAAGTCTGTTTTTGGCTATACAAAATGTGATGTTTGCCTCCTCGGTCTTCAAAACTTAACAAAAATGGAATGACACAAGAAGTAATTAACTGAATGGAGCCTTCTGGAGAAGACGCCAGTGCGTAGCTACTCAAGAATTCACAACATTTCATAGAACCCGAAGGTTCATTACCGTGATCACAAGAGTCAGATCAATCCAGTCCATACAACCCCACCCTATCTCTCCAAGATGAATCTTAATGTTATCCACCCATTTACGCATGTCTTCTAGTAATCTCTTTGCTTCTGGCTTTCCCACCAATATCCTATCTGCATTCCTCTTCTCCCCCATTCGTGCTACATGCCCTTTCCACCTCATCCTCCTTAACTTGAACATTCTAATTATACTTGGAGAAAAGTACAAGTTATGAAGCTCATAATTAAGCAGTTTACTTAAGAAACACTTTATTTTCATTAATACAAACAAATAAAAACAAACTCCGTGGTTTTAATCCGCAAGTGAAGTATACGACTGAGGGACTGCCGCTTGTCGGTGAAGTTAGTGCCAAATTTAGCGGATAGAGGGTGTCGCGTGATCAGCGCAACGAATCCCCACGGCCGCTAATCTCGCTCTTCTAGACCGAGGCCGCTATTTCCTTGAAACAGCTTCTCAATTATCCTCACGAGGCTGAGAGGACCCCGTTCCAGATCCACTACCTCTCAGAAAATCTGGTACCGCCGGTACCCGAAACCGGACCTCTGGATCTGTAGCCATGAACTCTGACCACTACACCACGGAGGCGGTTCTTTATCATCATTAACATAAAATTATTAGAAGTTGTAAAAGCCGCGAAATGAAAAGGGTGGTAGAAAAATAGAAAGTACACGATGTTTAGAAATTCACTTTGTCTCACACAAAGCACAAAGCTTATTATTTTAAAGCAAGTGACACATAGAGTAACATCCGTGCTTTAAAGGATTACATGTTACCACATGATAATCCTCGGTACCCGGTAGATAATAACCACACGCCGTCTTGTTTGAAATCTGCAGTAGAACTCGTAAAAACAGCTACTGACACAAATTGTATTTTCTTGTCATTCTGTTGTTTATACGTCTTGAAACCCATGCTGAGAACTGCATGCCCGACATATTGCTATCCGTTCCTACCCCTCCCCCACACTATCAAGTCCAGAGCTGGGAACTGCATGTCCGACATATTGCTATCCGTTCCTACCCCTCCCCCACACTATCAAGTCCAGAGCTGGGAACTGCATGTCCGACATATTGCTATCCGTTCCTACCCCTCCCCCACACTATCAAGTCCAGAGCTGGGAACTGCATGTCCGACATATTGCTATCCGTTCCTACCCCTCCCCCACACTATCAAGTCCAGAGCTAAGATAACTTTAAATAACCCACGACACTATCACCAAATCCTAATCTCTTCATGGATCACCGACGGTCCCATATATTCACCGTTTGCTTACAGCCACCATAGCTATATATCGGAACACAAAACTCTGAAGTCGGTGGCCATACTTTCGGTTCTACAGTTTCTCGGTTCCAATCCACATGAGTTACCGAACATATTCGCTGAATAACTTAAAGATAAAGTTGCCCCTGTGTTAACTAATTAAACACTACGTCATGAAGACGTATGGAGATGCATTTTTTTGGCACTACAGCCCCAGTGGGCCTAGGCCTACCTCCATGAACTCCGTTCACTTCAGTTTTTCTAGATCTTACACATTCGGTAGGACTCCTTGGGCGGTGATCAGCTCGTCGCAAGGCCTCTACCTGTACACAAACACAGAAAAACGCACACACATAAACTAAACATCCATGCCCTGAGTGGGATTCGAACCCACGATCCCGGCTTCCGAGCGAGCGAAGACAGTGCATGCCTTAGACCGCTCGGTTACCGTGACCGGCAGGAGTGCCACATTATCTAGACGTATTCTTGACCTCGGCAGTAGTTCGGAAACACTGGTCAGTTTCACGCATCGGCCGCTTTATCACTGATACCTAATCGATAGGGGACTGGGTGGCGCAGAATCGATCTGGCAGTGGAGAGGACAACAACCTTGCCCAAACCGGGTCTCGAACTCTAACCCTCCGATCCCGATTCCGTCTAAGCAACTTCTATTATTTCAGTCTAACAAATACAAATTCGGCAAATGTTCGATGGCTGTGTCGTTAGTGATAAAATATCATATTTAATCCTGTGATGGTCATGCATGCCCGGAACATGTGTTCAAATATAGTGGGATAAGGTGAAGGTAAAGCTACCCCTGTAAGAGGGCGTGGAGGCAAATAACGTTGTGAGACGTTGAGGGTTCCACATTATCTAGACAATCGGCTCACAGATGGCGGTAAGGGTGTCAGCCCTACGCACCGGCCGCGCTTTACCACCCAGGAAGATTCTTGATACTTATATCTGTTAGAGATTGAGTCGACTCCAGGGCCATAGTGCAGCTGGAAGGATTAGATCAATTGAAAAAAAAATACACCTCATCGGGACTCGAACCCGCGATCTTCAGGCTTGTAGCATAGTGCCTCAACCAACTACGCTACCGCGTCCACCCATAATAGGATATAACAACCTAAATTTCTTGTGGTTTTCCTCAGTTTCTCTCGCCACATACTGAGCTAGTTATAGACTTGCATCTGCTGCCTTCAACTTCAGGGAACAATTCTCATATTGAATATAGACACAGTAGGCTATTTTGAAACACTGGTAACCACCTACCAGAAAAGTTATTACAGGCAAGAATACCGCAATCTTCATGTTGAACCCCGTGAACATATGAAACATGATACTGAGATGATTTCGATTTAATATCCAGGATATCAAAATATGGCAACAATCTCTTAACAATTCTTTCGATTTGTATCCCACTGCACACAAAGCGAAGAAGGGAAAACCAGCAGGCAGATTGAAGTCAGGTGGGGATCTTGTAAGTCACCTGTCGTTTGCCAGCAAGTTCAGGTTCAGGTATGATGTATTCTCAGAATCTTGTGAGCTTGTACATGCCAGTTGAGATATACAGTACAGTGCGGTATGAGAAATCCTACAATCAGAGTTTATGTAACAACCACGCAAATGCACTGATGTAACAGTGACTTAAGGTAAACATACGAAAGTTGAGGTAATCCTCGGTGATAAAGGCTCTCAGTGTGGTCTTCTGATTTATGGATGCGTGTAGGGTACACGGACAAGCCAGAAAAACGTTTCGGGGAAACATACTGTCTCCATCTTCAGTGTGTACTTCTATCTTCAATATGGTCGCAGCAGATTCTTCCGAAATATTAGTAACTTACGAGGCTGTACAGTATCATAACCTGGACAACCACATTAAAATCTAAAATAGAAAAAAATATATATATATATAAAGCTTAATGTCATGATTTTCCGCCTATGTGGTCTAGTTGTCAGAATTCCTGGCTACAGATCTAGATGTACGGGTTCAATTCCCGGCGCTACCACATTTGCTTAGAAGTAGTGGGTCTGGAACGGGGTCCACTAAGCACCGTGAGGATAATTTCAAGGAAATGGCGGCTCCGGTCTAGAAAACCGATATTAATGGCCGTGGGGATTCGTTGCGCTGACCACGCGACACCCTCTCTCGGCTAAAGTTTGCATTAACTTCACCGACAAGCAGCGAGAATGCCCGAGATCAAGAAAGATGGAGCTTATACCTCCACTCCCCTATATATCTTCATGGCATGGATTTAACTAATTAAGTACAGTGACAATTTTTACTAAATGCTTGTAGTACATATCACGGAACCAGAAATTACGAAATAAACAGGAACTAGGCGGCAGTGGAACCTTCTCTTTATCATACCGCTGGAGAGGTGTAGGCGTTATTTTTTATTAAGACAGAAAGAAGTATCTGATGCATTTTATGTGCCTGTCAGGAACTTCCTTCAAGTCTACATGCACACGCTGTGTCTCCCACACGAGCGTCTTACCTCATCTCTTATTCCCAGACTTATTGCTTTCAACTGGCGACGTAACTGAACTAGTGAGTGGCACTGAGTCGAGCTACTCAAACAGTGGTCTGTGATCCGATTGATATACTAAACACAGCAAGTTAGCAAAGTGATAAGTTGTGTACGTGGTAATGTACTTGATTTCTGAGAAGCTATTTGCGAGCAATGTTAAACAATACGGTATGAACAATTTCTTAGAAAGAATGAGTAAATATATTAATACATTAAATGAAACTCTATTTACGAATTTTCGCTGCGAAGAATCATCTTAATTTGCACTTATTTATTTTTCACTTAACGGACTTCACGTTAGCTACAATGGACATCTTATTTTCGTACGTTCGGCGACATGAAAAGTAAAGTGAACTTCCTTTTAGATTTACAAATTCTTACTTTTTCTTTAGTCAGTCTCTTGTGGTGAGGTGAGACTGAGACCCCTTCGTACCGCAGACACTGCTTCACTTGTTGTACCAGTACCGACTGACAGATGACGATGAGTGTGAAGCAGTAGGTGGAATGAGAATTGGCAGGGGAAACAGAAGTACTCGGAGAAAACCTACTCCAGAGCCACTTTGTTCACCACAAATCCCACATGATTTCAGATGGAACCTGGACCACTGCAGTGGGAAAACCGGTACCTTATGAATAGTTACCATTCAACGAATTGCCTCAGTGAATTGAAGGATATTTATACTTACAAACAATGGATTATTCAGCAAACTAATGCACTGAATGCGTTACAACGTAACCTCAGCTTTTAAATCGATACCACCAGTACACGAGGGTCGAGACAGCGACCATCTGGCTCAGAAAAGAGTTCAGATGGTAGACACTTTTGAACACTATACAGAGTCTTCGTGCTCCATAAAAGGTTTAACTCCATGATCAATAACCACCTTAAAAAAACGTTAAGTTAGTAATCGATTAGTCGTGACAGCCTTAAAAATTATTGAAACATCTTCTGGTTCACGAACTTGGTATCTTGACCTGCGGCTGGTATGACTCTGCCTTCTTTTGTTTTGTTTACATATCTTTAATCTTCCATTCTCCTAATGTCAATTCATTTTTGTCATGTATCGTCTATCCTCTTAATTAGCCCGAAAATAACTAAGAGACCTGCTGTCACGTGTTAGAAACTTGACATAGGGTTTGGATTGATAATTGGATTTATTGGATGTTTATATCTCGTAACCACAAATAGTGCCTCTGGAAGATGGGGGAAGCATCTAGATACCGCTGAGCCAGTAGAGGCCGAACTCGCTGGCTGAGTCGGGACTGATGGGACGCACCAGTATCGGTAGGGTATAGAGACTGGTAGAATATCACAGGGGGACGTACAATAGACCACTGGTCGCGGTGCATGGGGAAACCACCCCCTCCAATAATAATAATAATAATAATACGTCACAGATTTACCCTATGGATCACCACAACTACAGCACACAGTCTTCCACTTGTTCACTACTCGTTGCCATGCAGCGGCTTCTAACAATGCAATTCATGACTGCTAATAGCCCAATCCGACTGCGTCGTTCAGCAATTACCACCTCTTCTTGTCCCACTATTCCGGCTGCCAGGCGTCATGTCACAATATATTAGTTAGTTAGTAAGTTATTGGAGAGGGTGGGTTTCCCCATGCACTTAGACCTGTATTAGTCCATTGTGCTTCCCTCTATGATTTCTACCTGTCTCTATATCCTACCGGTACTGGTGCTTACCATCAGTCCCGCCCAGCCAACGAGACCGGCTCTACTAGCTGAGAGGTATCTATAATGCTTCCCCCATCTACCAGAGGTATTAGAGACTGCTGTTGGGCGGGAAACGTCCGTAATTTGGCTCAGTGACCTCCTTTGGAGATATGAGGTTCTTTTACGTGCCGTAAAGCTACGACACGGGACCCACGGCTTAAAGTCCCTCCCGGAGGACTTGTTCCATGAATTTTTCCGCCCTTAAAAATTCGACGACCTCTGCCGGGTATTTGAACCCGCGTACTACGAGTCATGAGGTGGGAACGTTACCTATAGACTACGGAGGCCGTTCACAATATATTAACTACTACTTTAAAGGTGGAGATACCAGGTTTCTCCAAAACGTTTTTATCTACCTAGTTAACCACATGATACCAAAACCTAGACGACCGCAATTTAGATCTTGACGTTCGTGACACCCTAGAATCTCTCTTATTTGTTAGTTTTGCTGTCTGTCTAACAAACTCATCACTTCAATTACAGAAATGAGATCGCTTAAGTGCAGAAGACATCAACATCCTCGGATCTGAGATTCTCACGGCAATGATATGAACAGCACGGTTTTCTGGGTTCGTAGAGATCCTGAATATATCGCATTCGGATTCAAAGAGAAAGCCAAGCAATAAACCAGCAGAAACAGGAGACAAGCTGAGCTAAGCTCCCTCCAAAATGCACGGTGTTATAATCCAGAAGATCTTGTTATTCAACAATGAAATCGGATTAACATCGCGTGATTGGTCCGAACCAAATTTAATCGAAGATCAAGCAACTATGAAAGTCATAAATTTCGTCTGAAGCCGAGATCGTGTGCTCGCTAAGATGTTTATCGGGATTGAAGTTGTGTCTCCACCCACAGGTTGCGTACAATATCCGCTGTTGGCTTTCAGATCACGTTGTGATCACCGTGATGTATTACTCGCCTCTGCAGGAGACCGTGTCCAAACAAACACAGATTCATCAGCAGCGACCTTCTAAAAATACTCAACCTGTAAGTATCTATGTTTGTATAATTTTGTACATTAAGAAAATATGAACAAGATCCTGCAATAACGGCCATCAACAAGAAGCCACAACCTTAGCGTTTAATTTTGTCAACGTATGGTAAAATGTAGAGGCCACGCGGTAGCGTGGAACTAGGCTACAAGACGGGAAGGTCGCGGGTTAGATTCCCGATGACATCGGATTTTTTCAATTTATCTAATCATTCCAGCAGCATTATGGTCCTGGAGTCGACTCAGCCTCTTAACAGAAATGATTACCAGGAATCTTCATGGGGGTAAAGGGCGACCGGCGAATAAGGCTGATCTCATCGCCATCTGTGAACCGATTATCGACAGAATGTGGGAGCCTCGACGTCTCACAACCCTATGGGCTTCCAGGGCCTGTTACAGGGATAACTTGGAGCTTAAGACTGGCAGCCTCACCCCCATCTGTGAGCCGATTGTCTAGATAATGTGGGACCCTCGACGTCTCACAACCCTATGGGCCTCCACGGCCTGTTACAGGGATAGCTTCACCTTTTATGTTAAAGTCTGCCAGCTGAATAGATTAGAAACATGGGCGTTATTCTTCTCACACATTGTCAACAATCCTGTTATTATTGATATAAAAGAACTGCAACTATATTGCCTTTCCAATACGACATATCGTGGCCTCGCGCTGCTAATGGAGACACGGTCCAGACGCTCTAGGAAGCGTCGAATGGCTCGCGAAGAGACGACATGGGTTAAGAGGCGCCGTGATTCAACCACCAGCTACACGGGATCTCGCGTGTGGAAGGGCTTTTTCCTGCAACGACCTAATATCAAGACAGGTACACGTGGTGGATTCTTGTGAACGTGGCACCAAACTTTCGGGTTCCATAAAATGCAAGATATTTCTTAAGTACCCGATGTACTAATAGCTTCTTACGAATTCCGATCCATACAAACTCCGTGACCTGTAGTCCTCAAGCGAACTATACCGACCGAGCGATAGCCGGTTGTTGACGAAGGTAGTGCAAACTTTAGCAGATAGAGGGTGTCGCGTGGTCAGCGCAACGGATCCCCACGGCCGTTAATCTCGGTTTTCTAGACCGGAATTCCGCTCCATGGAGTCAGTTCTAAGCATTTTTTGCAATTCAGGTATCCTTGAGGACGGAATGCTCTATTTTAGAAAGGCGGACTGCTGTCAGTAAGTATATCTGCACTGGGAACATGTTGGGACAGGTCACATGACTGCTGGAATACGCTACGACCATCAATATCAATTTTCAGGGAAATGGGCTTGAAATCAAGTCAGTATCCGCAGTTTAAATACGACTTAGGACAAGACACATTCTGAAGCTCAAATTCGCCAGTATGGCAAGCCTAAGGAGCATGTAGTGTACATGCCGATCACAGTGGCCGCGAGGTCTAAGGCATGAACTGTCTTCGCCCGTAAGAAAACTGAGGTTGTGGTTTCGAATCCCACTTGAGGCATGGATGTCTGTGTGCATTTAATCTGTAGGTAGCGGCTTTGAGACGGGCTGATTTCCTGTCCAAGGTGTCCTACCTATCGTGTATGACTACAAAACTCAAAAAACAGCCAAGGTCGAACAACAGGACTGTAGAACCATACGTAGATACATATGTACATAATTGGCTAGGTAGGTATGTAGGTACCTGGTAGTTGGGTATATTGTCATGAAGCTGGGCTGTGCTGCTACCTAGTGACACGTACAGAAAACCTATTACGCCCATTACAGCTATGTTACCTCCATTTGTGGCTTATTTACTGACTTTCGTACTTTAACAATATTGATGGATTTAAAAGTTCGCCTCTGCGAACTACAGGCCACGGAGTTTGTTCTGCTTTTTGTTGGATTTGAAATTCTCATGGCGGTCACCATAATCTCCTCGGTATTTCTCTGTTGTAACACCATTAAAGTTGGGCGCTCCCCGAACCACGCGACTTTTATTTTATTGCTAGTGGGGTGGGACTAAGTCCCTTGTACTGCGGCCACTTCTGGCCTATTGTACCAGCCCCAGATGTTAGGTGAGGGTGATTGTGGAGCAATTGGTGGAATGAAGATTGGCAGGGGAAACCGAAGTATTCGGAGAAAACCTGCCCCAGCGCCACTTTGACCACCACAAATCCCACTTGATCGAACCCGGGCCGCCGAGGTGGGAAGCCAGCGACTAACCGCTTGAGCTATGGCGAGGCCCACAACACAAAAGAGGGGTACACCGACGATCGGTGGCAGTTAATCTGCACATCAATCTAATTGGGTGAAAACACTGCTTTTCTTTATATGTATTCTAGACCAGTGTCATAATCTTTACATATTTCTACAGGCATAAGAGCTCGTGTGTATTAACGTCTGTGTGATAAACTAATAGTAAACACATAAAAGGAAAGAATACATTCTTCTTTGAACATCTCATTCGAATGCTAAGCAGCATGGATCTCTGTCTCTGCCACGGAACAAGAAGCGAAGTGAGGAAACGCCTTCCTCAGAAGCAACCATGCGGCCATAACGCAAGGATCACGAGGGTACAACCATCACTGTGTTCCACTCAGACTCCATAGGAGCAAGTGCAGGCAGTATGACCATCAAATAAAAACTGAAGGCGGATTCGCTCTTCTTGACTCCCCTGAACAAACAGCAAGGGTACACATTCTAAATGCAGCCAAGAAGCTGCGTTTCTAACACGTCACTGGCATATATAGACATAGATTTCTGACTCTAAGAGAGGAACAGAAATCGAGGGCATTTGAGAACGGGGTAGGTAAAAGGTAGGTATCCCTGTACCAGGCAGTGAAGGCCCTTAGGGTTGTGAGACGTCGAGGTTCCCACATTATCTAGACAATCGGCTCACCGATGTAGGTAAGGTTGTCAGCTTTGAGAACTGCCTTCCATTTCTCTGGGGAGAGAATTGAAAATTACAAATTTCCAAAATTTTGGAGAGATACTTAATCTAAAAAGTTCGCAATTTTTAGCTGTCTAGAACATCCACCGAGAGGACTTCTGCCGTTGTGCCAGGTTTGGCCGTAACAGGTTCAGTGGTGTGGAAATACTAACACGTGAAGGACAAGCAAAAAAACTCACCCTATTTTCATACACAGAAAACTTGAGGAATAGGAAACGTGATCTCATAGGCCTCCTAACAAAAATTAGAGTGACACAAACAGCAAGGTGATTCCATAAGCCTCATAACAAAAATTAGAGGTGACACGCAAACAGCAAGGTGATCCCATAAGCCTCATAACAAAAAAAGAGGTGACAAACAGCAAGGTGATCCCATAAGCCTCATAACAAAAATTAGAGTGACACAAACAGCAAGGTGATTCCATAAGCATCATAACAAAAATTAGAGGTGACACGCAAACAGCAAGGTGATCTCATAAGCCTCATAACAAAAATTTGAGAGGACATGCAAAGAGCACGGTGATCTCATAAACCTCAATCTCTTTTTTCGATATATAGAAAGTAGGCTAAAATTCATGTACATCTGTCTAGCAGAGATAATGTGTATTAATACATCGCATATGACCTTGCAGCTAAGACATAAATATTCTTACTTCCTGTACCATCAAGGCTGATAAGACGATAGTTCACCTCCACAATAGAACACGCTGTAAAATGAATATTTCACGAACAAGAGAAATACACAGAATTAGTGGGGTTTGGGACTTTTCCCATCGTCCGGGATTCTAGGTAATAGTGAACACGACATTTCGGAAACTGGATCTGTTTCTGTCTTCAAGTGAGAACGGAAGACACCTACTCAGTTGGGCCCCTTAGAAAGAAAAGTCCAGTGATTTAGATTAGCTCTTTCTAAGGAGCCCAACTAAGTAGGTGTCTTCCTTTCTCACCTGAAGACGGAAACATCCAGTTTCCGAAACGTCGTGTCCTCTATTACCTAGAATCCCGGACGATGGAAAAGGTCCAAAACTCCAGTAATTCTGTGTGTCATCCACCATCGTCAGAACTCTTTAGAATCTAAGAAACATACAGTTCACATACTCACCAGTGTCCATGGCGACAAGAGTGAGGATGTATTCCGCTTGAGCCTCGCGGTCCACAGCCCTCAGAAGAGTAATCTCTCCTGTCGATGCGTTAATTCTGAACAGATCTGCATCGCCTTCCTTGATGAAGTACCTCACTTGTCCGTTGTACGGTGGCGTATCCGCATCATAAGCCCTTACTGTGAGCACGTAACCATTCGGAGGGGGGATCACATTCTCCATGACGTAAGCCAGATATGGCGAGTCGAGGAATGTAGGTGGATTATCGTTAATGTCTGCCACCGTGATGACGAGAGATGCCGTGTCGAAGCGGACAGTTGAATCCTCGCCTGAGTTTAGAAGCAGGAGTCCTCCAGCGCAGTCTTCGGCACGAACAGTAAGGATATAGCGACTTTTCCTCTCGTAATTCAGGTTCTTGGCAACGCGAACCACGCCCGTGTCCTCACTGATAGTGAAGTCTCTGTTATCGTCACCTGAGGATATCGCATACCGAACTCGACCATTTGCGCCTTCGTCCACATCAGTTGCCGAAACCTGGACAGAAATCGTACAGAAATCTCTTACAATATGGAAAAGAAAAATCAACTTATACAGGATGTCTTAGGAGGGAAGGTCAATATTCTGGGAGGTCATCGTATCGGTCATTCTAAGCAAAAATATATATATATATGTACATGTGTCCTATTCCAAACGGTTTCCGAGATAGAGCTACTTCAATGTACAGTCTCAAAATTGTTGATAAGAAAGAGATATTACGTACTGTTTCCAATAAAACAAAAACAAAAAAAAACTCCCTGGCTTGTAAAGTTGGCATTAACTTTGCTGACAAGCGGTGATAGCTGGGTCGGTATAGTTCGCTTACGGACTAAGACCACGGAGTTTGTTTTTTTATCGTATTAATCTCTCGCAACACTGCAAATTGAAACATGTTTCACGAACTGTCTTGAATATTTTCTCAATTATGGGATGTTTCTATAACGATATTTCAGACCATAAACTGCTTCTAATAAAGACGAGAATATTTACACCTAAAGCAGCATGCAGCATTGAGAAAATTCGCAACGAAGACATTAATCACTTGTACTCTTCATAATAGAATGTGATTCTAAATTATTGACGGGGTTCGGAAATTGAATACCGCTTGGGCATCTTATCTGCCCAACAATAGCTCACGCTGGCTTCCCACCGCGGCGGCCCGGGTTCCATCCCAGGTCTGGTCAAGTGGGATTTGTAGTGGACAAAGTGCCGCTAGGGCAGGTTTTCTCCGAGTACTTCGGTTTCCCCTGCCAATCTTCAGTCCGCCAATTGCTCCAAAATCACCCTCACCTATCATCTGGGACTGGTACAATACACCAGAAGTGGCCGTAGTACAAGAGACTTAGTCCCACCCCAGTAGCAATAAAAAAAGAAAATCTTATGTGCCACGAAAGGGCGCAATGTTGAAGTTTTTTTAAGCATTCTACAGCGCTGATTCCATAAGTAATAAAACTATATGAGTTACTCTTTCATATTCCATAAGCAGGTTTATTTTGTTCCTTCTGGTTTAATAATTATAGGCCAAGGAAACTCCGACAATACTTTAGAATCATCCTGTATTTAAACGATAAAATACAGGAATGTGAGATGAACGGGAGATGTAGCGCGCATGTGCAGAAAAATGCATACATTTTAGTCGAAAGCCCTTAAGTAAAGAGCAACTGGTAGCTGGTGTAAGTGACACTGTTCTCACACCAAGTAATGCCGACGAACTCTCTACAATATTTTCACAACTACTTGCAATAGAAACTGGCGGCGTTACTATCCGCCTAGCGTTAATTGCCCCCTCTACCCTACCTGAAGCACACTGGCGCCAATACTCGCGTTCTCTGCCACAGAAGCGCTGTACTGCTTGGGATCGAACACAGGGCTGTTGTCATTCTCGTCCAGAACTCTGACCAGAATTCTCTTCTTCGTCTGTCGTGGAGGGTCGCCCCTGTCCCGAGCCGTCACTTCGAGGGTGTAATTTGCCCGAGCCTCCCTATCCAGACGCCCGGACACCATCAGGAGACCGTCCACGGGCCCCAGAGAGAACATGGTTCCCAGCCCTGGCTCAGTAGCACTGAGCGCGTACTCAATGTAGCTGTTGCGTCCCTCGTCCCGATCCAGGGCCTTCACAGCCATCACCACCGTGTTCACGGGGATGTTTTCGGGCACCGAAGTCTCGTTCGGAGTGATGAACTCCGGCGACATGTCGTTGACGTCCTTCAGTACGATCGTCACCTGCAAGAAAGGCAGATTCTATATAATGTGACAAGCAAATCCACTGCTAGGCTACACCAGCAACACACACAAGGCCAACAATACTGGAGCAGTGTTTTCTTTACATCCGTACAGCTTGCGCATAGTCGATAACGTCACATAATACAGGGGTTGTATTTTCTGTGTGGTCCGTGCGGAACCTATATAACGAAGATCTGTTGTAGCTTAGATTATTTGCGTGTCAGTCGCAATGTGACTTCGACTTAGATTATTTCACTCACGAGAATGGGAATACAAAGGCACGCAGCAGTTCAGTTGTCGGTAGGAAATAGCCACGGGAAGTTAGCAGTTGAAGAAGGGCCGCTCCATAGCTCAAGCGGTTAGTCGCTGGCTTCCCACTGCGACGGCCCGGGTTCGATCCCGAGTCTGGTCAAGTGGGATTTGTGGTGGACAAAGTGGCGCTGTGGCAGGTTTTCTCCGAGTACTTCGGTTTCCTCTGCCAATCTTCATTCCACCAATTACTCCACAATCACCCTCACCTATCATCTGGGGCTGGTACAATAGGCCAGAAGTGGCCGCAGTACAAGGGACCTAGTCCCACCCCACTAGCAATAAAAAAAAAAAATAGTTGTAAAAGAATTAAAGTCGGTGTCTGAAGTTTTAATATGTTATCAGAATATTTAGTCACAGTGAGACTGGTTTAATTTCTTTGCCAGGAAACGACTAGTGAAGAATGAGAATCCTAGTGCGTGCGTAATGGTGATAATATTAAAGGTTAGATATTGTCACAAGAAAAAAGCCCCCTGCATTCGCATCAATATTCTCCCCCTTCGAGCTTCACTTCTATCCTCAGGACAGAGGCAGCGGGTTACCTCCTTAAGTCTCTGCAATTCTACTGGACAAGACGGCATCACAGCCCAAAAGAGAATAATCCTCAAAGTCACCGTTGTTAGAGCCCGAAATCCGATAACATTTAAATGACCGGCGAGATTCTTTCAATGGTCAGAGAATTAGACCTGCAAATTCTCATCTGAGTCACGACTTCTTCAGAGCTACATCTGCATTTGTTACTGCACAATATCCCACAGCAGTCTACTTAATATCTCTGAGGACGGCAAATTCCCTAGTAGCACAATATGCCACTTCCCTAAAGAAGCAAATAATAAAGGCTCCATTGAGTTTAGCTTTGAATTTGAGTAGACATTTCATAGCGATGAAGTAGAAAACAGTAATATAAGAGCACATGAAGCACAGCCGCGAACTTCAAGCAGAAATAAATCAAAGGATGGTAGACCTTCAAGCACGTACACCCCCCCCCCCCCTCCCCCCCCCTCTNAGAATGTTAACGATTACTATATCCACACAAGTATTCTTCATTTACTCGTATAAGTAAAGATTCCTGGTACTCATTTCTGATAGAGGCTGAGTCGACCCCAGGGACACAGTGCGGCTGGACGGATTAGGTCAAATGTCAAATCCAATGACCTCATCGGGAATAGAACACAAGACTTTCCGGTATGTAGCATAGTACCTCAACCGACTACGCCACAGTGTGCCCCCACATGGTCAATTACACGAAATATTATTTAAGTAATGCCTTTAAATGAATTATCAAAACAGACATCGACTAAGATATGGACTGGACGACCGATGGATCGGGTTTCGATTACCGCCAGGACGAAAAGGTCTTTCTGTTGTCCATAACGTCCAGCCTCCTTTATAATGGGTAGTGCGTCCTGTTTTCCTGGAAGTAAAGCAGGAGGGGCGTGAAGCTAACCATTTACCTCCATCTACTGCCGAGTCTAATTATGATGGAGCTATGTCTCCACTCCCCATACGCCTTCATGCCGTATAACCTCACCTTTTGCTTTACAGACAGACATCACGTGCTGTCAGACAACTGGTAATGGTAAGTTTTGTGTTATCCTTCTATTTAGTCCTAGACCTCTCGTCTTTTCCTTTAAGCTGAAGCACTCACTGACATCAGGGGCAAGATGTGACACTGCGCACAAGAGTTGCGTGGTAACGCGTGTGTGTAGAGAGAAGTTAGAAATGGGGAATAGTGTCACAGTCTTCTAATAAAAACGAGAAATGAAGAAAAGGAACAAGCGGACATGATGAGGTAGATATGTGAACAACATTCCTGCGTCTTGTTGTGTTTTTGGCTGCTGGAAAGATGTTGTTTACACGAGAGGGGGTGGGGGCCGTGTTTGCCGAGCGCAGAAGCGGGCTGAGTGACTGAACTACGGGAGGCCAGCCATGTTCCTCTCATCTTGCACGGTTCTCTATCATTAAGCAAGCCATGGTTCGTAACCCCATATATATACACTGTCCACACCACATTTAACATTCTGTCAACTATGTGGGCTGCCTACCATCGAATGAGAGACAATGGGAAACTGAGCGAAGAGAGACAAATTATATAAGAATTGAATTTAAAGAAAGCGTGGATTAATTTAGCTATAGTCAGGGCCCAAGGCTACAGATCCAGAGGTCCCGGGTTCGATTCCCGGCGGTACCAGATTTTCCGAGAAGTAGTGGGTCTGGAACGGGGTCCACTCAGCGTCGCGAGGATAATTGAGAAGCTATTTCAAAGAAATAGCGGCTCCGGTCTAGAAAACCGAGATTAACGGCCCTGGGGTTCCGTTGCGATGAACACGCGACACTCTCTATCCGCTAAAGTTGGCACAAACTTCGCCGACAAGCGGTGGTCACTCGGTTGGTATAGTTTGCTTGCGGACTACAGGCCACGGAGATTTTTAGGGCCCAAGGAGCCATGATGGCGACTAGCTACGGGCTGGACGGTCAAGGATAGGAGTTCAAGACCCGATAGGGACAAGATTCTTTCTACAAAAGGCAGACACGTCCTCCCATCAGAGTTGGCGCCCAACAAAAACAAGACCGTACGCGTCAAACAGTAATAAATATCTGGTCATGAGCCCCAGATGGGGATCGACACCAGGACTTACTGATTGACTGACTGTCAGTCGCAATGTGACTTTGACTTTGGAACTGATTTTACTTGAGTTCCGAAGTTCCAAAGGAACAACAGTGTGGCCAGAAGAAGAATTAGAAGACTCATTGTGTGACGTTACTGGGAGTGTGTAATTTAGTGAAACTTCTATAGTTCCCGTGTTATAAATCCGTTACCAGGATACGAATAGTGAAGACAGACGACATTAAGTGTTTGTAGCTGTGGACTGTAAAGTATGGAAATCAACGATAGCACTGTAATTATTTGTAATTACGAGTTGGGTGTCTAAGGTCAATGAATCCAATCATCCAATCTATACCACGTCTAACAGCCACCTCTACAAGTGACAATACTAAAACTCTGCATTCTGTCCATACAATGTGTTTGTGTGTTCCGTATGGTTCTCGTAATAAACAGCGACTGTTTCCTTAAACAACATTAACCGGTTGGGCTCTGTAGCGGAGACGTAATGTTTCCTGTGAGGTACGGACTGAACATACTAAAACTCTGCATTCTGCCCACAGAGTGTATCTGTGTGTTCCGTATGGTTCTCACAATAAACAGCGACTGTTTCCCTAAACAGCATTAACCGGTTGGGCTTTGTAGCGGAGACGTAATGCATTTCCTGTGAGGTACGAGCTAAATTCTTTTGTATTACGTAGAAGTAATTCAGTTTTTAAAGGGTCAATATCAGAATGCTGCCCATGATTTGGCCACAGAGCAACAGGAAGGCACAGAAGTATGGAGCGCAACCCATGAAACATATACAGAAGACTGCTACATACAATTGTATTACGATTTATATTGAAAGAATACAATGTAGGTGGAATGTAACAAGATCAGTATGAAAAGCTACAATATTCGGTGAAAATTAAGCAATTATAGAATAAAAAAAAGTTGGATGTATGCGGTGGTTAGAGCCAAATGAAGTTCCGTTCAGTGCATTTATAATTTCATTTGTTAAGAATGTTGTATTCATGTTCTGAGTTCTAAGAAATTCCTGGCGTCTTGCTTTTATTGCGACATACATCATCTCTGTAACACCTGGACTGCGGAATACTTTCGTTCCATAGAGGATGACAGGGATATCCGGGATTATGGGGCCAGATTTGGCCTAAGTACGTCAAGTTGGTCAATTCAGTGTATCTCTGTGGTTTATTTCATGATGCTGTTAGTATCTCAGAATATACAGCGTCAAATTAAGCAATAATTCGTGAATAATGAACTGGAAGAAATCTGGTAGGAAGCGGAGTGGTCTAACCGAGGTACTAATTTTTTTTTTCAATTCGCTTAATGGAGGTGGAGTCCAACTGGTTCCACTTGGCACGGCGGCCACTGATTGGCCTATTGTAGCCTGCCCCGGGTGATGATGACGGAGAATTTGGTGGAATAAAGATTGGCAGGGGAAACTCGGAAAAAACCTGCCCCAGTGCAATTTTGTCCACCACAAATCCCAGTTGACCAGAGCCGGGATCGAACCCGGGTCGCCGCGGTGGGAAGCCAGCGACTAACCGCTTGAACTATGACGCGGCCAACCGAGGGACTAAACTTGCATGTGTCTTCAGTGACTGACAAAAACCACGAAAAGCTTCAATCAGGATAGACAATGTTCCAAGTTTCTCACCCATACAGAACCACAGCCAAAATTTTAATTTAGTATATTAGTTCCTATTAGCGGACCAAACGTTTATATCTTACAGGCGTCAGAAATTCACATTTTTATATGCGAAACTTTCATGTAACCAGATACACCTCATGGATTCATTTCGCCAGTCCAGCACCCAGAACCACAGAACTGTGCAAAAGAAAATGCAATAAAAAATGTAATCTCCGTTATGAAGAGTTTGGGTCCTATACTATGACGAAAGCGGAAACAAACAACGTTCTATTAATGACGTAAGGATCTGCGTCACTATCTGAAGACGCAAACTCAAAGATGTCTTAAACACAACATAAGTTGGCCTAAAACGTGGGTAGGCTACATAAGATAATTGCTCAATATGGCTTTGTAACGCTGTCAGTAGCCTTTCAGCAAATTGGGTCTGTAAAAAAAAGGGTAAAGTTTCTGTGTTTAATTAATTATGCGCCATGCCGTAAAGATGTAAAGGGGAGTAGAGGCATAGCTCCACCATTCTTGACCTCGACACTAGATGAAGGTGAGTGGTCAGCTTCACGAAACGTCCACTTTAACTCTGTGGAAAGAGCCATCGGTACCCATTGGATAGAAGGGTGGGTGGGCCCAGGTGTGACCATTGTGAAAAAGAGTAATTTTTTTTTGCCCCTGCCGGAAGTCTAACCCCGACCGTTTGGCCCGTAGCCGGGCAACATATTGTCTCTACTCCTGAGCGCGAGAGGTCGAATTATTACACAGAGTAGTTTTCAGACTTCCTAAAATTGTATGTTTGTATTTCGTGAGGATTTCCCTATCTCTGCCAGTTCAGATCAATGTCATCTTTAAAAACGAGCATATTTCGTGAATGCTCTACTAACACTTGCGAATATCCGTGACACACTGCACTATAAAGACCTTCTGTAAAATTTACATTGTGTATAAATACAAATTATATCTGAACCAAATTACGGTTACCTAATAGAGCTTCTGTGTTCTCATAGAGGGAAAGGAGATTATACACGGTGCGGAAATCAAAGCGTTCTATTCCAATCTACATATCATTTCTAATATTATATTTCAACATCCTGCAGCACTGGTTAACGGTTTAATTTGCAGGGACAGTCTTGAAAGTGCAACTTCTTGTTGCGTTCGGCGCCTCTTGGAGTGCGGAGTTGTCACGTCTTTTTACAAATGTAATTTTACTACAAATTTCGACCTTATAAGGTTATCATCAGGTGGGTACTTCTAAGCAATTGCTATATTGTATTATTTTTTCTAGTCCATTGTTGTAAAACTTCGTTAAAACTAGTTCAAATTATTGTTGAATGTTTTAATACAATTACAAAAAATCAACAACGATTGGAAATACTTATAATTATATTGTTTTTTCTAGAGTATTGTTCTGAAACATGGTTAATACTAGTTACAGTTATTGTTGAACTATGCAAGAAAATTTAACAAAACAAATTCAACAATGACTGGAACTAGTTTAAGCAAAGTTCTAGAACAATGTACTAAAAAGGAAAACAAATCATCAATTATGTAGAAAAGTACCTACTTGATGATAACCTTATAAGGTCGAAATATTTCATACAAGTAACATTTAAAAAAACTGACAATATAGCACACAAAGAGCATTAAAGCATTACAAGAAGTTGACCTACAAGACTGTCCCCTGAAATTAAATTCTAATAACATACCTGTCCAAAATAATACCTGATCAGAATGACCGATTTAAAGTTCACTGGCCCCAAAAGTGACCAGCTGGAGAGTGCACAATTTTGACGTGAGGGGAACCTGGACTCAGGGATGGAACTTGGGGTCTTCGCTAGTTACACAGACTTCCTGTCACTTGAACCAGAAAAACTCCGTGGCCTGTAGTCCGCAAGCGAACTATACCGAGCGAGCGACCGCCGCTTGTCGGCGAAGTTAGTGCCAAATTTAGCGGATAGAGGGTGTCGCGTGGTCAGCGCAACGGATCCCCACGGCAGTTAATCTCCGTTTTATAGACCGGAGCCGCCATTTCCTTCGAACAGTTCCTCAATTATCCTCATGAGGTTGAGTGGACCCCGTTCCAGACCAATTACTTTTTCAGAAAATCTGACATGTGACATTACGCCTGAAGGCCGAAACCGTGGAGCCAGAGGAGAGGTACAGGCTCGGTAAACACGTTTCCGCTACAATGCCTAACAATGTAAGTATGGTTGGAAACGGTGTTTTCTATTGGGTCCGCCCCAGGGCTATACAACGATGATCCAGGTCGTCCTCTCGTCCTCGTCAGGCGGGTCGAATGCCTCCATCGTGACCCTGCGAGTAGTGGGAGGCGAAGAAAAGGGAACTCTCAAATCTAGGTCAGTCGCAATGTGACTTTGATTCTGACCGAGTTGATGACTGTAATCGAGAGAGATAGTAGAGGGGTGCAAGGAAGAGTAGCAAGAGGGCGGCTGTGAGAGGACCTTATGTGAGTTGTAGTTACAGTGAAACTGTTATATATCCGTTACCAGGATACGACTAGTGAAGAGTGAGAAGACTTATCATATTCTCGTGAACTCTATGGTGTAGATCAGCGATAGCGCCGTAATTATTTGTAATTCTGAGTGGTGTGTATAGATGGTCAATAAATCAATTCATAAATAGATACCCCGTCTATAGTCACGTTCCCAAAATACGTGACAATATTTTAACTGCTGACAGCACTGTAAAATATACCACAAAGAAATATGCTGAATGAAGGATTACTGTACTTTGGACAACCATGTAGTGCAGCAGTATCTGGCAGCAGCCTTCTGTATTCCTCTTCTGTTTACCTTCAAGACAAACACTCGAGCGCTCCTACACCCGGGGTGACACGGGACAACTCCAGAAGAAAATAATAAAAAGAGATTTCTTGAAGTGAGACAAATAGGACGTTAGTATGATGGAAAATGCACTGTCCTTTGAACGCAGTACATCACAGGGATTGGAGGGTGGGGGGGACGGTATGAGCGTCGTGGTCTCTTCTTATTAACTAACTAACTAACTAAGAACAGTATTGGTTGAAAGGCTAATAATCGTTCAGTTATCTATGGCTCTACATCCATTTTGTTGGACCTTGACCACTTTTTTTCAGTTTTCTGATCCTTTACACAGTCGGTATGACTCCTTGGACGGGGGATCAGCCCATCGCAAGGCCGCTTCCTACACACAGAAAACATAAACGCAGAATAAACACACAGACATTTATGCCTTGAGTGGGATTTGAACCCACGATCCCAGCGTTCCAGCGTGCGAAGACAGTTAGCCCGCTTGGCAACCGTGACATCCAATCGATCAGTTACCTTCTAAATTATCCTTGAGGGTACATCACACTTTCGGTAGGCAAGCTTGTGGCGAGAGGGAAGTTCGGAGTTTTCCACGAGAATTCTGGTACAGAGGTCAGTGCGCATCTATACATGTATATAACTTTATAAAGATGTTATATTGCAGCATCCTGCTGCGCTGTATAGATTTGACTTTGGAGCTTTTGTGCTGTCAATGTGCAACGTCTTTCACTATTCTTTCTTCGTATTCTTGTATTGAACACTACGAGCTTCGGCCTAACTGACCATCTTCAGATGTACAGATTGTTATGGTTAATGATTCTGCTGCTCAATATATATATTTCCTACCGTCAACGCAACAAATTGTTTATTAATATATATACCACTACATGTTTCGACCCAAACGGGCCATCCTCAGGTGCTGCAAGCCTCACACACTCAACCACTGAACTGCAAAACTCAAATTCCCATTTAAACATACATGGTTCATAAAAGGTTACTTTCTACATTATATATATTCAATTCATCAACAAGACTAAACTAGACTAGATATTGATTTAAAAAAACTCCGTGGCTTTAGTCCGCAAGCGATAGAGGGTGTCGCGTGGTCAGGCAAAGAATACCCACGGCCGTTAATTTCGGTTTTCTAGACGGAAGCCATCCTCACGAGGCTGAGTGGACCCCGTTCCAGACCCACTATTTCTCAGAAAATCTGGTAGCGCCGGGAATCGAAACAGGACCTCTGGATCTGTAGCCAGGAACTCTGGCCACTAGACAACAGAGGAGGTCAACGGAAAATAAGAGAGAACCCCTTCCTATGCCGGGAGTGAAACATTGGCCTTTCACCCCAAGGGTAAGTCTAGCCGACATATCTCAGTCTGAAGAGGATTCTAATTGAATAACGAGGGAAGGGATCATAAAGGAGGTGATGACGACTCGTGCTGGATATTGTCAGGGTTGGTTACGTTCAAACGAAGATTATAATATGAATTTAGTGCTAAACGTTTTACAACTAAGCAAACACTGTTCGCTTGTGCGTGTTTACTATGCATAGTCCTTCTAAGAATTCGTTAGTCGAGCAAGTGACGAAATTATAATACGAAAAGTCAACGAAAACACACGTGACGCTATGGTCTGGACCAGAGGGAGCCACGAGCTCATAAAGGGCATCTCACAATCTCCCTAAGGTAAAGCTGACCCTGTGCGTAACTAATTAAGCACTATAACAAGACCACATATGGCGGAATGGAGGTATAGATCCATATTTTTTTTACCTCGGCACTAGTTGGAGGTGAGTGATAAGCTTCGCGCCCCGGCCGCGTTACCCCCGGAAAAAGAGCCACCGGTACCCATTGGATAGGAAGCTGGGTGAGCCCCAGAGCAGGTCTGGACACTGTGGAGAAGAGAAAATTGTTGACCCTATAGGGACTTGAACTCCGACCTCTCGGTCGTCCAGACGGTAGATAGTCGCTATACCGACTGAGCTATCCCGGGTCCCTAGAATCTACAGGAATAGACCCGTTATTATGCTTTCTTTAGGAGCACGAATATTTTTGGCACGCCAACTGCAGAACATACCGACACCAACAAAAGATCTTCGAAAAGAGGTAAGGAGTAATAACCATTTTTTTCATGGGGGGGGGGGCAAAGAGGCTACGTAAAATCTTGGGTTTAAGCACTCAGACTAATTTTAGCGATTGTACTCCGGTATTTAAATAAAGTTGTCCCTGTGCTCAACTAATTAAGCACTGTGACATGAAGATATATATGTGGGAGTGGAGGTATAGCTCCTTTCTTGACCTCGGCACTAGGTGGAGGTGAACGGTCAGCTTTACGCCTCGGCCGCTTTACCTCTGCGGAAACAGCTCCCTCTACCCATTGGATAGGAGGGTGGGTGAGCCCCAGAGCCGGTGTAGACGATGTACAGAACAGAAAATTCTTGACCCTACCGGGACTCGATCTCCGACCACTCTGTCTTGGAGCCCGTAGCCAGTCGCTATGCCTACCTGGACGGTGGACGAGAGGCACTGCTGTGGGAGTTTAGCCTGGTCAGTAGCCACCACGACGAGGTTGTACAGAGACTTGGTTTCCCTGTCCAGCAGCCTTGTAGTGTAAATGGTTCCGTTCTGCGCAATGGTGAAGTCGTTGTCTTCGTCGCCGGCACCAATGCTGTAAACTATTCTTCCGTTTTCGCCTGCAACAGAACCAGATATATTGCCAGGTTTTCACATATCCTTCGTCTCTGTGGTCTAGTGGTCACAGTTCCTGGCTACAGATCTTGAGGTCCCGCTACCAGACTTTCTGAGAAGTAGTGGTCAGTGCAACGGATCCCTACGGTCGTTAATCTCGATTTTCGAGACCGGAGCCGCTATTTGGTTTATTTCCTTGAAATAGCTCCTCAATTATCCTCACGAGGCTGACTGGACCCCGTTTCAGACCCACTATCTCTCAGAAAAATCTGGTAACGCCGGGAATCGAATCTGGACCACTGGATCCATAGCCAGGAACTCTGACTACTAGACCACAGAGGAGGTCCCAACCAAACCCACAAGCATTATGATTTCCAATAAGGGTCATTTGACTGATTTTGGACCAAGGAATAATTTTGTTTCAAGGCAGATCAGCCATGGGGTGCATTAAATGTTAATTTATTTCCTCTACCCATATCGAACTGGGACACGCCGTAAAGCAGTTGGTTGAGACACTATGCTATAAGGCGGAAGGTCATGGGTTAGTTTCCGGTTGAGATAACTGGATTTTTCAACTGATCTAATCCTTCCAGCCGCACTGTGGCCCTGGGGGTCGACTCAGCCTCTAGCAGAAATAAGTCCCAGGAATCTTCCTGTTGATTAAAGAGTGGCCGGCGTGTAAGGCTGACCTCATTGCCATCTGTGAGCCAAAAACAAAGAAACTCCGTGGCCTGTAGTCCGCAAGCGAACTATACCGACCGAGTGACCGCCACTTGTCGGCGAAGTTAGTGCCAAATTTTTCGGACAGAGGGTGTCACGTGGTCAGCGCAACGGATCCCCACTTTCGTTAACCTCGGTTTTCTAGACAGGAACCGCTGTTTCCTTCAAATAGCTCCTCAATTATCCTCACGAGGCTGAGTGGGCCCCGTTCCAGACCCACTACTTCTCAGAAAATTTGGTAGCGCCGGGAATCGAACCCGGACCTCTGGATCTGTAGCCAGGAACTCTGTCCACTAGACCACACAGTCCAACTGTATAGAAAATGTGGGAGCCTAGACGTTTCACAACCCTATGTGTCTCCACGGCCTGTTACGTGGATAGCTTTACCTTTTTTTTTCATCCTTTATATAGGTATCGAAATATTTTTGTTACCCTAATAAGAACGAGAGTCGGACGAAAGAAAGTGCACTGGGAGAAGAGAAACTGCGTAAGAAATCTTACCTAAATCAGATATATTGTCCTTCTTCCTCTTTCCCATTTTTGAAATATCTGTCCTTTCCTTCTTTATCCTTCGTTAGAAATTCCTGTCCACTGACGACAGACGGTGGGGTCGGGCCAGATCATTAAATGAGCAGCCACAAAATAACAGGAAAAAATGTTTTGAGAGGAAAAGAGAGGAATTCTCCCCTCGCCTTTAGATGGATTGCCAAGATAGTGAGGTCAGAGTTTGGAAACCGCAGTGCCAACATTCGGACGCTGGGGAATTCCTCAACAGTTGGTACCCGTCCTGTCTCTGTGGCATAGAGTTGCCATTCGAAAATGGAACTGAAAAGGAAATCTTCCTTTACGCTGGGAATGAAAATGAAGGATAATCGGATTAGTTCCCTTCTTTCATAGCCATTCACACTGAAGCAGCAGATTACCAATGGCCGCCATTACACAGAGCAACGAGCTAGAGCCTCCTCCATGTTATCACCAAGCTCTTGTTACTGTGCTTAAGACACTTTCATTGCAGCGAGAGAAAATTATTACTTGTAGGGCGAGATTCGAGATACACTCGGTGTATTGGCCGAGGAATTGGGAGGGGCATAGCGGCCGGGCAGTGAAGCTGACCACTTACCCTCATACATCTTTACGATGCGGTGTTTAATTAATTCAGCACAAAGAAAACTTTAAATTTTTTGTAAGATTTGGGGTTTTCACGAGGGTGACTATGAAGAATACCGTCTTCTGGGATGTGGCGCCGTGTAGATATTTTATTAACCGACGTTTCGGAGGAACGTCGGTTAATAAAATATCTACACGGCGCCACATCCCAGAAGACGGTATTCTTCACCATTTCTATTACTAACAAAGTTTCACCTGTACATTTTATTCAGAATTACTGGAGTTTTTGGACTTTGTCCATCGTCCGGTATTCTAGAAGCTAGAAAACACAACGTTTAGGAAACTGTTTCCGTCCCCAAGTGAGGGGGGTGAAGACACAGACTTTTTGGGTCCTTCAAAAACAGCTAACCTCAAATATTCTTTGTAAGATTTCCTCGGGTTGCGGATGGAGGAGACGCCCTCCAGATATGGAGGGTAGCTGCGAGTAATATATTGAATAAGTAGCGGAGGACAGTCGATAAGTGGTGGTCCTCCAGTTTGGGGCCTAGGCGTTGAGCTAACAACTCCTCACCGTAAAAAATAGGCGTCTTACGAAATATCACAAAAGCCCTCGGACTTCAACTGATTCTCTGGATAAACGAGCTGGACTGGATTGAAGGGGCTCAGGATAGAGACCAGTGGAGGGCTCCTGTGAACACGGTAATGAACCGTTAAATGTTGGGAAATTCCTGAGTGGCTGATCGACTGGCTGCTTCTCAAGAAAGGCTCAGCTCCATGGAGTTAGTTAGTTGTTAACCTCCCATTCAAAGGTATACCTGTATGTACAGTCTGGATACTGACGAAGTCGCAAAATAACCCATGCAAGTAATAAATTCAACAACTCTCAGCTTAAAAAAAATGCGGTCTTCTATGCTGTAAAGAAACGCATTTCGGAGAAAGCCCAGTGTTTCGGAAGAACATAAGGCTTACATCATCAGGATCAGTACGGAGAAAGCCTAGTGTTTCGGAAGAACATAAGGCTTACATCATCAGGATCAGTACAGAGAAAGCCTAGTGTTTCGGAAGAACATAACGCTTACATCATCAGGATCAGTACGGAGAAAGCCCACTGTTTCGGAAGAACATAAAGCTTACATCATCAGGATCGAATAATAAAACACGCAGGACAACAGAAGAGAAAGAGGGAAACATTGTTGCCAGCTTCCGGCACCGCAACGAGATCTTCGAATACAACAACTATCAGCTTTATTCTCATAAACCGCGAAACGTATTATCATTATTATTCCGAGGTGAAGAACCAGAACATACCGGACCCACAGGCTTTCCCTCCGTAATTGTTTGGTGACACCAAAACTACAGTTAAGACATTGCTTGGGGGCTTTAGGGGGTTAAAATAGGTGGGTGGGGTTTGGGGAAACAAAATGACACAATAATGGACGTTGAGATATTTTAATTCAATAGACAGTTTTAACTGCAGTGTATGGTAGGCCGGAGTGAGAAACTAGTTTTCGGGTTTCCTTGTTGATGGGCGGCGCAGATGCTATGTAAAAACATTTGACTGAGACTAAGATGGAGAGAGTGCTTCTGAACTGCCTAATCAAATACACCTGTTAACAATGACTGCAGAGCATGAGCGTAGTCGGTATAGCGACTGGCTAAGAGCTGGACGACAGAGAGGATGCAGTTCGAGTCCCGCTAGGGTTAAGAATTCTCTTCTCCACGTCATCCAGACCGGCTCTGGGGCCCACACAGCTTCCTATCCAATGGGTACCGGGGGCACTTTCTCCGGGCGTAAAGCTGACCACTCAAAGTAGTGCCGAGGTCAAGAAAATATGGATCCATACATCCACTCATCTACGTGTCTTCATGGCGTAGTGCTTACTTTACATTAAATTTACCCATATAAACTGTACTTAAATCGCCCTTTCGGAATCACTTCCCGTTACAGGTAGGTAACATTCTGAAGCCTACCTTCATAATGTTATGAGGGAAGTACAGGTTTATAACATTTTTTCCGTCATGGCTTGGGGCACAAAATAAATCTACACTCAAAGCCAGCAGTGATCTGAAGTCCCCCCCCCAAAAAAAAACTCCATGGCCTGTAGTCCGCAATCGAACTATACCGACCGAGCGACCGCTACTTGTCGGCGAAGTTAGTGCCAACTTTAGCGGATAGAGGGTGTAAAGTGGTCAGGGCAACGAATGTATATATATCTGAGATTAGACAGTAAAGTAGTTGCAGAAAATAGAAGGAGATAGATGTAGACAGCTCGCCTGGAAAATGCGAGGTTCAAGCAAGAAATATACAAAAGGAAGAAGGGAAGGGGTAAATCGTACAGGAGAGTTTAGCCAAAGCAATGATTGATTGCTCGTTTAGTCACTGAGAACTATCGCAGCATAAGTTCGGTGCTGTTACTCTCATGACGTAACTTCACATGCTGCCACAATCACTCGGCAAAATACAAGGTAGATAAACATTTCTGAACGTGCGTCATCATCAGACAGTCAAGTGAATCGATACGTCATCATTAGAGACTTGCTAAATTCTGCTTTGAATGTATGATAGGCACCAAAACCGCAATACGGGGGCATCTCGCACGACTCTAGGCATTCTCCTTCCGTAAGGTTGCTTAGCCGGTCACGGTCTAAAGCATGCACTGTCTTCTCTCGCTTGGAAACCGGATCGTGGGTTCGAATCCCACTCAGGGCATGAATGTTTAGTTTGTGTGTGTGCGTCTTTCTGTGATGTGTACAGGTAGAGGCCTTGCGGCGAGCTGATCACCCGCCCAAGGATTCCTACCGAATGTGTAAGATCTAGAAAAAAAAACGAAGTGAACGGAGAAGTTCATGGAGGTAGGCCTAGGCCCACTGGAGCTGTAGTGCCAAGGAAAAAAGAAAAGAAAAGGTTGCTTGATCAAAGTAAGAGGTAATACAAAGTTGGGACCCTTAGAAAGAGCTAATCAAGTGATTTAGATTAGCTCTTTCTAAGGGATCGAATTGAATAGGTGTCTTCCTTTCTCACCTGAAGACGGAAACACATTGAGTTTCCGAAACGTCGTATCCTCTATTACCTAGAATTCCGGACGATGGAAAAAGTGCAACACCCAATAATTCTGTGTGTACGTATATTTAGTTCTCTGGGTTTACTTCTAGGCCAACCTCTTTACTAGCGTCAATTCAGCTTCTGTTTTTCTTTACGACCATTTTGAATCTACTTACAACAAATTTTTGTAATTTATAAGTGACGAAGACAACGAACCTGAGTCCAGGTCGGTGGCACTAACGGTAACAACGCTGGTCCCAACTGTCACATTCTCAAACACTTCATTGCTGTAGCTCATGGGATCGAACAGAGGAGCATTGTCGTTCAGGTCCACTACGTTGAAGTACACTGTGAGTGTGGAGGAGAGACTGGGGCGACCGGAGTCCTGAGCCTGCACCACAAATATATAATGTTGCACCTGTAACAAAACAAGACAGCACAACGTCAGCGTGAGACCAGGAAATGTCCTTCACCCTATGCATATACACTGATTAAATATGAATATACACGAAGTTAAAAATACATTTATTTACTTATTCAAATAAAAAACAAACTCCGTGGCCTGTAGCCCGCAAGTGAACTATACCGACCGAGCGACCGCCGCTTGTCTGCGAAGTTGGTGCCAACTTTTGCGAATAGGGGGTGTCGCGTGGTCAGCACAACGGATCTCCACGGCGGTTAATCTCGGTTTTCTAGACCGGCGCAGCTAATTCCTTTAAATTGCTCCTCAATTATCTTTACGAGGCTGAGTGGGCCTTTATTTACTTATGTATATGGTACAAATTAAAGTGATCCTTATGTTTAATTAATTGAGCATTCTGCTGTGAAGGCGTATTGAGGAGTGGATGTATAGATCCAAGTACTGTTGACCACGATACTAGATGGAGGTGTGAGGTCAGCCTCGTGAACCCGGTACCCACTGGATACGAAGCTGGATGAGCCATATAACCGGTGAGGACGTTGTGGAGAAGAGAAAAATTTTACTTGCCGGGAATCAAACCCGGTTCGTCCAGCCCGTAGCCACGTAGATTGAACCATTCTCAATCTTCTAATTACTTACAGACCATTTTATTAATTTATGGTTTGGAGAATTATATATTCTGCGATAGAAAGCCGTGTAGTCCTGAATGTCAATCGATATTTCGAAAGAACATGTCGCATCCATCTTCAGGGTAGAGGAATAGGGCAAGCAAAAGAAACCAGCGTGAAGCAGGTAGCAAGCACAGTTATCCTTTATTCACAAGAGCCCACCTCTCTGTTCCTGTCCAGTGACAGATAAATCAATTCAACACACTGACACTATACTCCTTTAAGGATCGTTTTAACATTATCCTACGTACAGTTCACATCGGAGTCTTCCAAAGTTCAGCAGACAAAATTATGTATGCATTTCTAATTTTACCTTTTTTTTATTGCTTGTGGGGTGGGACTAAGTCCCTTGTACTGCGGCCCAGATGATAGGTGAGGGTGATTGTGGAGCAATTGGTGGAATGAAGCTTGGCAGGGGAAACCGAAGTACTCGGAGAAAACCTGCCGCAGCGCCACTTTGTCCAACACAAATCCCACTTGACCAGACCCGGGATGGAGCCCGAGCCGCCACGATGGGAAGCCAGCGACTAACCGCTTGAGCTATGGCGCGGACTAATCTTACCTTAAAAAAATATGTGACTGTAAACACGACATGGTCGATTGGCTCCATACACGTCATCCGAAATTAATACTCCCTCTCTTCTCTCGAGGTTATACAGTGTATAGAGCTAACGAAATACCGTTAAAGACAACAAAGAAGGAGGCTTTCTCACCTCATTACCTTACACTTTCTAACCCTGCTCGTTATAACCGAGATGAACTGGCAGCTACGGGATTCGATCAAAGGGTACGAGGAGAAGAAACACCCCCCCCCCCGCTCGTGATCAGAGATGACGCACATCATGTTCAACCTGTGAGGGCATTCACTTAATTCATACGTCACTATCTGCGTCTCTTGCACGTCCACAACAATCTTTTTGTTGGCCTCATCCTATCGATTGACCAAGTCTTCACTTAGCGGGCCACATCACAAAGTCGCGCTTTTAATGTAATTTAATAAAACCGTTAATTATTGGGGGTCGTTACTTCTAACTACAGGAGATCTGGCAACACAGTCTTGAGAAGAGGTTGCTAACACAAGAAGAAGAAGAAAGTGTATTATATGTGGGCAGGTGGGAGAGAAGGAAGTACCACCACTACATTACGGTACGAGCAGAAGGTAGACTCTGACCGCCTCTGTGGTCTACAGATCCTGATGTCCGGGTTCGATTCCCGGCACTACCAGATTCTGTGAGAAATAGTGGGTCTGGAATGGGGTCCACTCAGCCTAGTGAGGATAACTGAGGAGCTATTTCAAGGAAAGAGCAGCTCCGGTCTAGAAAACCGAGATTAACGTCCGTGGGCATTCGTTGCGCTGAACACGCGGTACTCTCTATCCGCAAAAGCTGGCACTAACTTCGCCGACAATCGGCGGTCGCTCGATCGGTATAATTCTTTTATGGACTAAAACCATGGATTTGTTTTTGTTTTGAAGAAAGCACACTCTATGTTAACCACTGATAGGCCACAACTTGGTTGTATTGAAACTGCCTAGGACGAAGGGATCTTCCACCCTGAAGATGACAGCAGATTCTTCCACGCGCCGTCACTAATCAGAAGACGATCTATACATTCATTTAGTATAAATAGGAGTGCTATTTTATGACACGTCACGCCGTATTAAAAATTAAATTAAAATCTCCGATATGAGGAACATGGGGCCTCTAACTGCAGGGCCCAACATATGCTGAGCAATGAGCAAAAAGAAATCAGCTGCTTGTTTAGCTTATCTTCAGTCCTAAAGATGGACGCTTTGGTTCCACCGCAACTCCAGTACAAGTCTGCCCGGTTACACGGACAGCCACAGCTGCAAGAGCCTGAAATTCAACTAGTATTAAGACTTGGTAATCATGGTAAAATGTTTTCTAGAATGTGGAACTACTGTGGCTTACAGACTCGTTGCTAGGCAAAGACCTCTTTTTTCTATTGCTAGTGGGGTGGGACTAAGTCCCTTGTACTACGGCCACTTCTGGCCTATTGTACCAGCCCTAGATGATAGGTGAGGGTGTTTCTGGAGCAATTGGTTGAATGAAGATTGGCAGGGGAAACCGAAGTACTCGGAGAAAACCTGCCCCAGCGCCACTTTGTCCACCACAAATCTCACTTGACCAGACCCTGGATCGAACCCGGGCCGCCGCAGTGGGAAGCCAGCGACTAACCGCTTGAGCTATGGCGTTAGACAAAGACATCGAAACGAACAATGAGCACAGCCGTTGCTATGCAATAGGCGAAAAAACAAACGACCGTTTCTAAGAAATGGCTCGGTAGACACGTTACCGCGGAAACGAACATGCGCGTAGTAGAACGGCGTTTTCGTTGCGATCCGTGCAAAGTGGTTATAAAAAAAGAGAACTGGAGTTGAAGATTGGCAGTTCAATTGAGCTTTGCAAGGAAGGGTGAGAATGGAGCTATAGTTGAGTTGACACTTGCAAGAGATCTTCATGGACGACTGTGATAAGAGGACCTGAGAGCGGAAAAATGAACAATCTCCACTGTTAGAATCCGTTGCTAGGAAACGGCTGATGAAACAGCAGACTGGAAAATGGCTTAGTGGATGCTGTGGTGATTTGTAAAGAGTGGAGATTAGCCGTAGCGCTGTAGTTCCAAGTCGTGTGTATAAGTGGTCAATAAATCCATTCACCAGTCCAAACCATGCCTGTAGTCAGACTCATAAGTAACAATATAACCTCCTCCCCAGCTCACAACCCCGTGCCCCAGTCATATGTTACGACTGATCGTCGGAAATTAAAAACCACGACCTCGAATGATATAACGTTACTATTAAATGTCGTGAAAATTATTTCACAGGTTGAAAGGGGTAACAGAGGCGCACATAAATGCAGATAGATTGATGGCATAAACCCACTTTCTTTTCTTAATACAGGGAAATGGGATAAAAAAAATATTTGTAGAAAAATGTTCATGGATCCAGCGGGGAACACCCGTTTCCAAAGCGCCAAGTCACTGGTAACGGCAGCTCTCCCTAGCGGTCCATCAGCTTTAACGGACTGTTCCGGCCCCATTAAAATCTCGTTTGGTCAATCCATCATTTTATTGGCCCTCCAACGTTCATCATTCATCAATTATCCGCTACTCACTTGTATTCGGGAGATGACAGGTTCGAACATAGGTTAGGATACCGACCATACTGAGATTATTCATGATTTTCCTCATTCCCTCCATGCAAATGCCGGGAAAATATCTCAAATTAGACCATGAACGTTTCCTTCCAAATCCCTCTGCAGTTCATTTTCCCTGACTTCGTAGCATCCGAAGCTATGGGTCTTATATTTATTGTTTGCCTCCTGTTGCGTATCATGATTTTCGTACTCTAGCTGCCAGCACAACAATAAAAAATAAACCATTCGAATTGTTTATATTGGTTTTATTTAATAAATGTTACATGTTTCGGTCCACACTTGGGACCATCTTCAAGCAGTTTCATTAAATCCTTCTCATGTTATTGAAATATTCTAATATGGATCCATACTAATGCTAATCATTATAATCATACATCTAAGTATAACGAAGTTGCAAATACATTTCTAATTTTACAATTCTCTCGTCGTTATGATGTAAAATTCTATGTAAATTTGTCGCGCATTGTAGGCAGTGTCTTATCGTCCGGCCGAGCGACCGAGCGACCGCCGCTTGTCGGCGAAGTTAGTGCCAAATTTAGCGGACAGAGGGTGTCGCGCGGTAGTTCGCTTGCGGACTAAAACCAGTGCAACGTGTCGTATTATATACTAATATAAAACTTTTGCCTCGAGTTGGTTGCACGTTGCACTGATAAGGATCCATATCGGTAGTTCAATAACTAAACGTATTCCTATATTCGGTCTTGTACGACCGAAACATGTAGCAGGAATAAAGATAGAATATTAAAACTGAGTATATTTGTTGTGTTAGCGGTTGACACAATTTCTACATATGCCTGGAGCACACAACAGGATGCAGTCAAGATATACATGCGCACAGAAGGGACCGCATAATAACGACCAACAACCACAATATGGAAGCACAGCAGTTTCTTCATTTATAATTTTAAAACACCTGATGATGATGACCTTATGGGTCGAAATATGTAGTGAATAACTTTTAATAAATGAAGAAAGTCGTCTTCTGGGTTTAGGCGCCGTGTATTCTTCGTTTTGGCCGACNAAACCTCAAAACTTACAACTTTTAATAAGTTAAAATCTATATGGCGTGTAAAACTTTCAGTAAGTTTTATAGATGGACGTGTTGCATGTGGGACTGTGAAAACATACGATACTTCTGCTATGCTGTGAGTAGTAAGGAGGTTTCAATATTCACATCCCGTCACACAAGATCACGTCTGAATTCATAATAAAAATGTGGGAAGAGAAGTTTTTCATGAACTCTTGTTGATTCAGAATGGGAGGTAGTTATAATTACAGTCGCCTTTCAATAATAATTAGATTATATTATGGGGTCCTAATGACTGTGATAATGATGGTAAAGTCTACAACAAAGAGCAGAGATAAGTTTAATGAACTTTTTGCTGTTCTGCGTTTTCTTTATTAGACAAAGTTTTTACATAACAAACTATCACCCATCAGCCAAGATGAAATAAAAGCTAACCGCGTCCCATAACAGCAGGGTTACCAAACTTTGATAAATTTCCCTGAACTGGTGATTACATTACTTACTAACTTATGGAATTGAGCCCTTCTTGAGGAGAAGCCAAATCTGCAGTTACTCAAGAATTTCCCAGCATTTTATGTAACCCGAAGTTTCATTACCGTGTTCACAAGCGCCCTACACTGGCCCCCATCCTGAGCCACATCAATCCAATCCATATCATCCTACCCTATCTCTCTAAGATCCATTTTAATATTGTCCACCCACCTACGCCTTGGTTTTCCCAGTGGTCTCTTTCCTTCTGGTTTCCCCAACAATATCCTATACGCATAATTACATAATTGTCTCTAATTTATGTAAAAAGCTCATCGATTAGGCGTCGCTCTATGTTCACTCTAGAAGTACACAAAGTTGGGTATAACTCATTTTCATATCTCGTCTTCAGAGTTGAGGGCAAAATCATCATGGCGGATTTCGCAAAAAAGGAGGTAACAATTCAACGGTTTTTCGGAGTTGAATGAAACCCGACATAAGAGGGTTTATTCAGCTCGAGACTGATTCGTTACAGAAATAATTTTAATTTTAAGTGTTTAGAATAGGCATTTTTTTTCCCCACCCACACTGCCAGCTCTTTCGAACTGCTGGCTGATACTGCAGTTGAAATCGTCAAATCTACACAATGACCAGGAAATTTTCCACGATTAAGTTCGTTACAATTCCCATATAAAAAACAGAACCGTTTCTGCCAATGGGGTTATTGCGGAAAAGAACTGAATATGCGTTGCCTCTCGTATCAAAAGACAACACCCAAACAACCATCGGCAAATTAAAAAGACATGTTCAAATAAAGAGCCAGGAGTTACGTATAGGCGTACAGAATATCGATTCCTAAAAAAATGTAAAAAAGTAAAGCTATCCCTGTAACACGACGCGGAGACCATTAAGTTTGTAGATATCGGGGATCACACATTTTCTTGAAAATCGGGTCACAGATGGCGGGGAGGTTGTCAGCCCTACGCGTCAGCCGCCCTTTACCCCCAAGAATATTCCTGGTATTCATTTCTGTTAGAGGCTGAGTCGACCCCATGGCCATAGTGCGGCTCGAAGGATTAGGTAAATTGAAAAATCAAACGATCTCGTTGGGAATTGATCCCGCGACCTTCCAACTCCTAACATAGTGCCAAAAGGCGGCCGGTGCGTAAGGTTGACCTCACCGCCATTTATGAGTCAATTGTTTACAGAAAATGTGGGAGCCTCGATGTCTCACAATCCTATGGGCCTCCAAGGCCTGTTACAGGGCTAGCTTTACCCTACATTACGTTTTAAAGACTTTCTTGAGCAGTTGCGTGTATATAGGATTATCAGGAAGGAAATATTCGCCATTTACGCGTAGTTCCTTGGAATCGAGTGGATATGGGCAATCCAAAGTGAGGTCAGGACTTCAGAACGTGTCCGGGACAGTTTCGAGGGCGTCTCTGTCTTAGTGATATTGTCAGTATGAAAGAATAAATTAGACAATCACAGTGAAATTATTCTACACGAAGACACTTGTGGAGCGATGACTGTAGGGCAATGAAAAGGAAAACTAACTTAACAAACTTCAGGAATGTATAAAACCGCATCAAGAATGGGACATTTAAGAGAAGGGAAATTTTCAACTATAGTAAATCCATATAAATATAAATTTTGGGCAAATTGGTCACTTTCATGTAAATATTCACTTTATAAAATTCCTGTTTTCTCTCTTTAAATTGAAGCATACAAAAGAGGCAGTATACCCTCCCTCTCCTCCTTCTAAATAGAATGAATAAAATTTTAAAATTATTTTTGCCTTCTTCACAGAGCACAGAAATTCATGTAGGCTTTATAAAGGCTAAAGGCAACTCTGTACTTCGGCACCATGTCATGAAGGCGTATGCAATGTTATAGCCACTACTGGTAAATGTAAAAAAAGGTAAGAGTTGTCCCTGTGCTTAGGTAATTAAGCACTACATCATGAAGGCGTATGGGGGAGTGGATGTACAGATCCACATTTTTTTGACCTCGCCACTAGTTGAAGGCCATTGGATATGAGGCTAGGTGGGCCTCAGAGCCAGTCTGGGAGACGTGGAGAAAATCGTTGGCCCTCCGAGGACTCGATTTACGACCCCTCGGTCGTCGAGCCCATAGCCAAACAAAATTGGCATCCTGCGTTGCTGGTTTCTCATCTTCTTACTTAATTCTTAGAAGTTTTATTTCTATAATTTTATTTGCATTGCTGTTGTTGTTTTCCTTGCCAATTCTCTTCATTCACTCTCTTTATCGTTGTTCTCTTTAGCCTTTTTTCTGCCCTCTTTCATGAATTTGTTATTCTTTACCTTTTGTTTTCATTTCCGAAAAAAATGTATTCTTGTTCAGTCTGGTTTCCAGTTGACGGGTTGTCTTCGATGTCGTGTATACCATTGTGTCCACACCAGCACAAAAGGGAAAATTCAATTGTATACAAGCGATAGCCGGTCGGTCCACAGCGGCAGGAGCCATCCCTGCTTGCACCGTCAGGGACGGACAAGTAACGTCGTGTAGGAACACAGAACACTCCTTCCAAACATGTCCATTTCAAATAACAATAACACGTTACTTACTCACTCATGGAGCTGAGCCCTTCTTGAGGAGCCACCAAATCTGCAGCTACTCAAGAATTTCCCAGCATTTTGTGGAACCCGGAGGATAATTACCGTGTTCACAAGAGCATTCCACTGGTTCCTATCCTGAGCCAGATCAATCCAATCTATACCATCACATCCTATATCTCTAAGATCAATTTTAATATTGTCCACCTACCTACGCCTTCGTCTTCCCAGTGGTCTCTTTCCTTCTGGATTTTCCATCAATATCTTATACGCATTCCTCTGTTCCCTCATTCGTGCTACATGCCCTGCCCACATCATCCTCCTTATACTTGGACAAGAGTAACGAAATTAAACTTCGCCTAACTTTAACGTGATCAGCAAGTTCAGAAGGAATAAGATCTAAATCCATTGAAATGAGTCGTTATTGACAAGCTACTAGTCGCTTGGCTACTCAAGAATATTATAAGGTCAGAAGGTTCTTTACCACGTTCACAAAAGCCCTCCACGGGCCCCTGTCCTAAGCCAGATGAATCCAGCTCATACTAGCCCATTATAAAAAATATCTAAATATATTTTCAAGACTACTTTTTTCTGGGATATAATGCCGTGTAGTCCGTTGGAAGCCAACCGACGTTTCGGACGATCATACTGCCTCCATCTTCAAGGTCGAAAAATAAGCGCGCAAGAAACAAGAGTGAAACCCGATAGCAACCAGAGGCAAACGTTTGACTCCTGAGTAGCTAAGCAACTGGCAGTTCTTAAGGAGGACTCAGTTATGGTTAGTTTATCCGGAACTCAATTTTCCATAGTCACGGCGCATAAATGGTGTTACGCTCATACCAATCCTTAAGCAGCCTAAAAAAAACCCTCCGTGGCCTGTAGTCCGCAAGCGAACTATACCGATGGAGCGACCGCCGATTGTCGTCGAAGTTAGTGCCAACTTTAGCGGATAGAGGGTGTCGCGTGGTCAGCGCAACGGATCCCCACGGCCGTTAATTTCGGTTTTTTAGACCGGAGCGGCTATTTCCTTGAAACAGCCCCTCAATTATCACCACGAGGTTGAGTGGACCCCTTTCGAGATCCACTACTACTTCTCAGAAAATCTGGTAGCGCCAGGACTCGAACCAGAATAAAAAGTTGTTTCCTTTCTTAGCCCCTTGAATATTCGAAAAGTCTTTCTTGTTGGAAGTGATGATTTGCGGGAAGAAACGGATTTCATTAGGGGAGGGGGGGGGATGCAGGAAATATGACTGGACATGTTGAAACTAATTTCATACGATTTTCAATGGTTATAGACGTTGCTGGCACCCCATCCTGGGAGAAACATTTCTTTTAATATATTTCGAGGAAATTTTGGCAGTACTGAAATTTAATGTCACTTCATTAACTATAACAGCGTAAAGGGGGCCATTGTGTCGCCGGGCACCCCGCGGAGTAACACAATACTCCGCCGCCGCAAGTAGTTCTCAAGAGTGACGACTAGTTTGTACGTATGAATTGGTGTTCTAACTAACTCAGAGAAGTCGAGACCTTCTTGAGAAGCCAATAATCACTCAGTTACTTACTTATCCGCCTTTTATATCACCTGAAAGTTGATTGCCGTGTTCACAATAGCCCGATCTGGCGTTCATATGAAAAAATTACATCAAATTAAGCTTATCGGCATAAAACTCGTTGGAATTCGAACTGGACACTGTTGCAGTTATCAACGTCATTATTCAACTCTCTTCAACACCACAAGCATACTATTAGCCTTAACATCTTTCTGTGCCCAACTTCTTGGTCTCTATATCCGAGGAAGCTGAGTAAGATTTCCCCAAGAGCAGGTGAAGGGGCATATCCGAGGAAGCTGAGTAAGATTTCCCCAAGACCAGGTGAAGGGGCATATCCGAGGAAGCTGAGTAAGATTTCCCCAAGACCAGGTGAAGGGGCATTTAGAAAATATTCTTACATATTTATGCTTCAACCGTTCAACACTACTTTCATTGATCGCTCTAGAATATTCAAGATATATGAATAATTTCAAAGTCAAATTCATTTTTATTATTAATATTTGGTACGTTAATTTCTTCGGGGGTACGAGGTAGCGTAGGTGGTTGAAGCACTGTGCTACAAGAGCGGGTTCGATTCCTCATGACCACTCTGGATTTGAAACTGACCTAATCCTTCCAGCTGCACTATGGCCCTGGGGTCGACTCAGCTTCTAACAGAAATGAGTATCAGGAATCTTCACGGGGACAAAGGGCGGCCGGCAGACAGCCTCGCCGCCATCTGTGAGCAGACTGTCTAGAAAAAGTGGGAGCCTCGACGTCTCAAAAGCCTATGGGCCTCCACGGCCCGTTACAGGGAGAGCTTCACATTTATTAACAATTATTTCCTCTTAATTTTGTTCCAGGAAAGGGAGAAGCCTGACTTAACCCCTCCTTCTAACTCCCATGTGTATATTCTCGTTTGATATGTTATGCATCAGCCTAGCACAGCGATTCATCGTCCAGCTGCTCTACCAAACAGGGTACTCCATACTTTACACAGACAACCTCAAAAAAAAAAAACTCCTTTGTAAGCATGTCTGAATTTGCCACCGGCGTATGAATGCCTAAGCATGTCAAAAATGGAATCAATTTATTTTCAATTAGTGACGTAATCGTATACGTCACTAACTGATGCATCCTCGTTCCTCAAACTGGATCAAGTATACAACCATCAGATGTAGGAGTTAAAATATGATTTCTAGCTGTCGACATCGAATTTTTCTGAGCATAAGAGCGCGTGTGCGATAAGAACTGCGCATCTGATTGTCCGTGACACTGCCCTCTATGCAGTAGATCCACAGTTATTTGTGATCTGACCACGTGTGTCATGCGACGAGATATATTAAGGCCGCCAAACAAAAACCAGTGAAACGGCAGTTCCCAGATACCGGTCTGACGAATACTATGTACACGAAAACCACGGCCTTGCTCGGCCATGTAGGAGACAACACACACTGCTTGTCTGTGTCCTCTTCCAGACCAACTGATTTATTGCTTAACAGCGTCCATGCCCTACTAAGTCTGCTCTCTCAAGCTTTGTAGAACTTGTGGAGAGCTGGCCAACGATGGTTATACGAATAAATATGAATCATTTAGATTGTGTTTATCTGAAGAGTTCAGAACAAAATGATGCTGACACTAGACAAGGTAAAGGTAAAGCTATCCCTGTAACAGGCAGTGAGGGCCCATAGCGTTGTGAGAGGTCGAAGGTCACAGATGGCGGTAAAGTCGTAAGCCCTTGGCGCCGGCCACACTTTAACCCCAAGAATATTCCTGCTACTCATTTCTGTTAGAGGCTGAGTAGACCCCAGGGCCACAGTGCGGCTGGCAGGTTTAAGTCAATTGAAAAATCCAGTGACATTAGGATTCGATCCCGCGAACTTCCGGCTTGTAGCACAGTGCCTTAACCAACTATGCTCCCGCGTGCCTACCCCCAAAATTACTTATTAATCATTACCAGCCGGGATAGTGTAGTCGGTATACCGACTAGCTAAGGTCCTGACGACCGATGTGTCAGAGTTCGAGTCCCGGTAAGGTAAAGAATTGTTTTCTTCTCCACGCCGTCCAGATCGGCTCTGGGCTCCAACCAATCAGCCTATCCAATGTGGACCTAAGGTTCTTTCCCCAGGGTAAAGCGGCCGGGGCGTGAAGCTTACCACCAGATTCGATGTTCGACATACTTCCCGCATTCGTACGTCGATGGGAAATTCAAACATACTGTCACGTGTAGGGGGTTTGTGCGTGACTTATAGACGGGTTCTGGATTGGATGGTTGGATTTACTGACATTTTATAATTCAACTAGGGACTATAGGCAATAATAGCGTTATCGCTATGTTCATACTTTACAGTTCACCGTTACACACGCACTAGTCGTATCTTGGCAACGGATTTATTAAAGTCTCACCGTAACTTCACATATGAAGTCTTCTTTTCACAGCATAACTCCTTTCTTGTCGTTATTCTGCCAACTTGCCAATTCCGAAGACTCTACTAAACGTAGTTCCTCTGCTCCTGCTCCAAGCTCATATCCCGGCAGGCTGGCCTCTCAAAACTAAACTGACTCTTCTTTATAACGACTTCGCACGGCCCACGCAGAAAACACAGCCTCTATATTGTTACGAAGGCGTGTTTACAGCGACGTTGCATAGCAACGGAAGTTACTCAATTCCTGATTGCGTATTCGTTGCTGCGGGAATGTGTTTAACGAGTCGTTGCGTAGTAATGAATGTCTAGTTTGACTTTCGGGCGTCATGTCATAATACTTAAACAAGATGAATAGTAGGGGTTTCTGTACGTTATTATCAGATAATGAGCATGAAAGCGATTGCGTTATCAGTTAGTCTGCCCAACATTTGCCTATTAAACTTTGGCGCGCCCAGCCACTAAGAGTATCCTTACCTCCTCGTAGTCGAGTCTGGCTGTGAGGGTGAACATGCCGGACTGAGGGTTCAGTGAGAACACATCGTTAGCCCAGTCCGAGATCACGCTGTAGCTGACTTGACCGTTGACACCTTCATCCATGTCACGGGCTGTGACGGCTCCCACGCGAGCTCCGCGCCCCGTGTTCTCCGCCACGTCGAAGGAGTAGGCTCCAAGTGAGAAGATGGGCGGATTGTCGTTCGTATCCGTGACCTAAAAGCACGCAGAACAAAATGGTAATATGGTTAGCATTTCGAATCACAATGGTTAATACAGCTAAAAAATTTTATATTCCAGAGGGTTCTGACGAAGATGTATAAAGCTCAAAATTATTGAGTGCGTCTTTTCTGTTACCTCCCATTGACACAGTCTGACGTTAGGAGTTTAAATTGCTGTAGTTATATTGACATTGGGGGTACAATGCTAAACGGCAGCTCTGTCTAATGAGCCCAACAGAGTAGGTGTCTCCCACACCTCACCTGAGGACGGAAGCAGATCTAGTTTCTGAAAGGGTGTGTTCTTTTGTGCGTTTAGAATACCATACGATGCATAAAGTCCAAAAATCCAGTAATAGCGATTGCTAGCGTTTTTTTTTTTTTTTTTTTTTTTTTTTCCTTGGCACTACAGCCCCCGTGGGCCTAGGCCTACTTTCATTAACTTCTCCGTTCACTTTGGTTTTTCTAG